>NC_089219.1:21608334-21908334 GCF_963924675.1 Phocoena phocoena | reverse complement strand
CATCCTGTGGTCTCATTGGAGCAGTTGTATTCATGGTCCTATTGTTTGTACAGAACAGTGATAGACTTTCTAATTACTGAAAAGCCTACACCTCATGCTTAGCTGCCAAAGGAAAAAATATCACTAGAGACAACATAGTGTATGTGTTTTTAAAGCTCAGGAGAGGAATGACTGTCGGTTTTCTATAAAAATTTCTGCTTTAGTTTGGCAAAGTCTTAGTTTGTAGCCCTGATGGCTCAATTTAAAATACATTTATGCGTATTATGCCTGCAGGGTTTTTTTGTTTGATTATTTTTGATTGTTATTTTTTGTCATTTTACTTGCTACTGTACTTTGTTTTACATGCTTTAATTTTTATCCTTGAACCCTAGGATATGTTTTAAGGAAAATGCAGTTTTAAAAATTTAAAATTTTTACAGTGTCCTGGTCATTTGTACCTTGCGGTATGATGGTTTCTGTGATCTGCCTCAGCCATTCCATGACTTCATTCTTTTTGTTTTGTTTACAGACAAAAGTCTCATAGAACTTCTTTTTTGGTAGTTGTCTAAAAGATTTTTGTGTTCTGCATATAATAGCAGGATATTTTAACTTCTTTGTGATTTAAATAGAGGAAGAATAGTTCAGAATTGTTCAACATAGAATATAGTTCAACATAGAAATAGTTCCAAATGTATTTAAGGATATTAAGAATAGTTTTTTTTCCAATACATTCATTTAATTGGTATATACCAAGGGGCCGAATTGTAATATTTATAGTAAAGTGGAAAAATATGTGGATTTTCTATCTGCGGATTAACTTAAAAATACAGGTGCATGTTCTCGTACAGAATATATGGCTTAAGCAAAAACTGCCTTATTATGTTTTATTGGCAGAGAACACAGCAAACAGCAGTGACATGATCATCTTGATGTTTTTATTTGATCCCATTAACCTAAGTCCTAGGGTATCTAATTATTAAATGTAGAAATAGGGTATTTTCTCTATTATTTATAGTATATTAAAACGGATATTTGAAATATGGGCTTCATAAAACTTATCTTTGCTATTTTCCCCTTTTAAATATGTAGTAGTATTTTAAACCAGAAGAGGAACTGTAGATAGTGCTGACTTATTGTAAGTTAATTAACAGATTAGCCCAAGGCGGTCAGCGCTTAATATCTTAAAGATCTTGCTACAGATTGTGTTGGATGCACTTTAACTTATTAGCTTGGTTAATATTTGTACTAGTTAAATTTGTTTTTATTCCCTAGGAAATAAAAACAAATAGTTTTATAGTAGTTAGGAAATAGTAATAATCTTTGTAATACATTCCTTTCAGCAAATTTTTTTATTGGATACCTACTATGTACAGTTATATTACATATGTAGACAGTTCATATGAACTAGGTGACATTATACAAGGCTGACATTTACACTTAGATTCTGAATTTGACTTTATTTGTTTATATCTGAATTAAACTATAAGACTAAACATAACCTGCATCACCAGGGTGTAGGGAAAAAGAAAGACAACATTAGAATGAAAATAAGCTTTATTTAATCCTAAAAAGGTGTCAATTCTTATCAGTACAACGGCATATGATTTTTTTAACTAGATTTTATGATTTTCTATTTTCAAAACACTCAGTGATTTCATTATTTGAGTTTAAGGTTCTTGCATTAATCTGTATCACAGCTTAATTAATATAAATAAAGTCATGTTCTTTATACATACAATTAAATAATTTTCATTTGGGAAACTTTTTCACAACTGAACTATAAAAATCTGTAGTGGTAAAGCAGTAATTTTTTTAAAAAAGCACATTTTGTGTAGCACTTACTCTGTGCCAGGAATTACCAAGTGGCTTACATATAGTATTAACGCTTTAATCCTTACAACACTATGAAGTAAGTACTATATTTATCTCCATTTACAAATGAGAAAACCAAGGCACAGAAGTTACACAATTTGCCCAAAGTAACACAGCTAGTTGTCAGGAGAGGTGGATTTGAACTTAGTTTTTCTAGCTCCAGAGTTCATGACCTTTTTGTACAAAGTTCTACTAGTTTAATGATTTCTTCCTTCATAGGTTAAAACAGTTAAAAAATCCAATTTCTCTGAAACATAGAAGAATACTGCATTTGGTTGGGAACTTTAGAGAGGGGTTTTACCTGGTCCTTTTATAAATGCTGGCTTAAGGCAAATTGCAAACCCTTTACTACCTAGGTTTCTTAGATGGCAAAAACCACATATTAAGAAAGCAAGTAATATCCATGTCCTTCCCTCTTAAAAAAATTATCATATGGAAGTCAATTACTTTTGAGTTATTTGGAGAAAAGGCAGTTTATTTAATAAAATGCATTCTATGTTACTGAAATGTTTATCCCTTGACATTAATTTTTTCCCTTTCTCTGATTTGCAGAATATTAAATAAATTTATGTAATAGTCTTGAACTCTGAAATCTTACTGTCCCCAATATGAATTTAGCAACTTTGAAATATAAAACAAGACTAAAGCTGAAATTTCTGACTTATCTCTAGTCTCATTTCAAGATTTGAAATATTTCAGAATTTAACAACTTTGAAATATAAAACAGAAGACTAAAGCTGAAATTTCTGACTTACCTCTAGTCTCATTTCGAGATTTGTACAAATTAAGTGCATCCATTTCTTTAGGACTAACATGTTTAGAGTAATATATTTAAATTAGTCTTTTTATTTTTACTTTAGAAAAGAGGAGGTGTACTTTCATAAAACAATTCCTTTTTAAATAAAAATGCAAATAATCATTTAGAATATTGTTAATCATATTACTATTACTTTTTTGTACTTTTATTATTTCCAGATTTAAAAATTTTGTTGCATCTCTAAGGGAAGGAGATGATTTTATATCAGTTGAGTGCAGCTTAATGGAAGAGCCTGGGACTTACATGTGATAAGAAGTTATTTTTCTGAGTATTTTTGAATACACTTGAGAATCATGGAATCTGGTTAACAAAAAAACTACCATTGTTTCTAGTCAGAAGTGACACTTGGTTAGGGATACTACTTATTTTCATTCTTATATACTATTAACCCCCCTTTATTAACTCAGACATGTTAATTAAGTGCACTGATTTTTAATAGTAGCTTTTGTCTTGATTTTTTTTTTCTCTGTCAGAAAAGTATTGTTATTGAGGTGAAAAGTGTAAGCTTTGCTATGATGATTTACTTACTGGTATTTAGAATGTTCTTTACTTTGATTTAAACATTTGATTTTTATTTCAAAAGCAACTCTCTTTTATATGTGGGTTTGGTAATCAGTTTATTTTCTAAAATTTCAATAGTTTCCTTTCACCTGAAATTTAATAATGTAGCAGTTACTGAATTTAGGAAAATGGGTAGTTTGTTGCTATCAGCACTGTTACTATGGGAATAAATTAGAATGATTAGCTCTTAGGTGGAATTGAACTTATTCTTTAGTTTCCATAGTAGTTGAAAAAGATTTAGGTCAGATTCACCTGTTGTTCCTCCTTTTTTCAAAATAAGAGGGCATTTTAATTTAGCACAACGATGTTAATTTTTTCCTACTAGGTTGATTATATTAATATGATAATCTCACTCTCTTTACTGACAGCATAATCCAAAATGCGTGTGTATGACTTTTTCTTGAAATATTTCAGAATTTAGAGAACATTTTAGGATACAAAAGAGTACATACATATCTTATTAAAAAACATACCCTAGTAATCAGTGTGTTATTACTTCACTGAGTTTTTCAAATCTGTTTTTCCTTTTCATCAGTTTTTAACTTTGCTATAGGTTAGGAAGCAGTGATTAGATAACACTAAAAAATAAGTGTTCTTGAGAGTGAGTACTAGAGCTTTTGCTTATGCACCATCTGTCATATTAGTGTGGTATTTAATAGCTAGATGAACTGAAAATCTTTGCTTTATCTCATTTCTGTTTATCTCCTGTTAGTAATATTTATTTAGTGTTGGTACCTCTCATTCGGTGAAATTGTTGCTTATTTGGAATAACTATGGTAAACTATTGATTCTTACCCAGATGGTTCCTTTTTCCTTTTTTCTTCATTTTCAGAGGCTTACCTTTAAAAAACTGTAGTTTAGAGAACCACTAAAACTTTGAGTGTTCTTTCATATGTAGCTTGAAGTGGATATTTCCCTCCTTTTTGACTGGTCAGTTTTTTTATTTTTTATTTTTAAAAAATATTTATTTTGGCTGCACGGGGTCTTAGTTGCAGTGTGCGGGATCTTTAGTTGTGGCATGCGGAATCTAGCTCCCTGATCAGGGGTCAAACCTGGCCCCCATGCATTGGGAGCACGGAGTCTTAACCACTGGACCACCAGGGAAGTCCCTGGTCAGTTTCTTAAAGTCTTTGGGTAAAATGGCATTCAAACTTTTTTGATCACAATCCCACTATAAGATGCATTTTCCATTGTCATCCAGTACTTATACACATATATGTACATATTAATATTTAAAATTGAAACAGATGTTTCATGAAACAATATTTATTTTTACTGTTGGTGATGCATTGTAATGTTTTCTATTTATTTTGTTTAATTGCATTTCATTCAAAACAAACTGTTGGTATCCACTAAATGGATATGATAACCCAGTAATGTGTTGAACCTGCAGTTTGAAAAATTCTAGTGACTGCTAGATTTTTTCCAATATTGTTTTTTGGGAATTGGAGATGTTTGGGTTTGTTAGTTTTTTTTTCACTGAAATATATCTTGATTTTCTTAATCTTTTAACCTAAATAATTGTGCAGAACAGTTGAGAGAGGGAGACCCTGTTGCCCCAATTATTGTTACTGTCACCTCTGTCCTTTACTCTGTGTCTAGGCACATCATTTAAAAAACTGCAGTGATACAGAATCATGAGGTTGACAACGCTTGGTCGTGTGTAGAGCTTTTATCATTAGAATCCTTTTCTAGTTTCCATCTGACAGTCAAAGTTTAGTTTGATTAAGTTCCTTTCACAAACCTTGCTTCTGTTCTTGGCAACTAGTCAAAAGGTTACAAAGCTGCTTTATTCTGCTGTTTTCTGGCCCCATTCCAGTCTTTGTAAACCAAGAAAAGAGAGCCAAGGAGTGAAGCAGTTTTCCTTCTGTGTATATAGTCAGGCCAAAGTAACACAATTGAAGAGTCATTAGGATTTGTTACAGTGGACCGTATTTATTTATTATCCTGATTTCATTTCCTCTAATCATAAAGGGGGAAAGATGGTAGAGATATCAACAGTTCCTAGCATATCACAGCTATTAGAGTGAGGCAGGGTCAGCAGGCATACACTACTGTTTTTACCACTACCTCCTCTTAACACGTAATGAGCACTTCCTATGTGCCAGGCACTATTTAAAGCATTTCTCTTGTATTAACTCATATTTATTTGGGAGGCCTGGGGGAAGAACGAGAATGAGAAAGAAGAAAGAAGAAAACTGGCTTTCTTAGTATCTTCTCATTACCTGGCTTGTGAGTTCTGGCTATTGGTGACTGTAGCATGACATAGCATACATTTTTTTAAATAAATAAATAAATAATTTTTGGCTGCATTGGGTCTTCGTTGCTGTGCGCAGGCTTTTTCTAGTTGCGGTGAGCTGGGGCTAACTCTTCGTTGCAGTGCATGGGCTTCTCATTGCGGTGGCTTCTCTTGCTGCGGAGCACGGGCTCTAGGCATGCAGGCTCAGTAGTTGTGGCTCGCAGGCTCTAGAGCACAGGCTCAGTAGTTGTGGCGCACGGGCTTAGTTGCTCTGCAGCATGTGGGATCTTACCAGACCAGGGATCGAACCAGTGTCCCCTGCGTTGGCAGGCGGATTCTTAACTACTGTGCCACCAGGGAAGTCCCAGCATATATTTTTAACTTGGCCAGCTTTTTAAAATCATTAGTCCTGTCTGTGATGTTCTGTACTTAGGCACGAAGCTATGGTTTAAAACTTCAGGCTTTGAAGGTAGGCTGCCTGGGCTTGAATTCCACGTTGGTGAGTTATTAGGTATATGACCTTGGTTGAGTTACTCTCTACGCTTCAGTTTTCTCATCTGTAAAATGGTGATAATAGTAAACAGTACATATCTTATAGACTCATTGAGAGGATTAAAAGAGTTAATATACGTAAAGTACTTAGAACAGTGCCTGACCCATAAAAAACATTACATAAATGTTAGCTATTAGTAACTCACAACTCACAGTTGGATCTCCTGAAAGTATTTGTGACCATGATGAGTTCATATTTGCTAAGTAACAGGACGTGATTGATATTCAATGTTTTATTGCCCAGGAGCTTGAAAACAGCTTTCCTTGAGGACTTGGAAGGAAGTTCTTGTGCAGTGTTGGAATCAAAGCCAGGGACAGAGTATCAGCTACAGGCCCAACTGGTTTAATCTTTCACAGGAATTTCTTGTTATTTGGACCTTACCTTTTTTGTTGTTGTTGTTGTGTTTTGTTTTGTTTTAAAGATTGTTTTTTTGATGTGGATCATTTTTAAAGTCTTTACTAAATTTGTTACAGTATTGCATCTGGTTTTTTTTTTTTGGCCTTTGGCTGTGAAGCATGTGGGATCTTAGCTCCCCCACCAGGGATTGAACCTGCACCCCCTGCATTGGAAGGTGAAGTCTTAACCACTGGACCGCCAAGGAAGTCCCTGGAACTTACCTTTAGTAATTTTAATATTTTGCCCTTTGAAAAATTAAGAGGAACTAGTTAATGAATTGACTTTCATTCAGGACCACATTTCTGTCCTGAGTCTGTTTAGCTTATGTGTAAGATATTTCTTTATTTTATTTTTCTTTTAACAGTTATATCATTCCTAACTATGTGCCAGACACTATTCTAAGAGCTTTATAGATATTAACTCATTTAAACCTATGACAAGTTTATGAGAAAAACACTAATTATTATTTTTCCCATTTTACAGATGAAGTAAATGAGGCTCAGAAAAGTTAAATAACTTGTCTAAGCTCCCACACCACTCATCAGTGCCAGAACTGGGATTTGAACCTAAGAGTCAGACTCCAGAGTTCATGCTTCAAGCTTGCCAAGCCTGCCTCTTACAGAGATGAATTATGTTGAAAAGGGTAAAATAGCAAGTGTTAAAAGTTACTTCACTGTTCTTTACTCTGTGTACTGAATGACAGCACTGAAATTATGTGTGATGGTGTTTTGGCTGATGGAGTTTTGAAGGAATAAATAAATTCGAAGTAAAATATTAATAAAAGATCTGTACTTAGATTTTATAGTTCTGAGAGCTAAAGACATGCATTTCAAAAGACTCCGTTCTGTTAATATAGCATGTAGTAAGTTTTGTTCAAATACTGGATAGTGGATTGATAGAAACATGTGATGGATAGATATATAGAATGCTATATAGAATTTTGATTTTAGAAAATGGGTAGTATAGACACATTTATAGAACATTCATGTTGGAGTATACCATGTGTCAGGCCACAGCACCTATAGAAAAAAATGTGATTCTCTTAGAAATGTTAACTTTAGATTAAAGGAGGGTGGAGATAAAGTTTTGGAGGCTGAGAGTTTTATGGAGTCTGGATCTCCATGCATTAGAGAAGCTCTTATGCTTTGTGACTGACACGTTACTAACAACTGAAGAGAGGTCCAAAGAGGGTTGGAAGGAATGTAGTAGAGCTGTTGGATTATTATTAAGGTCATTTTGACACTCTAATTCAGATGAAGTCATTCCTTCTCAATACTTTATACTGTGGTTTTGGAATTTTTCCTGTGGAACGCTATCTCCCAATTTTATTGGAAGTTTGTGGGGAAAAGTTTGTGTTAAATTTTTTTTTAAATTTATTTTATTATTTATTTTTGGCTGCGTTGGGTCTTCGTTGCCATGCGTGGGCTTTCTCCAGTTGTAGCGAGCGGGGGCTACTGTTTGTTGCGGCGTGCGGGCTTCTCATTGCGGTGGCTTCTCTTGTTATGGACCATGGGCTCTAGGCACGTGGGCTTCAGTAGTTGTGGCACATGGGCTCAGTAGTTGTGGCACACAGGCTTAGTTGCTCGACAGCATGTGGGATATTCCTGGACCAGGTCGCTTGAACTCGTGTCCCCTGCATTCGCAGGCAGATTCTTAACCACTGCACCACCAGGGAAGCCCTGTGTTAATTTTTATTAAGGATAATTTTACAGATGACTTCAAAGGATGATTTTCCAAGAAGTGAGGTTAGAAATTGTAAAAACAGTTCTTTTCGGAGAATCTATTCCTGATAAAATATTTTTTCCTGTTAAGAATTTGGTATAGCCTAAGTGTATTTTTTTTTTTTTTTTTTTTTTCGGTAGTATGCGGGCCTCTCACTGTTGTGGCCTCTCCCGTTGCGGAGCACAGGCTCCGGACGCGCAGGCTCAGCGGCCATGGCTCACGGGCCCAGCCGCTCCGCGGCATGTGGGATCTTCCTGGACCGGGGCACGAACCCGCGTCCCCTGCATCGGCAGGCGGGCTCTCAATCACTGCGCCACCAGGGAAGCCCTCTAAGTATATTTTTTAAAAAATTCTTTCTCAGTAAGTTCTGATAGTATTCTGTTTAGTGTAAAGTTGCTATAAATATTCCTACAGCTGACAGTACCATGATGTGTTAGTCATGCCTCTCAAATAAAGTAGCCAGAAGAATTCACCAACTTTACCACAGTCAGTTGGCTGGGCTGTTTATTTATGGAGGGAGTTAACCAACATGGTGATGGCTTTTGTCCGTCCACAGGAAGTCCAGCAGAGAAGGTATGGTTGTTTGCAGTTTTTTTGGCCACAGAAATGTGATTTGTGCTGATGCCTGAATTGTGAGAGCTAAAAGGCTCTCTTAGGATTACTTTAAAGGGAGCCTTAAAGGAGGTCAGTTGCGTGCAGGTCTGCTGGATATTTGTGTCTACTTAGCAGGACTCTTGAGTACAGAGGACTCTGAGTGAATGTGTTAGTAGATAAGTTAGGTAAGTTTTTTTAAAGGTAGTACTTGAGAAAGATTGCCATCAGCTGATAGACTTCAGTGAATTTCTGAAAGATAGGAAACAGTGAGATTGGATTGATAGAGAAACTAGGAGAAGAAATCACATCGGAAAGTATGTGTAGAAGTTTCAGAAATATACCAGACTCCAAGTAAATGAATATGAAGAACGGAAGAGTGCCTGGAGTATTCATCAGTTTCCCGGCCCTTGCTCTATTTTGAGCTTCTGGTGTTTGTCCCCTGGATAAAACCCAGAGAAATGCTTTCCAAACATATGGAACAATCTGGGGAGGGCTTTCCTTATAGTCTCTTCTCCCCGTGGCATTTAGTATATATAAATCAAATCATGTCATTATCTTGCTTGAAGCACCCATTACCTCCCCAAACTGCTTATCATGTGTTACAAGGCTGTGTGTGACCTGGCCCTTGTCTGCTTCTCAGGACTCATATCCTACCACTTATTCACTTACTAACATCAGCCTTTTTGCTATTTCTCAAACATATCAGGATGTTTTCCTTTTAGTTTCTTTACACTTGTTTCCTTCTGAAGGCCCTCTTTTACATCTTTGTATAGTTTTCTACTTTTGATTATTCACATCTTTGCTGAAATGTTGTTACCACCTCAGAGAAATTATCACCAAATCTGAAATAGCTCCCCTTTAGTCATGCTCTACTCCTTCCTTTGTTTTATTTATTTACTTATTATATTTTTGGTAACAGCTTTATTGAGATATAATTCACATACCATACAATTTACCTATTTAAAGTATATAATTCATTGGTTTTGACTACATTCACAGAGTTGTGAAACCATCACCACAACCAGTTTTATTTGTTTTTTGAATTTTATTTTATTTTTTTATACAGCAGGTTCTTATTAGCTATCTATTTTGTACATATTAGTGTATATTTGTCAATCCCAATCTCCCAATTCATTCCTCCACCACCACGCCACCACTTTCCCCGTTGGTGTCCATATGTTTGTTCTCTACATCTGTGTCTCTATTTCTGCCCTGCAAAGTGGTTCATCTGTACCATTTTTCTAGGTTCCACATATATGTGTTAATATACGATATTTGTTTTTTCTTTCTGACTTACTTGACTCTGTATGACAGTCTGTAGATCCATCCACGTCTCTAAAAATGACCGAATTTCGTTCCTTTTTATGGTTGAGTAATATTCCATTGTATATATGTACCACACCTTCTTTATCCGTTCGTCTGTTGATGGGCATTTAGGTTGCTTCCATGACCTAGCTATTGTAAATAGTGCTGCAGTGAACATTGGGGTGCATGTGTCTTTTTGAATTATGGTTTTCTCTGGGTATATGCCCAGTAGTAGGATTGCTGGGTCATATGGTAATTCTATTTTTAGTTTTTTAAGGAACCTCCATACTGTTCTCCATAGTGGCTGTATCAATTTACATTCCCACCAACAGTGCAAGAGGGTTCCCTTTCTCCACACCCTCTCCAGCATTTGTTGTTTATAGCTTTTCTGATGATGCCCATTCTAACTGGTGTGAGGTGATACCTCATTGTAGCTTTGATTTGCATTTCTCTAATAATTAGTGATGTTGAGCAGCTTTTCATGTGCTTCTTGGCCATCTGTATGTCTTCTTTGGAGAAATGTCTCTTTAGGTCTTCTGCCCATTTTTGGATTGGGTGGGGATTTTTTTGATACTGAGCTGCATGAGCTGCTTGTAAATTTTGGAGATTAATCCTTTGTCAGTTGCTTAATTTGCAAATATTTTCTCCCATTCTGAGGGTTGTCTTTTCATCTTGTTTATGTTTTCCTTTGCTGTGCAAAAGCTTAGAAGTTTCATTAGGTTGCATTTGTTTATTTTTGTTTTTATTTCCATTTCTCTAGGAGGTGGGTCAAAAAGGATCTTCCTGTGTTTTGTGTCATAGAGCGTTCTGCCTATATTTTCCTCTAAGATTTTTATAGTGTCTGGCCTTACATTTAGGTCTCTAATCCATTTTGAGTTTATTTTTGTGTATGGTGTTAGGGAGTGTTCTAATTTCATTCTTTTACATGTAGCTGTCCAGTTTTCCCAGCACCACTTACTGAAGAGACTGTCTTTTCTCCATTGTATATCTTTGCCTCCTTTGTCATAGATTAGTTGACCATAGGTGCATGGGTTTATCTCTGGACTGTCCATCCTGTTCCATTTATCTGTAGTTCTGTATTTGTGCCAGAACCACATTGTCTTGATTACTGTAGCTTTGTAGTATAGTCTGAAGTCAGGGAGTCTGATTCCTCCAGCTCTGTTTTTTTCACTCATGACTGCTTTGGCTGTTCGGGGTCTTTTGTGATTCCATACAAATTTTAAGATTTTTTGTTCTAGTTCTGTAAAAAATGCCATTGGTAATTTGATAGGGATTGCATTGAATCTGTAGATTGCTTTGGGTATTATAGTCATTTTCACAGTATTGATTCTTCCAATCCAAGAACATGGTATACTTCTCCATCTGTGTGTAATCATCTTTAATTTCTTTCATCAGTGCCTTGTAGTTTTCTGCATATAGGTCTTTTGTCTCCCTAGGTCGGTTTATTCCTAGGTATTCTTTTTGCTGCAGTGGTAAACGGGAGTGTTTCCTTAATTTCTCTTTCAGACTTTTCATCATTAATGTGTAGGAATGCAAGAGATTTCTGTGCGTTAATTTTGTATCCTGCAACTTTACCAAATTCATTGATTAGCTCTAGTAGTTTTCTGGTGAAATCTTTAGGATTCTCTGTGTTAGTATCATGTCATCTGCAAACAGTGACAGGTTTACTTCTTCTTTTCCAATTTGTATTCCTTTTATTTCTTTTTCTTCTCTGATTGCCTTGGCTAAGACTTCCAAAATTGTGTTGAATAATAGTGGTGAGAGTGGACGTCCTTGTCTTGTTCCTGACCTTAGAGGAAATATTTTCAGTGTTTCACCATTGAGAATGATGTGTGCTGTGTGTTTGTTGTATATGGCCTTTATTATGTTGAGGTAGGTTCCCTCTGTGCCCACTTTCTGGAGAGTTTTTATCATAAATGGGTGTTGAATTTTGTCAAAAGCTTTTCCTGCATCTGTTGAGATGACCACATGGATTTTATTTTTCAAATTGTTAATGTGGTGTATCACATTGATTAATTTGCATATATTGAAGAATGCTTGCATCCCTGGGATAAATCCTGCTTGATCATGGTGTATGATCCTTTTACTGTGTTCTTGGACTGTTTGCTAGTATTTTGTTGAGGATTTTTGCATCTATATTCATGAGTGATATTGGTCTGTAATTTTCTTTTTCTGTAGTATCTTTGTCTGGTTTTGGTATCACAGTGATTGTGACCTCATAGAATTAGTTTGGGAGTGCTCCTGCCTCTGCAATTTTTTGGAAGAGTTTGAGAAGGATGGGTGTTAGCTCTTCTCTAAATGTTCGATAGAGTTAACCTGTGAAGGCATCTGGTCCTGGACTTTTGTTTGTTGGAAAAATTTAAATTACAGTTTCAATTTCATTACTTGTGATTGGTCTGATCACATTTTCTGTTTCTTCCTGGTTCAGTCTTGCAAGGTTACACCTTTTTAAGAACTTGTGCATTTCTTCCAGGTTGTCCATTTTATTGGCACAGAGTTACTTGTAGTAGTCTCTTATGATGCTTTGTATTTCTGTGGTGTCCATTATAACTTCTTTTTCATTTCTGATTTCATTGATTTGAGACCTCTCTCTCTTTTTCTTGATGAGTTTGGCTAAAGGTTTATCAGTTTTGTTTATCTTCTCTAAAACCCAGCTTTTTTATTGATCTTTGCTATTGTTTTCTTTGTTTCTATTTCATTTATTTCTGCTCTGACCTTTTAGATTTCTTTCCTTCTACTAACTTTGGGTGTTGTTTGTTCTTCTTTTTCTAGTTCCTTTAGGTGTAAAGTTAGATTGTTTATTTGAGATTTTTCTTATTTCTTGAGGTAGACTTCTATTGCTATAAACTTCCCCCCTTAGAACTGCTTTTTCTGCATCTCATAGGTTATGGATTGTCCTGTTTTCATTGTAATTTGTCTCCAGGTATTTTTTGATTTCCTCTTTGATTTCTTCCATGATCTCTTGGTTATTTAATAACGTATGGTTTAGCCTTCATGTGTTTATGTTTTTTACGTTTTTTTCCTGTGATTGATTCCTAATCTTATAGCGTTGTGGTCAGAAAAGATGCTTGATATGATTTCAGTTTTGTTAAATTTACCAAGCCTTGATTTGTGATACAAGATGTGATCTATCCTGGAGAATGATCCGTGCGCACTTGAGAAGAAAGTGTAATCTGCTGTTTTCGGATGGAAGGTCCTATAGATATCAGTTATACCTATCACGTCTATTGTGTCATTTAAAGCTTGTGTTTCCTTATTAATATTCTGTCTGGATAATCTGTCCATTGGTGTAAGTGAGGTGTTAAAGTCCCCCACTATTATTGTGTTACTGTTGATTTCCTCTTTTATAGCTGTTAGCAGTTGCCTTACGAATTGAGGTGCTCCTGTGTTGGGTACATATATATTTATAATTGTCATATCTTATTCTTGGATTGATCCGTTGATCATTATATAGTGTCCTTCCTTGTCTCTTGTAACATTCTTTATTTTAAAGTGTATTTTATCTGATACGATTATTGCTACTCCAGCTTTCTTTTTTTTTATTTTTAATTTTTTTTTTTGCGGTACGTGGGCCTCTCACTGTTGTGGCCTCTCCCATTGCGGAGCACAGGCTCTGGACTCGCAGGCTCAGCGGCCATGGCTCAGGGGCCCAGCCGCTCCGCAGCATGTGGGATCTTCCTGGACCGAGGCACGAACCCGTGTCCCCTGCATCGACAGGCAGACTCCCAACCACTGTGCCACCAGGGAAGCCCCTCCATCTTTCTTTTGATTTCCATTTGTATGGAATATCTTTTTCCATCCCCTCACTTTCAGTCTGTATGTGTCCCTAGGTCTGAAGTGGGTTTCTTGTAGACAGCATATATATATATATATGGGCCTTTATGTATCCATTCAGCAAGCCTGTGTCTTTTGGTTGGAGCATTTAATCCGTTCACTTTTAAGGTAATTATCGATGTGTATGTTCATAGTACCATTTTCTTAATTGTTTTGGGTTTGTTTTTGTAGGTCCTTTTCTTCTCTTGTGTTTCCCACTTAGAGAAGTTCCTTTAGCAGTTGTTGTAGAGCTGGTTTGGTGGTGCTGAATTTTCTTAGCTTTTGCTTGTCTGTAAAGCTTTTGATTTCTCCATCGAATCTGAATGAGATCTTTGCCGGGTAGAGTAATCTTGGTTGTAGGTTCCTCCCTTTCATGACTTTAAATATATCCTGCCACTCCCTTTTGGCTTGTAGAGTTTCTGCTGAGAAATCAGCTGTTAGTTAACCTTATGGGAGTTCCCTTGTATGTTATTTGTTGTTTTTCCCTTGCTGCTTTCAGTAATTGTTTTTGTCTTTAATTTTTGTCAATTTGATTACTATGTGCATTGGCGTGTTTCTCCTTGGGTTTATCCTGCCTGGGACTCTCTGCGCTTCCTGGACTTGGGTGGCTATTTCCTTTCCCATGTTAGGGAAGGTTTTTGAATGTAATCTCTTCAAATATTTTCTTGGGTCCTTTCTCTCTCTCCTCCTTCTGGGACCCCCATCGTGTGAGTGTTGTTGCGTTTAATGTTGTGCCAGAGGTCTCTTAGGCTGTCTTCATTTCTTTTCATTCTTTTTTCTTTATTCTGTTCTGCAGCAGTGAATTCCACCCTTCTGTCTTCCAGGTCACTTATCCGTTCTTCTGCTTCAGTTATTGTGCTATTGATTCCTTCTAGTGTATTTTTCAGTTACTGTATTGTTCATCTGTTTGTTCTTTAATTCTTCTAGGTCGTTGTTAAACGTTTCTTGCATCTTCTCAATCTTTGCCTCCATTCTTTTTCCGAGGTCCTGGATCATGTTGAATGTCATTATTCTGAATTCTTTTTCTGGAAGGTTGCCTATCTCCACTTTATTTAGTTGTTTTTTTGAGGTTTTATCTTGTTCCTTCATCTGATAAAAAGTCCTCTGCCTTTTCATTTTGTCTGTCTTTCTGTGAATGTGGTTTTCCTTCCACAGGCTGCAGAATTGTAGTTCTTCTTGCTTCTGCTGTCTGCCCTCTTGTGCATGAGGCTATCTGAGAGTCTTGTGCAAGCTTCCTGATGGGAGGGACTCCGTCCTCTGTTTTATTTTCCAAAGTATTATTACTTTGGGGACTTCCCTGGTTCAGTCGTTAAGACTTTGCCTTCCAATTCAGGGGGTGTAGGTTCAATCCTTGGTCAGGGAGTTAAGATCCCACATGCCTTGCAGCCAAAAAACCAAAACAGAAAAAATTTTACAACAAACTCAATAAAAGACTTTAAATGTGGTCCACATCAAGAAAAAAGATCTAAAAAGAAAAGTATTATTACTTTGTGAAATTGTATTACCTTATGTATTTGTTTATCTTCCTGTTGGAATATAAGTTCCTTGAGGCTGGGAACTTTGTGTTCATCACTGAATTCCCAGTATCTAAACTAGTGCCTGGCACGTAGTAGACACTCAATAAATATTTTATAAGTGAATGAATGAATTTGGAGGTTAGAGAAAGAAGCAAGCACAGCTTGAAGCAACTATAGACTTCCACCCAAAAGCAGTGGAAGCAAAAAGCAAAGTGAGTAGCTAGCTAAGAAGTGTTTCTCCCCCAGATAAAGCTATGATAGCTACTCTCTAAAGTTAAGAGTCCTGGCGTGGGAGACAAGAGATATCCCTAGTAATTTATATGATGTTCAGAAGAGGAAAGAATTCATATCCAGAAAGCAGGTGACCTGCAGACACTGCCTAACTGAATGTTTCACCCCTCTTCCATAGTTACTAGAAGTGGATGTATATAACTAGAACCTGCATATAATAATATACGAACAAAGATTCTCACCCACTGTGAGATACACTGTTTAGTTGAAATTCCTTGGGCTTCCCTGGTGGCGCAGTGGTTAAAAATCCGCCTGCCAGTGCAGGCGACATGGGTTCAAGCCCTGGTCCAGGAAGATCCCACATGCCGTAGAGCAACTAAGCCTGTGCACCACAACTACTGAGCCTGCGCTCTAGAGCCCGTGAGCCACAACTACTGAAGCCCACGTGCCACAGCTACTGAAGGGTGTACGCCTTCAGCCCATGCTCTGCAACAGGAGAAGCCACCATAATGAGAACCCTGCACGCTGCAACGAAGAGTAGCCCCCACTCGCCGCCACTAGAGAGCCTGCACGCAGAAATGAAGAAGCAATGCAGCCAAAAATAAATAAATAAATAAATTTATTAGGAAAAAAAAAAAGAAATTCCTGACTGCAAATATGAACTACTAACCTAGACTTATCAGCCATTTAAGAAAAATTAATTCTATGCAAGAGAGGTACGAAATGCTTCCAACACTAAAGAAAATAGTGAATAGTATAAACTGAAGAAGATTTAAAGATAAGCATTGTTAGTAATTTCAGAGGAAATGAAAAAGGAAATAAATTTTAAGAATCAGAAAGTGTGAATAGCAAATTAATAAGTATAAAGATTGAGCTGAATTGAAATGCAAAGGATGTCAACAATAATGGCAGAGTAAGAACTTCTGAAAATTCTCCTTCGTAAAAGCAGCGAGAATACTGGCAAAAATAGTCAGAATCAACTCTTTCAGGACTCTGAAAATTAACTACAGGCTTGCAGCAATCTGAACATTTATTCAAGAAAAATGGCTGAATCTCAGCAAAAACAGTGAACTTTGTATAGCATTTTAGCTTGCATTGTTCCCATTCTCCTCTCTCCAGCTTCATAGTAGCCTTGGAAACCAGCAGCCCCCAGTCACGATGAGAACTAGCAACCTGGAAGCCACTGGAAGGGGCAGAACAAGATTGGAGCTCCTTCACAGCCCTGTTCCCAGAAAATTGTCATTATTTGACCTGTCGGGAGGTTCCTTGAAAGACCTCATTCTCAAGACTATATTTGACCTGAGTGGAGCTCACCCTGTACAAATAGCCTTTCCCCTCTCAGGGTGTTCATTTAAAACAATTAAAAGCAGTTATTGAACATCATAAATTCAGTACTAGAAAATAGATTCAACAGTACATTAAAATAATATTCTACAATGCCAGAGTTTCATCTCTGAACCAAATGCATATATGGTTCAATATTAGGAAATCTAGTAATATGCTATATTAATAGTCGAGAGAAAAACCAGATGGTCGTTTTTTTGGATGCCAAAAAAGCACTTGACCAATGTCATGCTTAGTAGTGGTATGCTGGATGTATTTTTATTAATGTGAGGAACAAGAAAAGGATGCCCAGCAATTAGCACTGTTACTTAATATTATAGTGGAGGTGTAAGCCAATATCATTAGGTAAGAAGAAGAAATAAAGAAGTTAATATTGGGGAAAGAGGAGCTATTTTTATGCAGCTGGGGAAAATATACACGTGAAACTCAAGAATCAACCATCTTACTATTCTCATTGTTAGAAACAATAAGAGACTTTGGTAACATGGGAGTTTACAAAATTAATGTACCAATATCAACAACTATCCTATATATAAAAAATAACTTCTTTAGAAATGAAAAATATAACAAATGAAAAGATAAAATGCCAACATAAAGAAACGTAGAGGATCTGCTAAGAGATGTTTTTAAAAAAAGATTAAGTAACTGGAAATACATCCTGTGTTATTAGATAGGAGAACACAATATTGTAAACTCATCATTTCCCCCTAAATTAATTTATGTGTTTAATGCAATTTAAATTAAAATATCATTTTTTAAAAAAACTTTGATAACATTACCCTGAAGTTTGTTTGGAAAGCGTCTACTTTTTTTTAGTGATTAAGTTTAATTTGTGTATCATCCTTTTTGAGTTGCATTCAGAGGAGATTCCAGAGTTTGAGATTGCTGGCCTCTGTAGATTTGATCCCTTCATTTTAGACCAACCAGAAAATAATAGCCTCTGGGAAAATTGTTTCAATTAAGAGTCTTTATCAAGAAAAAGAGTAAGTTCCTAAAATTTACTCTTCTTGTTTACTTTGTTGCTTGAAGTTAGCATTAACAGCTTTTATTGGTTAAATTAATGAAGCCTTTATATTTTTACTCTGATATATACATTTTAGTGTTTAGTTAAATGGCATTTTCAACACTGACATAAAATTTTGAAAGCAGCCAAAACACACTAATTACGATTTCTTTCAGAATATGTCTTAAAACACCTGGCATATTCTACCCTCTATTTTATTTTAGTGTTTTTCTTCTGGTTTCAGATATTCTATGAATATTTTATGTTGAGAAAGAATTCTAGGGCTCTATTCAAGAAAAACAAAAGAGGAAGCTCCAAAGAAAGAAGTATATGCCCCCTCCGAAAAGAGGTATTTGCTTAGTTAGAAGAGTCATGTTTTTCTAATGACAAAAATTTCTGATTATCCAGTATCATTCTGTAATCTGTTTATTAATGTTCTTAATACAGTGCTTAGCACAGTGTTACAAAGTTTTAAGTTAAATTTTGAGTAAGTGCTTTTATGAAGAAGCATACTACTCTATAGCTATCACAAAATGACTTCATGAAAGAAATACAAAATAGGAACTTCAGTCAATCAAAATAGAAAAATATGAGCTTCAGTCTTGAGGCATGGTGTGCCTAAGAAAGTTATTCAAGACCAGCTGGAAAGGAGGACTTGATTATCTTTCGGGTTTAGCTCTAGCAGTATTTTTTTTTTCCCCAAGCAGAACACATCATATAGTCCAGTACAGTGATTGTATGCTGGTTTTAAATGCTATCTTACAGATACTAATACTTGTTTGTTCTCAAGGCATTAGATGGATCACTAAGGTGTCTCAAGATCCATGAAACACCTGGGACCACCAATTTTACTATGTTACCTGGAAATATCTTCAACTATAAATTTAGGATTTGACCCAGAGTGAAAGCCGGAAAATGCTAATTTTGTAATATGACAGTTCTGTTAGGCAAACTGTCCAATTATTTGGAAAGCTTTTTATTCTTCTTAATGTTTGGAAGCATTTTTGCAACTGTATGTATAATCATGTTCTGTCGTCTTATTTACATACTTTTCTTCATTTCCTACCTTTGTTTTCAGCTTATGTGTTTCATTCAGTGGCCAGATGGCCAACAAACCCAAGCTGAGAGGTAATAGCAAAAACGAATGAAAAACAAAATAAACTTCTTTACAAATAGTATTAGATTCCTGTGGGTGCCATAATAAATTGCCACAAATTTGGAGGCTTAAAACAACAGAAATTTATCCTCTCACAGTTCTGGAGGCCAGAGGTCTAAAATCATGGTGTTGGCAGGGTTGCGCTCCCTCCATAGGCTCTAGGGGTAGAATCCGTTCCTTGCCTATTCCAACTTCTAGTGGCTGCTGGCATTCTTTGGCCATATCACTCCAGTCTCTGCCTCCATATTTATATCGCCTTCCCCTCATTGTATGTGTGTGGGTGTTAAATTTCTCTCTGCCTTTCTCTTAAGATGGCATTTATGGCCTATCCAGATAATCCGGGATAATCTGCTCATCTCAGAATTCTTAAATACATCTGCAAAGACTCTTTATTCCAAATTAGGTAACATTTATGGGTTCTGGGGATTAGGATGCGGACCCATCTTTGGCCAGAAATGTTTCATGATAGCTGTGTATATTTGTGTTTGGGGAAAGTGATTGATTTCATACTTGATCTCTCTCTCTCCCCACCCTCTCTCCTTCCCTCCCTCCCTCCCTCCCTCCCTCTTTTCCTTCATTCCTTCCCTCCTTCCTTTCTCAGCCTATTAAGGGACAGAAACTTAAGGTCTCCTAACTCCTCACCTCTAAGTAAGTAGTGTGTGTGTTGTGATCCCTTGTTATGTATGTGATATTAAGATTTGATTTAAAGCATATCAGTCCTTTTTTTGATTTGAAGGGAACTTTTCACTTAACATAGAACTTAAAAATGATGTTCTTCAAATCAGTTAATAAAACCTTGTAAAGAATTAAAGACTTAGGCATTCCTGGTGAGAAATGAGAAAAGTGAAGATTTGAATTCTTTGTGCCTCTAAATATATTGAAGGTTCTTAATGAACTGGTTTTAAGTAGATATTTAGAGGAATCAAGAGCCTAGAAATTGTACTTGGTTGAACAAATATTTATTGATTGCCTGCTATGTGCACTCACATACTAAAAAGAAGGCAGTCTCTGCCATTGTGGAATTTAGGATCAAGATTCCACAGGAATCTTAGGACCAAAGGAAAATTAGTAGTTTTGACAGAATTGTTAACTGCCAGATTTATAGAACACAGTAGGGGTCAGAGAAGTAGTTTTGAAGAATTCTTAATTATTAATTAATAATGAAGCAGGGAACTCTTTCACTAATAACTTTGAGGTTTTGGTAAGTTAGGAGATATTTTGTTTTTCCAAAACCATGATACTCATCTCTGACTAGAAATGGTAAAATAATTTATTTTTATATCCTGTATAATTAAAATTACCTGTTTCATTAACAATAGGTCGAAGTTTGTGTCTTGTAAATTAAAGACTTATGGCTATAAAGAGAAATTAAATTGTTATTTTTTTGCTAGATTGTACAAGAAATTAAAAAGTAGCTTAAAAGAAGAATCTTTTTAGGATTTTTAGACAGTCCTTAAAGTACCAGTTAACAGTAGTGAAAAAGAAGTTTTGAGTTTATAAATTTAAAACATTTTAAAACTTTCAAGAGTATGACCATGAGGTCAAACTAATGTAACAGAATAGTTTGAGATTTAATGAAAGAAAAGGAGTAAATAGCTTAAGTTAATATTAGGAATGTAATTTTAAAAGGGAGGGTCGTGTGCTCAATTCTATCTATCTATCTATCTATCTATCTATCTATCTATCTATCTATCTATCTGTATATCTATATTTTTGGCTGCGTTGGGTCTTCATTGCTGCGCGTGGGCTTTCTCTAGTTGTGGCGAGTGGGGCCTACTCTGTTGTGTGCGGGCTTCTCATTGTGGTGGCTTCTCTTGTTGCGGAGCATGGGCTCTAGGCATGCGAACTTCAGTAGTTGTGGCACGCGGGTTCAGTAGTTGTGGCTCATGGGCTCTACAGCTCAGGCTCAGTAGTTGTGGTGCACGAGCCTAGTTGCTCTGCGGTATGTGGGATCTTCCTGGACCAGGCAGGGCTCGAAACCGTGTCCCCTGCATTGGCAGGTGGATTCTTAACTGCTGCACCAACAGGGAAGCCCTACTTTTGATTTCTATTAAACTATTTAAGGTATTATTATTATGCTGTAATTAATGTTAAATCTTACCTTTTTTTCATCTTTTAAATGAGCTTTTATTGAAATAGGTTGCAGTTTCATTTAATATAGAATATAGAATTACAGATTAGATAAATCATTCTCCACACGTTGGTTGTTTCTAATTTTTCATTACTGTGAACAAGAAACTTACTCAATTTTTAAAATAGAGTTAGCTTTTTACTCCTCTATTTAATTTTGGGGGGAAAATCCAAGAAAAATTATTCAGGCCATGGGCAATTTTATGACCTCTTTTGTACTCTAACCAGAGAACAGTCTGAATATACATACAATTTTACAGCAGTGCCTGAATATTTCTTTTCTTCTTATGGCCCACATAACTTTAGGTTTTATTGTTTAGATTTATTTTTGGTAATTTAATACGTGTGAAGTGGTATCTTAAAAATATTAAAATTTATTCAGTTAGTAGTGAGAATCTTTTTTCCAAAGTGCTGATTTGATCTTGGTTGTTACTTAAACTGTTTGTATCCTTTGATGGATGTGTATGTTAGTCATCGTTTGCCGCATAACAGATGAGCAGTAAATGTTGAACTGGTTGGGTTTATTTTATTTTTTATTTTTAAAATTTATTTTTATTGTATTTATTTATTTTTGGCTGTGTTGGGTCTTCGTTGTTGCACGCAGGTTTCCTCTAGTTGCGGTGAGCGGGGGCTACTCTTCATTGTGATGTGTGGGCTTTTTCATTGCAGTGGCTTCTCGTTGCGGAGAACAAGCTCTAGGCACATGGGCTTCGGTAGTTGGAGCACATGGACTCAGTAGTTGTAGCTCATGGGCTTAGTTGCTCCGTGGCGTGTGGGATCTTCCTGGACCAGGGCTCAAACCTGTGTCCCCTGCATAGGCAGACAGATTTTTTTTTTTAATTAATTAATTTATTTGTATTTTCGGCTGAGTTGGGTCTGTTGCTGTATGCGGGCTTTCTCTAGTTGTGGCAAGTGGGGCTACTCTTTGTTGCGGTGTGTGGGCTTCTCATTGAAGTGGCTTCTCTTGTTGCAGAGCATAGACTCTGGGCACACAGGCTTCAGTAGTTGTGGTTTGCGAGCTCTAGAGCGCAGGCTTAGTAGTTGTGGCACAGGGGATTAGTTGCTCCATGGCATGTGGGATCTTCCCGGAGCAGGGCTTGAATCAGTGTCCCCTGCATTGGCAGGCAGATTCTTAACCACTGTGCCACCAGGGAAGTCCGGCAGACGGATTCTTAACCACTGCACCACCAAGGAAGCCCTGTTTGGATTTATATTGTAGACATTAAGCTTTTTCTGTCATGATTATTGCAGGCATTGCTTCCATTTGTTATATCCTTTTTTTGTTTGTTTGTTTTGTTTTTGTTTTTTTTTTTGCGGTACGCGGGCCTCTCACCGCTGTGGCCTCTCCCGCTGCGGAGCAACAGGCTCCGGACGCGCAGGCTCAGTGGCCATGGCCCACGGGCCCAGCCGCTCCGCGGCATGTGGGATCCTCCTGGACCGGGGCACGGACCCACGCCCCCTGCATCGGCAGGCGGACCCCCAACCACTGCGCCACCAGGGAAGCCCTGTTATATCCTTTTAATTTTAGATTTGTTATTTATTCACTGCATGAAAGTATGTTTTACATAACCAGATCTGTCAATTTGTTGCTTATGCTTTCCTTCATTGCCCCAAATTTTATCTCTTTCCCACAGATGCAATAAATATGCTCTTCTGTTTTCTCCAAAATTATTTGCAAGCTTATTGGTTTTTCATATATTTAGAATTACTCATAGTGTATGGTGTGGATATGTTTTTCTCCACATTGATATTCAGTTTTTCTGACCAGTTTTTAAAAATTTTATTTATTTTTGGCTGCGTTGGGTCTTCGTTGCTGTGCGCGGGCTTTCTCTAGTTGAGGCGAGCGGGGGCTACTCTTTGTTGCAGTGCGTGGGCATCTCATTGCAGTGGCTTCTCTTGTTGCAGAGCACAGGCTCTAGGCGCACGGGCTTCAGTAGTTGTGGCTCGTGGGCTCTAGGGCTTGCAGGCTTCAGTAGTTGTGGCGCATGGGCTCAGTAGTCGTGGCACATGGGTTTAGTTGCTCTGTGGCATGTGGGATCTTCCCAGACCGGGGATCCAACCTGTGTCCCCTGCATTGGCAGGCGGATTCTTAACCTGCACCACCAGGGAAGTCCCCTGACAATATATATATATTTTTTTGCGATACGCGGGCCTCTCACTGTTGTGGCCTCTCCCATTGCGGAGCACAGGTTCTGGACACGCAGGCTCAGCGGCCATGGCTTACGGGCCTAGTCGCTCCGCGGCATGTGGGATCTTCCCGGACTGGGGCACGAACCTGTGTCCCTTGCATCGGCAAGCGGACTCTCAACCACTGCGCCACCAGGGAAGCCCTCCCTGACAATATTTGTTAAATAATGATTTTCTCCACTTATGAGCACTTTTTGGATTTGGTCATTATTTTGCTCTTTCTAGTCTCAGGGGTCTTTGTAGTTTTTTTTTCTTGTGGTAAGTATACATAACAAAATAAACAGTTTTAACCACTTTTAGGTATACCATTCAGTAGCATTAAGTACATTCACAATGTTGCACAGCCATCAGCACTCTCCTCTATTGTCTTTATTTGATATATTTCTACTTTAGTCTGAAAACATGATTGCTCTTATTCTCAGGCAGATTGTTTAAATCTCTGAATCCCAGTTGCCCTGTCCATAGTATGAGGATGGTACCAGTTGTGTTTCAAAATGGCTGAGAAGATAAAATTAAGTAAGGCAACGAATGTAAAAATACCTGGTGGATTTTATATGCTCAGTAAATGATAGGTCTCTTATCCTCCCCACTGTAATTGATTTTAAAGACTGGTGTAGGGCAGATCTTCCTTAATTGCCTCTGTTATTCTCCTCCAAGATGTTCATTATTATTTTTGCCTAATTTTCAGTAAGAAATTTGTAGGTATTGGAATAAACCTTTGTTTACTTCTTGTTTGAAACCTATTGTAAGTGTTCTATAGACTGTGAAGCCCAAATGAGTATTTAGTATCATCCCCACTGACACTACTAAGTACTGTTCTGCAAGAGACCATAGAAATGTTTTGAAATCATTTTCCTGACATCTTTTCCGATTATGCTTTATGAGGCCTCCTAGTTTATAAAATAGAATTTATTTTGAAGAGATATCTTTAGGCTTTATGTTTGGTACTTTGGGTGTTAGGACACTTGTTTCTGAATTAATTAATAGATCCTCTTTAGAAGAGATCAGTTATTGTTGAATAATAATACTTGAAGTAGTTTTCTTCAAGCCACCTAGAAGAGGGTATTTTGCTCTTTGTTTTTATTCTTCAAGGCATACATATAATTATATTTGAGGACACCATGGTAAACATTTGCTAATTACCTACTTCTTTTATATCCTAAAGTAATCCACATATTAATAAAAATCATAAGTGATGATATACTACTTTTTTGATACCTTCTTCAGGCTACTGTTGTTTATAACTATTGTTGAGATATATTTAATTTTGGGAAACGTGCTGTTCATTTTCCCTAGGGAAACTTCTGTAGACTTTTTTGTGGTGTGCTCTAAAAATACATATAAGGCTTTGGAAGGGGGTAGTAAATAGACTTCTAAAATACAGTAAAGTCAGTGGTCAAATTTATGAGCTACCTGTTTTCTACTTACAGCTGAACAAAAGATATTCGGTTAGGGCTTCCCTGGTGGCACAGTGGTTGTGAGTCCACCTGCCATTGCAGGGGATGCGGGTTCGTGCCCTGGTCCGGGATGATCCCACATGCCGCGGAGCGGCTGGGCCCGTGAGCCATGGCTGCTGCGCCTGCGCATCCGGAGCCTGTGCTCCGGAGCGGGAGAGGCCACAACAGTGAGAGGCCCGCGTACCGCAAAAAAAAAAAAAAAAAAAAAAAAAAGATATTCAGTTAACTCCTGAATATCTCTGTGCACACTTTGCCATATGCAAATTCCCCTTCTAGGACCTATAATGAGACTGTTCTGCTCTATTTTGACACTTCTCGTGATGTTGTAATTAAGAGTGATGTATACTTTGTTTTCATTGAAAACAATTTGACCTTTATTCTGTGTTTTAAACTATAAATATGTATATACACAGTATATATATATTTCCCCTTCCTATACTTAAGAGCTATAATAACATATTGAAGTAATCTAAGTTCTTGCTTGTGGCCATTTATAATTACAGGGTAAATAGTATGTTGAAATTGGTACAAAACAGAAAATTTGAGGTAAGAATCTAATGAGAATTTTGAAATAAAATATTTGTTACTTTTTATTTCCCTTGTAATTTTTAAGTATTAAAAATAAAAATTATACTGTCATATTACAGAAGAATCCTGCTTTATGAGCGTGTGCAATCACAATGTTTAAAATTATGTGATCTTTTCAAACAAACCAAAATTCCTATTTTTTCATTGTTAGTATTTGCAGGTAGGGAAATGTGAAATCTTAGGAAATACTATTTCTGTACTCAGTTACAGGTTTTCCCAGATTTCTGCCCATGAAGGCATGTGGATACTGATAAATTCTCTCCAAAAAAGCTGGTAAAACAGCTGTATTTAGAAGCCAACAGTAAGAATTGAAACTAGAAAATTATGAAAAGACATTACTATCCAAATGCCTTGAAGGTACTTAAAACAGTTAACTCAGAGTATGTTATGTTATTTCATTGGCTGTTTGACTAAGTTAAAATTATATTCATTTACACTACATTAAGTATCCACTTCTATGTCAAGTATCCACTTCTATTTCAAAAGATGAATCTCATTGAACGTAGAATTATGTCAGGTTTTATATATATATATATATAATTTATTTTATTTTATTTTATTTTTTTTATACAGCAGGTTCTTCTTATTAGTTATCTATTTTATATATATTAGTGTATATATGTCAATCCCAATCTCCTAATTCATCCCACCACCACTGCCCCCCTCACCCCACCCTGCTTTCCCTCTTGGTGTCCATACGTTTGTTCTCTACATCTGTGTGTCTATTTCTGCCTTGCAAACTGGTTCATCTGTATCATTTTTCTAGATTCTACATATGTGTGTTAAGATATATTTTTCTCTTACTGACTTACTTCACTCTGTATGACAGTCTCTAGATCCATCCACGGCTTTACAAATGACACAATTTCATTCCTTTTTAATGTCTGAGTAATGTTCCACTTTATATATGTACCATATCTTCTTTATCTATTCATCTATCAGTGGGCATTTAGGTTGCTTCCATGTCCTGGCTATTGTAAATAGTGCTGCAATGAACATTGTGGTGCATAACTCTTTTTGAATTATGGTTTTCTCTGGGTATATGCCAAGTAGTGGGATTGCTGGGTAATATGGTAATCCTATTTATAGTTTTTGAAGAAACTTCCATACTGTTCTTCTTAGTGGCTGTATCAATTTACATTGCCACCAACAGTGCAAGAGGGTTCCCTTTTCTCCACACCCTCTCCAGCATTTATTGTTTGTAGATTTTTTGATGATGGCCATTCTGACCGGTGTGAGGTGATATACCTCATTGTAGTTTTGATTTGTGTTTCTCTAATAATTAGTGATGTTGAGCAGCTTTTCATGTGCCTCTTGGCTATCTGTATTTCTTCTTTGGAGAAATGTCTATTTAGGTCTTCGGCCCATTTTTGGATTGGGTTGTTTGATTTTTTTAATATTGAGCTGCAGTAGCTGTTTATATATTTTGGAGATTAATTCTTTGTCTGTTGATTCATTTGCAAATATTTTCTCCCATTCTAAGGGTTGTCTTTTTGTCTTGTTTATGGTTTCCTTTGCTGTGCAAAAACTTTTAAATTTCATTAGGACCCATTTGTTTATTTTAGTTTTTATTTCCGTTACTCTAGGAGATGGATCAAAAAAGATCTTGCTGTGATTTATGTCAAAGAGTCTTCTTCCTGTGTTTTCCTCTAAGAATTTTGTAGTGTCCGGTCTTGCATTTAGGTCTCTAATCCATTTTGAGTTTATTTTTGTGTATGGTGTTAGGGAGTGTTCTGATTTCATTCTTTTACATGTAGCTGTCCCAGTGGTTTTCCCAGCACCACTTATTGAAGAGACTGTCTTTTCTCCATTGTATATTCTTGCCTCCTTTGTCATAGATTAGTTGACCATAGGTGTATGGGTTTATCTCTGGGCTTTCTATCCTGTTCCATTGATCTATATTTCTGTTTTTGTGCCAGTACCATATTGTCTTGATTACTGTAGCTTTGTAGTGTAGTCTGAAGTCAGGGAGTCTGATTCCTCCAGCTCCATTTTTTTCCTTATAGATTGCTTTGGCTATTTGGGGTCTTTTGTGTCTCTATACAAATTTTAAGATATCTTTGTTCTAGTTCTGTAAAAAATGCCATTGGTAATTTGATAGGGATTGCATTGAATCTGTAGATTGCTTTGGGTAATACAGTCATTTTCACAATGTTGATTCTTCCAATCCAATAACATGGTATATCTCTCCATCTTGTTTCTGTCATCCTTGATTTCTTTCATCAGTGTCTTATAGTTTTCTGAGTACAGGTCTTTACCACCTTAGGTAGGTTTATTCCTAGGTATTTTATTCTTCTTGTTGCAGTGGTGAATGGGATTGTTACCTTGATTTCTCTTTCTATCTTTCATTGTTAGTGTATAGGAATGCAAGAGATTTCTGTGCATTAATTTTGTATCCTGCTACTTTACCAAATTCAATGACAAGCTCTAGTAGTTTTCTGGTGGCATCTTTAGGATTCTCTATGTATAGTATCATGTCATCTGCAAACAGTGACAGTTTGACTTCTTCTTTTCCGATTTGTATTCCTTTTACCTCTTTTTCTTCTCTGATAGCCATGGCTACGACTTCCAAAACTATGTTGAATAATAGTGGTGAGAGTGGACATCCTTGTCTTGTTCCTGATCTTAGAGGAAATGCTTTCAGTTTTTCACCATTGAGAATGATGTTTGCTGCGGGTTTGTTGTATATGGCCTTTATTATGTTGAGGTAGGTTCCCTCTATGCCCACTTTGTGGAGAGTTTTTGTCATAAATGGGCGTTGAATTTGTCAAAAGCTTTTTCTTCATCTGTTCAGATGATCATATGGGTTTTATACCTTAATTTGTTAATATGGTGTATCACATTGATTTGCGTATATTGAAGGATCCTTGCATCCCTGGGATAAATCCCACTTGATCATGGTGTATGATCCTTTTACTGTGTTCTTGGACTATTTTCTACTATATTGTAGAGGATTTTTGCATCTATATTCATGAGTGATATTGGTCTGTAATTTTCTTTTTTTGTAGTATCTTTGTCTGGTTTTGGTATCAGGATGATGTTGGCCTCATAGAATGAGTTTGGGAGTGTTCCTTCCTCTGCAGTTTTTTTTTTTTTTTTTTGTGGTACGCAGGCCTCTCACTGTTGTGGCCTCTCCCGTTGCGGAGCACAGGCTTCGGACGCGCAGGCTCAGCTGCCATGGCTCACAGGCCCAGCCGCTCCGTGGCATGTGGGATCTTCCCGGACCGGGGCACGAACCCGTGTCCCTTGCATTGGCAGGCGGACTCTCAACCACTGCGCCACCAGGGAAGCCCTGTTGGAAGATTTTTAATCACAGTTTCAATTTCATTACTTGTGATTGGTCTGTTCATATTTTCTGTTTCTCCTGGTTCAGTCTTGGAAGGTTATACCTTTCTAAGAATTTGTGCATTTCTTCCAAGTTGTCCATTTCATTGGCATAGAGTTGCTTATAAGTAGTCTCTTAGGACGCTTTGTATTCTGCGGTGTCTGTTGTAGCTTCTCCTTTTTCATTTCTAATTTTATTGATTTGAGTCCTCTCCCTCTTGATGAGTCTGGCTAATGGTTTATCAATTTTGTGTATCTTCTCAAACAACCTGCTTTTAGTTTTATTGATCTTTGCTATTGTTTTCTTTGTTTCTATTTCATTTATTTCTGCCCTGATCTGTCTGATTTCTTTCCATCTGCTAACTTTGGGTTTTCTTTGTTCTTCTTTAGTTCCTTTAGGTGTAAAGTTAGATTGTTTGTTTGAGATTTTTCTTGTTTCTTGTGGTAGGCTTGTATTGCTATAAATTTCCCTCTTAGAACTGCTTTTGCTGCATCCCATAGGTTTTGGATCGTCGTGTTTTCATTGTCATGTGTCTCTAGGTATCTTTTGGGTTTCCTCTTTGATTTCTTCAGTGATCTCTTTGTTTTAGTAACGTATTGTTTAGCCTCCATGTGTTTGTGTTTTTTACGTTTTTTTCCTGTGATTGATTTCTAATATCATAACGTTGTGGTCAGAAAAGATGCTTGATATGTTTTCCTTTTTCTTAAATTTACCAAGGCTTGATTTGTGACCCAAGATGTGATCTGTCCTGGAGAATGTTCTGTACGCAGTTGAGAAGAAAATGTAATCTGCTGTGTTTGGATGGAATGTCCTATAAATATCAATTAAATCTATCTGGTCTATTGTATCATTTAAAGCTTGTGTTTCCTTATTAATTTTCTGTCTGGATGATCTGTCCATTGGTGTAAGTGAGGTGTTTACCTCCCCCAGTATTATTGTGTTACTGTAGATTTCCTCTTTTATAGCTGTTAGCAGTTGCCTTATGTATTGAGGTGCTCCTGTATTGGGTGCATATATATTTGTAATTGTTATATCTTCTTCTTGGGTTGATCCGTTGATCATTATATAGTGTCCTTCCTTGTCTCCTGTAACATTCTTTATTTTAAAGTCTATTTTATCTGATATGAGTATTGCTACTCCAGCTTTCTTTTGATTTCCATTTACATGGAATATCTTTTTCCATCCCCTCACTTTCAGTCTGTATGTGTCCCTAGATCTGAACTGGGTCTCTTGTAGACAGCATATATATGGGCCTTGTTTTTGTATCCATTCAGCAAGCCTGTGTCTTTTGGTTGGAGCATTTAATCCATTCACTTTTAAAGTAGTTATCGATATGTATGTTCCTATAACCATTTTCTTAATTGTTTTGGGTTTGTTTTTGTAGGTCCTTTTCTTCTCTTGTGTTTCCCACTTAGAGAAGTTCCTTTAGCATTTGTTGTAGAGCTGGTTTGGTGGTGCTGAATTTTCTTAGCTTTTGCTTGTCTGTAAAGCTTTTGATTTCTCCATCGAATCTGAATGAGATCCTTGCCAGGGTAGAGTAATCTTGGTTGTAGGTTCCTCCTTTTCATCACTTTAAATATATCCTGCCACTTCCTTCTGGCTTGTAAAGTTTCTGCTGTGAAATCAGTTGTTAACCTTATGGGAGTTCCCTTGTATGTTATTTGTCGTTTTTTCCCTTGCTGCTTTCAATAATGTTTTTTGTCTTTAATTTTTGTCAATTTGATTACTATGTGCATTGGCGTGTTTCTCCTTGGGTTTATCCTGCCTGGGACTCTCTGTGCTTCCTGGACTTGGGTGGCTATTTCCTTTCCCATGTTAGGGAAGGTTTTTGAATGTAATCTCTTCAAATATTTTCTTGGGTCCTTTCTCTCTCTCCTCCTTCTGGGACCCCCATCGTGTGAGTGTTGTTGCGTTTAATGTTGTGCCAGAGGTCTCTTAGGCTGTCTTCATTTCTTTTCATTCTTTTTTCTTTATTCTGTTCTGCAGCAGTGAATTCCACCATTCTGTCTTCCAGGTCACTTATCCGTTCTTCTGCCTCAGTTATTCTGCTATTGATTCCTTCTAGTGTATTTTTCATTTCAGTTATTGAATTGTTCATCTCTGTTTGTTTGTTTTTTAATTCTTCTCGGTATTTGTTCTTTAATTGTTCTAGGTCTTTGTTAAACATTTCTTGCATCTTCTGGATCTTTGCCTCCATTCTTTTTCTGAGGTCCTGGATCATCTTCACTGTCATTATTCTGAATTCTTATTCTGGAAGGTTGCCTATCTCCACTTCATTTAGTGGTTTTTCTGGGGTTTTATTGTTCCTTCATTTGGTACATGGTCCTCTGCCTTTTCATTTTGTCTATCTTTCTGTGAGGGTAGTTTTCGTTCCACAGGCTGCAGGATTTTAGTTCTTGCTTGTGCTGTCTGGTGGATGAGGCTATCTACAAGCCTTTGCAAGCTTCCTGATGTGAGAGACTGGTGATGGGTAGAGCTGGGTGTTGCTCTGGTGGGCAGAGCTCAGTAAAACTTTAATCTGGGCTGAGTTCCCTCCCTGTTGATTGTTTGGCCTGAGCTGTCCCAGCACTGGAGCCTGTAGGCCCTTTGGTGGGGCTAATGGCAGACTCCGGGAGGGCTCACACCAAGCAATACTTCCCAGATCTTCTGCTGCCAGTGTCCTTGTCCCTGCGGTGAGCCACAGACACCCCCCGCCTCTGCAGGAGACCCTCCACACTAGCAGGTAGGTCTAGTTCAGTCTCTTATGGGGTCAGTGCTCCTTCCCCTGGGTCCTGATGCACACACTACTTTGTGTGTACCCTCCAAGAGTGGAGCCTCTGTTTCTCCCAGTCCTGTCAAAATTCTGCAGTCAAATCCCTCTAGCCTTCAAAGTCTGATTTTGTGGGAATTCCTCCTCCTGGTGCCGGTCCCACAGGTTAGGAAGCCTGACGGGGGGGTCAGAACCTTCACTCTAGTGGGTGGACTTCTGTGGTATAAGTGTTCTCCAGTCTGTGAGTCACCCACCCAGCAGTTACAGGATTTGATTTTATTGTGATTGCGCCCCTCATTACGGCTTCTCCTTTATCTTTGGATGTGGGTATCTTTTTTGGTGAGTTCCTGTTGATGATTGTTGAGCAGTTAGTTGTGATTCTGGTGCTCTCGCAAGGGGGTGTATGCGCATGTCTTTCTATTCCACCATCTTGAGCCATTCTCAGTGTCAGGTTATATTAATGGTAAGAAAATATCAAAATACACAATTAAACTCTAGAACTAGTACACGGAAGTGAGAAAACTAAGGTTTGTATGGTAATTCTGTACTTTTTTTTATTATCCAGTACTGGAGCACCTTGTCTGTGTTATATAACACTTTCATCTGGTGGTTAGTAAATGTGACTTTCGATTGTAAGCGTGTGCCACTTGTAGAAAATGGTGTAAGATCTTAATATTAAAAGTTTTATTATCACATTGATAAATGCTAGAAGCATGATAAATACTTGCGTTCTTTTATCTAGTATATTTCAGGTGTGTGACATTACAAAATATTGGAAGGAAGGAAGAATCCTATATTGATGGAAGGTAGTATCTTAGATGCATGTTGTAATGGAATTACATAATTTATAGTCATTATTAATATATTTTATATACAAGTGTACCAGAATATATGTTTACAAACTTCACATATATCACATGTTGCCAGTAGAATCCCAGAAATTCTGTAATAAATCATACGCATCCTTTGTAGGTTGCCTTTTTGTTTTAAAATTATCAAAATTATTGGTGGTCATTGATTAATTACTTGATTTTTTTAAGGTTTTTTTCCAAATGTAGAAATTATCTGTGACCCTTTTCTTTCCCTGAATTGAAAAATGAAGACGATAAAGGTGATTTTTAAGATGGAAACAACAGAAGGTGCTTATTTTCAAAGAAGAAATAGAGGTAGAAAAGAATGTCTTCCAATCTTTTCCCTTAAAGGAGGTTTTCTTTCAACTTAGAATTTATCTCAAGAAAAATAGAAAGCTGTTCCCTTTCTGTTATAAAATCACTGTAATATTACCATATTCCTAAGAAACAAAATTCAGGATTTTAACATTTTGTTTTATGTGGCTTGAGAATTTATTTCCCCACTATTAAGAGTAGTATTTCTTACCTTTTAAAACCCATGACCGGGTTTCCCTTGTGGCGCAGTGGTTGAGAGTCTGCCTGCCGATGCAGGGGACATGGGTTCGTGCCCTGGTCCGGGAAGATCCCACATGCCGTGGAGCAGCTGGGCCCGTGAGCCATGGCCGCTGAGCCTGCGCGTCCAGAGCCTGTGCTCCGCAACAGGAGAGGCCACAACAGTGAGAGGCCCGTGTACTGCAAAAAAAAAATAAATAAATAATAAATAAATAAAACCCATGACCCCTTTTGATTTATAAAAAAATCTATGTTCTCCTTTAACATTATTCATATTTTTAAGATAAATTCATTTCTGTGTTTAAAACAAAAATTAAAGGCCATGTTATTAGTACCTTTTTTTTTTTTTTTTAACACAATTTTTCTTACTTTCCTCTTGTTTAGGCGTAGATTTATAACCCTTCCTCCATGAGAAAGAATATCCCTTCCTTCTCCTTTGCTGAGAATCTACTAATTAGAGATTGCAGTCATTACAGTTATGGCTTTCAATTGAGTAAAACCTGGGATATCACTTTTTGTTTAGATTAGATCTGGTCACACAAAAGTTTAACAAATGAGGTATTAAAGGCATTACATTTCTCTAATGATTTGACCCTAGTTTGCTTTTTCTTTTGGGATGAAATCATGTATGTATTAAATACATTATGTACATTGACACTGTTAAAATGCCATAAAGACAAGACATTTCATTTTAAAACTAAAACAGATATAAGCTGGTAAAACAAAAAAACAGTTCATCTTTCACAATTGTGAATCAGTTTCACGTCACATTGGTTGTGCTCTTGTGAGTAGAGCAAAACAAATGCAGGGAAGATAGCTCCTGTGAGCTTTAGTTATTGCCCGCTGTAATTCTGCAGTACTAGTTATCTACGTCATGTAGTATGAAAACTTAGCTTTTGAGGCTCTGTGTATGAGTTACACGTGAGTGCATTGAGAATCAAGTTCTTCTGACCTTTAAATTTTTTTTTCTTTTGACATTCTAGATCGGGGCAGGGAGGAAAGCTGTGTCAGAGTTGGACAATTTTGCGTCTGATTGTGTCCCCTATATGTGTTTTCTCTCCTTTTCCCATTCTAGAGTGTGACTCTAAAATAAAGTGTGTTGTATTACACCAGAATAGAGCAGTATTAGTGGAGTGGTGGTAAATTGGTATAAGTGAAGTTTTTCATTTCCCTTTTTATTCATTACTTCTGCAATAAGATTCTATACTTGCTTTAGCTTTGTTAAGTTGGTTACAGTGGTTGGTAAAATAAGTGAAAACAGGTGTGACCTTAATTAAAGGCATAAACAATCACATCTGTTTTGGAGAAGTGCTACTTTCATTTTTGTTAAATAGAAATGGAGTTTATAGTTTTTATAATTATTTAGTTTTCTAACATCTTTCTGTCTCACTCGGCAGCAGGGCACAATAAGGTGTTCTTACCAGTAAATGTGGGGCTTAGAGTCCTATTTCTCTTTTTTAGTTTGAAAACCAGGACAGGAAGAGCAGGATCTGAGAAGGTAAAGATTTTGCTTAAATAATTGACTAGGCAATACATGTAGTGGAGCTATTTCAGGATAAATTGGGTCCTAGCTCTACATGATTATTTTCCTTAATTCTAAAATTCAGTGTTTCACTTTACTTATTTATTTGCATTATTAAGATAGATCCAGAAGAGTTGAGTTTTCCTTTAAGCTGATTACATATATACAGATAGTTGGTTGTGAAAGTATTTATTTGATATTCCAGTTTGCCCTATTTAAAGTGATTGTGTGTTAACAGTTATGTAAATGTTCCCCATTAAAGCAGGTTAGATGTTATCATAACTTCTTGACTGGCTAAGCTAGTTTTTATCATTTTTTAATGTAACCCTAATTCTAAAAAAAGTTGTGTTTTAGTTAATTGCACATGGCTGCTATAAAGTGTTTAATGCGTTGGGCACTATAGTAACCATGTTTTAAGTACAGCAGAAGTGGCTCCACGTGTTGGCTTTTGCAAGGAATTATAAAAGTCATTGTGTAAACCTATCCTGACTTGGTGCAGCATGTCCATTTTGAAAAGCCACGTGCAGATTTGAGATTTTGAGATTGGAGCTCACGTAGAAAGATTGAGGTAGCAAAATATTTTAAAAATTATTCTCTGATGGCCTCAATGATAATGCTTTAAGAGTACATAAAGTTTTGAATCCCCCCTCTTTTTTAAATAGACTGTGAAGACTGCTGAGAGACACTTGCAGTCCAGTCACATAAGTGTAATAAAGAAGTATTGGTCCTCATGGAAGAAGAGCAAGATTTACCAGAGCAACCAGTAAGTATTTCCTTTAACAATTTAAAGTTGATTGTAGAAAAGCTAATCTTAAGAGATGTTAAATATTATTCAGTTGTACTACAGATTCTAAATCAGAAGTAAAATTAAGGAAAGGACTCCTTAATACTTTCCTTCTAAGAAACGATGTTCTGTGTTCCTAAATTCATATTTTGCTAACTTAATGCCAAGGACTTGCTTAGAAAATTCAGCATTACAAAATAAATATTGTCTTTAGAAGTGTCATTTAAAAAAAGCAATGGCTACTCTTACAGTTTTTAGAAAATAAAAGAGGACATCTATTTACCAAACAGTATATACCATTTCTGCCAGAAAATCTAGTTTTATCATTACCTAAATTTCCCTGACTTAATTTTTTTTAAAGTAGTAGTAGTAGTTGAAGAAAGTATAATTTGACCACTAGCTAATTCTTAAAAATAGATAAGACCCTCGAGAATAGGTTGAATTCTTAATTTCTTTTAAATATTTAACATAAATAAATAAAATCATTTTAAATGTCCCCAAGTGATACAGATTTATTGCCTTGCCATGGCTTTTTTGTTTTTTCCTAAGTGTTTTTTGACCCTTAGCATTTAAAAAAGGAAAGTAATAGTAATCATTCTATTAAGATACTTTTGTGTTAAAGGATCTTTTCCTTTTGGCTTGACCTTCTTTTTCTGAAATTAGATAAATACTGATTCAATTTGCTCTCCTGAATGAGCCTCTTGCATTTTATATTAAGAGAGAATACAGAGTGGTACATGTTTACCTCCCTATAAAATCCAACCTAAAAAACTTTGAATTTTGAAAGCAGATAATAGGGTATGTTTTTCATGTTCTAGATGTATTCTTTACATCAGTGATACATTTTTAATATTTTACTTTATGTTGAGACATACTGGTGCATATTGGTGATTCTTTTGCTATTAGTCTTTTAGCCCCTCACTTAAGTATAAAACTAGGAAGACATAAGCAGTTGGTAAAAGGACCTTTTGAAACATTTAAAATGTCATCCCATATCCCTGGTGGAACATTAATAATCAGGGAAATGGTAGGGTTAAAATCATCCTCAGCGGTGTATCTAAGATATACACTATAAGAACAAATAGCTGAATTAGAGACACTAAATGTACCAAAGAAGATTCTGTCATTGAGTTTTTAATATAGTAAGACAAAGGTCTAGTCATAGTTTCAAAAGACTTATGTAAGTGTTGACATACTGTTGAAATGAGTATTGTTGTTAGTCACTCCTTACCTATTTAAGGTAATGAGAATTGTGAAGCTGACCTGCTGGTGAGTCATTTTTTCCTCTCTGCTTCATTTGTTTGCTGTTCTGTTCAGTATCTATAATATGATGTGCAAAATCTGATTGTTACTTCAGAGAGAGTTAAGAAATTAAAGTGCTTTAAAAACAAATTTTCTGGGAATTCCCTGGTAGTCCAGTCACTAGGACTCTGTGCTTCCACTGCCAGGGACCTGGGTTCGATCCCTGGTTGGGAACTGAGATCCCACAAGCCAAGTGATGTGGCCAAAAAATTAAAAAAAGAAATTGTTTTTTAAATACTAAAAAAAAATTTTTTTTTAAACCCACAAATTTTCTGCTGACTATAAATCGTGATGGTCATGAGGCATCTTTTTTTTTAAAATTGATTTGTACCTGGGTCTTAATTTATAAATTTATAAAGGTGATTGAGTGACTACATGAAGAGGTCAGTGCCATTGAAAAAAAGAAGAAAAAAAAAGTTTGGACTTCCTTGGCGGCACGCTGGTTAAGAATCCGCCTGCCACTGCAGGGGACACTGGTTCGAGCCCTGGTCTGGGAAGCTCCCACGTGCCGCGGAGCAACTAAGCCTGTGTGCCACAACTACTGAGTCTGTGTGCTACGACTCCTGAAGCCTGGGAGCCTAGAGCCTGTGCTCTGCTACAAGAGAAGCCACCACAATGAGAAGCCCGCGCACCACAACGAAGAATAGCCCCTGCTCGCCGCAACTAGAGAAAGCCCATGTGCAACAACGAAGATGTAATGCAGTCAAATAAATAAATAAATTTATTTTTAAAAAAACTTCATGTTACATTTCTCTTAGAGATGATAGATGTAGCAGACCACACAGGGTCACAGGGGTAAGCACCAGTGTCATTCAGGAGGCAGAGATGCATAGGGGATTGTAAGAGAATGCATAGGCTACGGCCTTAATTGAGGTTTCCACAGGCAAGGTGAAGCAACGTAACATAGGGTAATTGTTTATTTAGGATTGGCTAGTTTGAATAATTCCAGAGGGTTTTGGGGTATAGAAGCTATCACTAGGTATCTGGCACTGGGTTGATTTCACAGCAGGGGAATATAGTTCACAGTATGGTTCAGAATATAGGCTCTAGATTGCAGGGGAGATGTAAGCAACTTTGGCTCTTAGTTTGGCACTGTGATTAGTGGGTGCCGAACAGACAAATATAGAGTCTAAGAAAATATAGAGCATTTATTAACTGTTAAAAATAATTAGAATAAGAAGAGTAAATGTCAGATGTTGAGGAGTAAAGCTAATTTTCACAGGCTGTAGTAGAAATCTAAAACTTGAGTGGAAAGAATGGTCCTATCCCAAGTTGATGATGATAAAGCCATGATTTAAAAAAAAAATTATTTTATTGAGATATAGTTTATGAGGTATATACAACGTTATGTTAGTTTCTGGTATACAGCAAAGTGATTCAGTTATACATATATATAATAATTTGCATCTTCTGATCCCAGACTCCCAATCCATCCCTCCCCAACTCCCCTCCCCCTTGGCAGCCACAAGTCTGTTCTCTATGTCTGAGTCTGTTTCTGTTTCATAGATAAGTTCAGTTGCATTGTGTTTTAGATTCCACATATAAGTGATATCATATGGCATTTGTCTGTCTTTTCCAACTTACTTCACTTAGTGTGGTATCTTTAGGTCCATCCATGTTGCTGCAAATGGCATTATTTCATTCTTTTTTATGGCTGAGTAGTATTCCATTACACACACACACACACACACACACACACACACACACACACACACCCCATACCTTCTTTATCCATTCATCTGTCGATGGACATTTAGGTTGTTTCCACATCTTGAATAAAGCCAAGATTTTTAACCCTGCTGTTTACTTGTGTATAAAGAGAGATGTTGCTGATGAGCATTACTATTGGAGTTATTTTAATCACATTGTCTCTTCCTTATTGAGTTATCCCTTTCTTGTTTCTGTACTACTTGCTAGCTCTATCTCAAGATTGTTCCAGTCATTGTTCACAATACAACATAAATCCTAACCTCAGGTTCTCTTTCACTTTCCCTTATTGCCAGTCAGTCCTCAATCCTCTGCAGTCAGAAATGGTTCTCTCTCTCTATGGTCATCACTTACCTTGAAATCACTCCATCTTTTTACCCTAGTCTTCATCTTTCTCAGCTACTCTGAAGCAGCTCATATTATTGTCCAAACTAGAACTCTTTTGTAGAGTGAAAGGAGGCACTAACCAAACTCGGTTTTAGGATAGGAGGTATAAATTAACACTGTTCCTGGCAAACTGGAAGCCCTTAAAAAACTCCTTTATAGCTATCAGGGTGCTCTTTGAGCTCAAGTTTTAAAAGGACATATATACATAGGAAAAATTTTTAGAAGAATATACACAAAACTTAATACTGAAATCATGGAGGTTTGGGGGCAGAATAAGGTCTTTTATATTTTATTTTATACATATCTGTATGGTTTGGGTTTCTAAAAATAGGAGCATATGTGCCTTTTGTATTTAAATATTAAAAATAAATTAGTAATACTGTAGACAAAAGAGGTGGTACATGATTACAACCACAGTGTACTCTAGGCTAAAACATGGAAAAGGAGTGAAGCTTGGGAAATATTCTTGAGAGCAATGAAAAGGACCCTAAAATTTGTGTTTTTGTCTTGGAGAATAAAAGGATGGAATAAGTGGCTAAGAGAGAACGACTATACTCAACCCCTAATTTCTTTTTGTCTTATCGATAAAGGAGAGTAATCTTTGGCTTCCCTGGTGGCACAGTGGTTGAGAGTCCGCCTGCTGATACAGGGGACACGGGTTCATGCCCCGGTCTGGGAAGATCCCACATGCTGTGGAGCGGCTGGGCCCGTGAGCCATGGCCGCTGAGCTTGCGCGTCCCTGTGAGCCATGGCCGCTGAGCCTGCGCGTCCGGAGCCTGTGCTCTGCAACAGGAGAGGCCACAACGAGAGACTCGCGTACTGCAAAAAAAAAAAAAAAAAAAAAAGAGGGTAATTTTCAAACTATAAAGGATACTATATCAATTAAAAATGTTTTATTTCCACATTTATAAGCAGGTACCTAAGTTATTTCAAATGAGTTCTAATTCTCTAGACTCCCCCCAGTAAAAAGACTGGGTTTGGTGCTCCTTCTTTGTGTTCCATAGAACCTTGAACTTCTATCAGAATCATTATTTCACTGTTTTATTTATTACTTTTTAAAAATTTTATTTATTCTTGGCTGCATTGGGTCTTCGTTGCTGCGTGTGGGCTTTCTCTAGTTGTGGCGAACAGGGGCTACTCTTCCTTGCATGCAGTGGCTGCTCTTGTGGAGCACAGGCTCTAGGCGCACGGGCTTCAGTAGTTATGGCATGCGGGCTCAGCAGTTGTGGCTCACGGGCTTAGTTGCTCCGCGCCATGTGGGATCTTCCTGGACCAGGGCTCGAACCTGTGTCCCCTGCATTGGTAGGCGGATTCTTAACCCCTGTGCCACAGGGAAGTCCCTGTTTCATTGTTTTAGAAATTATCTATTTCTTTTCAACCAGACTATTACTTCCTTGAGGTCAAGGACTGTATTTTGTTTATCATTATATTCCCTTTCAGGAGGGCTTGGTAGAGAACAGTCAGTTGAATGAATGATAGCGTGGATATGAACTAGAATTCTCACTGTAGGCATTTAACACTGGAGAATGAATCTGCAGTGTATTTTTCTCTCACATTAGTCTCCTATAGATTGACAGCTTTCCTGGGCCAGTCTTCCGTGAAGGCTTCTTTCATCTTGTGATGCTATTATCTTCAACTGTGGCCTCCATGGTTGCCAAAGAAACGGAAGAGAGGATTGGAGAATCACATGAGATGTTTTTAAGGGGTAGTTGTAGAAGTGGCTTATGTGGATGGCTCCAACCTGACAGCAAGGGGGTCTGGAAAATGCCAGCAATCTGTGTCTTAGTCTATTCTGGCTACTGTAACAAAATGCTATAGAATTGGTGGTTCATAAACAATAGAAATTGATTTCTCACAGTTCTGGGGGCTGGGAAGTCCAAAATCAAGGCGCCAGCAGATTTGGTGTATGGTAAGGGCCTGCTACCTGGTTCATAGACTGCCATCTTTTTGCTGTGACCTCACATGGTGGAAAGGGAAAAGGAGGTCTCTTTCTTTTTTTAATTTATTTTTTAATTTTTTTGCTGCACGACTTGCGAGATCTTAGTTCCCCTGACCAGGGGTTGAACCTGGGCCCCCGGCAGTGAACCTCCTAACCACTGGACTGCCAGGGAATTCCCAGGAGGCCTCTAATCCCATCCATGAGGGCTCCACCCTCATGACCTAATCACCCCAAAAGCCCCACCTCCAAATTTCATCATATTGGGGATAAAATTTCAAAATATGAATCTTGGGGGAAGACACAGACATTCAGTCTATAGCATCCTTTGTGCCCAGGAACAGGAAAAAGACCACTGAATATTTATAAGTGAATCTACAATAATCTTCTCTTTGGTTCACCTGTTTCATTTTTCACATCTAAAGAACAATATGTAACTCCTTACCCCACACATTCCTCTTAAGAGAAACAGCCCCAGCTTCCATCAGTTGCTACATCCAGATCAAATCCAGGATCTGATGCCCACTAGTTTCTACTTGGTCCAGATGTGACTTCTTTTGGACGGGTACCTGTGAACTTAAAAGACATGTTTTTTGCCTCCCATCGCAAGTCACACCCCACATGCAATGGTGGAGCAGGAAGTTGTCTCTGCCACGGGTATTTACCTTTCTAGTTTCTAGTGAAATGCTTACTCTCACTCTCTACATACTCATTTCCTTATGTCAAGTTCTGGAAGTAAAATTAATAATTAGATGACTGTGGGCTTCCCTGGTGGCGCAGTGGTTGAGAGTCCCCCTGCCGATGCAGGGGACACGGGTTCGTGCCCCGGTCCGGGAGGATCCCACATGCCGCGGAGTGGCTGGACCCGTGAGCCATGGCTGCTGAGCCTGCGCATCCGGATCCTGTGTTTCGCAACGGGAGAGGCCACAACCGTGAGAGGCCTGTGTACCGCAAAAAAAAAAAAAAAAAAAAAAAAAAGACTGTTGGTAAGCACAATCAAAGAAAATAGCATTAAATGTTTTTTGTGTATAATTTCATCCAGGTTATGATCAAGCCCTTTCCCCTTCTAGAATATAGAGTATGACTTTCTAGTAAAGAGAATGATACGCTTTGTTTGACAGTGGTGGATAAATTCTGACAAAAACATCTTCCTTTTTATAGGCTTCATGCAGACTTCTGTTGGATTTATTATTCCCAAGATTATAGTTTACCAAGCCCTAGTATGATTTAGCCTCTTGTTAAAACTTAGGAGGCACTATAGTTATATACTTGAAAGTCATCTCAGAATAGTTCTGGAATGACATTTGAGATGCATAATATAATTTTCTTATCTAGAAAGTGGTATTTCTTAATCTTGTCTTTGAAATTTTGGAAATTCAGCTTTGTTTTTGCTGCTTTTGGTGGTAACATTAAAATTTAACAATGTCTTTGTCTTTCATAAACACCTCTCTCTCATTCGCTCTCTCCCTTACCACCCGCCCCACTACCACCACCAATTTCATCTTCACAGCAGGCCTGTGAAATAGTCATAGTTTTCTTTTACAGTTGAGAAAACAGATGTAGAGAAGTAGACATACAGTGAATTAACTCTCAGAACTGAGCCTTGAACCTGGATATTCTGAATTTGTGTATTGGGTTATATGTATTCCTTTGCTCTGTTATATTTAAAGCATGATTTATTTTTTTTTTTTAAGCAGAGGCACAAGTAGAACTCTGATTCATGAATTTGCCAGTGGTTCTTCCTTTTTGTGTAACCTTTAGTCATAACATGCCCGTAAGATTGTCATTTTTTTAAATGACAACTTTATTGAGATACAATTCACATCCATTTTAAAGTATACAATTTGATGGTTTTTAGTATATTCACAGAGTTTTGCAACTATCACCAGAGTCAATTACAGAACATTTTCATCACTCCAAAAAGAAATTCTGTACCCATTAGCAGTCACCCTCAATTCCCTCCCTCCCGCAGTCCTAGGCAACTACTAATCTACTTTCCTATTGACCTATATGTGGATATTGCATATAAATGGATTCATAAAATATGTGGTCCTTTGTGACTGGCTTCTTTCACTTAGCATAATCTTTTCAAGATTCATCTGTGTTAGCATGTATAAGTACTTCATTCCCTTTTACTGCTGAATGTTTCATTGTATGGATTTATTTTATCATTCATCATTTTATTTATCATTATTGTATTTATCCGTTCATCTGTTCATGGACACCGGGGTTGTTTCCACTTTTTGGCTATTTTGAATAATGCTGTTAGGAACATTCATGTCCAAGTTTTTGTGTAGACATAAGTTTTCATTTCTCTTGGTTATATAGTCAGGAGTGGAATTTCTGGATTATATGTAATAGTAACTCTATGTTTAACCTTTGGAGGAACTGCTAGACTGTTTTCCAAACTAGCTGCACTATTTTACATTCTGTCAGTTTCTGGATTGTATTGTTTGAACGCATCCTTTTGTAATCCAGTGAAATCGGTCTGTATCCTTTTAGTTTACCTGCCTCTAGTGCCAAGGTTTCCTATCCCTGACTTACAGGAGGACATAATTGCCCAAATCAAGGCTAACAATGGGCTGTGAAAGGTACAAAATTAGTTGATAACATATTTTCCTCCCCCAGATGTTTTTGTTTGGTAGATATGTCTTTACGTACATTTTCTCCATTTCTATTTATGAGTACATACTCTGTACCGAGTTGGCACTGTAGTAAATAGAAAGTAAAAAAGCGTAGTTCTTACTTGAAAGGCCATTATGGTATATTTTAAAATTTTGCTCCAGGGCTTTTTTTTTTAGTTCTCTAGCTAAGTTTGTTACTCTGTGGTGCTAATAAAATGAAGACTGATAAATTAGATTCCTCAGTGCTCTAGTTTTCTTTATATGGATTACTGTTAGGAGACCATAGACTGTTTTAAAATTATTTCTTTGATCGCAAAGAGGGTCTTTGGGTGAGCTAAGCATAGATTCATCACCACTATTGGAAAATTACAGTATTATCTGACCTTATGTAAATACTGTCATCTTCAGGTGGGAGGGACAGCACATTTATATTATAGCAAGAGCCTGTATTTTGTCATTTGTGAAATGACATAAATAGATAAACTAGGAAGTTTAAGTAGATAAACTAGAAAGTTGAATTTTTCTTATCTTTAGCCTTGCAGTTTCCAGTCAAAACGTGTTTTCCAGCATTACTCCATCAGCGCATTTTTCTCCTATGCCTTTCAGTGAGTTTATGTCATACATTTGTAATACAATTAAATTCTCTTGTCACAGTATGTATACCATCCTGGAATTCCTTGACCTCCTGGTTGGTTTTGGTATCTTTTATCATACAGAAGTTTTGAATTTTTGTAAAATAAGTCTGTTTTCTCCTTATGGCTTTTGAATTTAATATCATGCTTAGTAAGGGTTTATCTACCTCAAACTTCTTTGTTTTTTTCTTTTTCCTTCATATGCTTCTATAATTTTGTTTCTAAATTTAGAGGTTTTTTAAAAAATTTACTTTTAGCTGTGTTGGGTCTTCATTGGTGTGCTCAGGCTTTTTCTAGTTGCAGAGAGTGGGGGCTACTCTTCTTTGTGACGCTCAGGCTTCTTGTTGTGGCGGCTTCTCTTGTGGAGCACGGGCTCTAGGCACGTGGGCTTCAGTAGTTGTGGCGCACATATCTCAGTAGTTGTGGCTCGTGGGCTCAGTAGTTGTGGCTCGTGGGCTCAGTAGTTGTGGCTCTCAGGCTTAGTTGCTCTGCAGCATATGGGATCTTCCTGGACCAGAGCTCGCACCCATGTCCCCTGCATTGGCAGGCGGATTCTTAACCACTGCGCCACCAGGGAAGTCCTGGCAGGTGGATTCTTAACCGCTGCACCACCAGGGAAGTCCCTAGAGGGTTCTTTTTTAATGCCCCATTTTTCTTTACCTTTATTGGTACCTTTGAAAATTTAGGCAGCATTATATAATGAGTTGATATGCCATAAGCAAATAACCAAGAGTATTTGGTTTTATTTATTTTGTCATGTTTTCTCATGAGGAGTGGCTGTCCATGAGAAATTGTATGGGCCTTGTATTTAACTTGTATTATTATTTACCTTGTCTGAATTGTTAAATTTAATCATATTAAATAGCTGTATTCCCACCAGATATGTTTATTTAAAATTGTTTAGCAAAGTTGCTGCCTCTGTGAGTTCTTACTCTTTGTAGTGGTTGGCAGTACTCTTTGTCAGCTTGAAATACTTTAAGTGTTCATAATTTGTATGGCTAAGCACACTAAGCATACTTCTGCTATAACTAGTAATTCTAATCAGAAAACTCTAAAATCAGATTCTTTGTCATATAAAAAAACCGGGGAAACTTAGTAGTATTAACCATTGATCTTTCATTTATGGATTCTTAAACTGTTTCAATGAAAATGCTTTTACCTTAGAAGGAATTAGAGAAGGTGAAAATATGGGGAAAAAACAGTATAATGTGAAGAATATTTTTTAGATTACTGGTAACCTGATTAGAATTTATTTTTATATTTGGCATGTAAGTAATTTGAATATAAAGATATTTCTGTTAAATAAATGATTAGATGATAGTGAGATTGCCATACTTACTGTTTGAGAATAAAACTGTGTGTCTGGTAAAATTTTAAACTAACCAGTTTGTATCTAAGTTTGGATACCTTATCCTGGTAGACATTCTGTGTTGAGTAAAAATCCTGGTAAACCTTTTATTTACCTTGAATCTGAAAAATACTTTTTTCATTTAAAAAAAGAGAGAGGCTCATGTGAAAACAAGTACATCTCTAACTCTAAAATATAATAGGGATTAATAAAATAAATCTAAGGGAAACAAAAGGAAACTGTTACCCTGTAATTTATTAGTTAATATTAGGCTGCCACTTGAGTAGCTAGATGATTTTAAAAACAGATCAAGACATTGATGCTTTTGTATAATTGTTTTACAGGTGAAAAAAGCCAAGATGCAGGAATCAGGAGAGCAAACTTTAAGGTATACAGAGTTGAATTTCTTTTTAATGACCTACTTATAATTGTTTTTACATGCTGATTAGTATATGGGCATGATTTGTGTTGACTACCCTCTTTTTGGTTTTTAGCATCAGTCTTTACGTTTTGAAATTATTTGGTTTAAGGTGAAGATTTTCCTCTAAAAGTTTGTCCTTGAAACACATAGGTGCTGATTTTTTTCATTTATTCATTATTTATTCAACAATATATACCAATCGCATGGTATCTCTCAGGTCCTGTGATATGTGGAAGAGACACAATGGTGAATATTCTTCAGTCAGATGTACTGTATACTTAATAGGGAAGACAGAAATAAGGAAAATCCAAGGGGTTAATCATTAATTACCAAATGGATATGGGACACCTTAGTCATTAGCTTGGCTCTCCTTGTAGAAAAGAGGCAGCTTCTTTGCATGTCATGCTCTGGCTTCCACAACACCGTGATTTTCAGTTGTCCACAGTTCTTACCTTCTGTTGTTTGTCTACCAACCATATGAACCGGTAACTGCATCACCTCTAACATCTTAATTTTAAGAATCCTACTCTTATACCACCACACACACTATCATTCCAGCTTATTTATTCTATTGTCACACTAGCCCTGTGTCTTACACACTTCCAATTAAATGATCTGTCATATTTTCACTATCAAGCATTGACCCTTTCCCCAAAAAAGACTTCAGTAACTCCATTTTCCCCTTTTCCCAGCTCCTGTCAACCATCATTCTGCTTTTTGTCTCTGTGATTTTGAGTACTCTAAGTATCTCTTATTAGTGCAATCATAAGTTATTTGTCTTTCTGTGACTTGCTTATTTCATTTAGCATGTCTTCATGGTTTATCCATGTTGTAGCATGTGTGAGAATTTCCTTCCTTTTTAAGGCTGAATAATGCTTCACTGTATGTCTATTCCACACTTTGTTTATCCATTCTTTAGTTGGTTGTGTTCATTATTGACAAGAGTTCTATTGAATGAGAATGAAATATTTGTGGCGCTTACTTTTGGAGTTTGGGTGTTTTTGCTCTTTTTTGGAGGAGGGAAATTTTATTTTGGAGCATTTATTTTAATATACACACATTGTTAAGTAAAATTTATGTTTATATAACTGAAAATAATTATATTTTGAGACAGTAATAATTTTTCTAGATACAATAACTTTAAATATTTAACAAAGTGCTGGAGTTATTTCACTGTCTTGGTGCTGTTGTTTCTATTTAATCTCTAGATACTCAGTTGAATAGGTAGGGGATTTTGCTATAAGATTACAGGACCATGGGATTTTAGGCACTGGTCCATTGTATGCCAGACCATACAAATATACCTTCTAAGATACAGGATCTAGAAATAGTCTTTCAACAGTGGATATAACAGTGAACCCCAGACTTATTCAGGTACACATAGAAGACCAGTCATTGTAGTCAGAAATGTGAAGTTCTTATCTGGGTTTATACCTTTCTCCTTGGAATCCTATTTAATTAGGCATAAGATGGGGTTCAGAAGTCTGTATTTTTACCACTCAGGTAATTATAAGAAATAAGCCATTTTGGGAAACAATGATGTAACTATTCAGTATGATTTCTTACCCTTACCCTCAATTCCCATAGTAATATCTTGGTTGGTATACTAAGCGCTATTCCAGAAATACGGACAGTTGAGTAAATATGTTAAAATAAACTTCATCTGGGGATTTACCTTTAAAAATTAATTACATCTTAGGGAAAATTGTTTGAACATTGAGAATATACCCAGAAAAAAAAACTTTATTATGCTTGAATATTAGAGGTCCATTCAGAAAAGATAATGAGAGCTTTAAGAATTTTGGTGCTGTGTATTTTTTTTTATAAATAACATTTCTTTAAAAAATTTTTTTCATTTTAAAACTACTCTTTCCAGATATGTGTAGTGTCTGGGACAGTGTTCTCCACGTCTCCCTAGAGTGTAGAACAGCAAAGCAGATTTCTTGCTAGGGAACGTGAATGTGGGAAGAATACCTGGGCTGGGGAGAAGTTGTATTGTAATAATACTAGCTACAGTTATATTGTACTTTATTCTAGTCTCTGTTCTAAGTACTTTTCATGTATTAACTCATTAATTTCTATAACAGCCCTAAAAGGTAGCTTCTATAATTATCCCTCATTGACAGTTGAAAAACTGGAGCACAAACAAGTTCAGTGACTTGCTTAAAGTCATAAAGCTAGTTTTGGCAAAGTGGAATATGAACTCAAGCAATCTGGTTCTAGAATCCACACTCTTAAGCACTGTGCTATACTGGTAGTTGAGGGAATATGTGGAGAGTGGAAAGTAAGGTAGAAGGAAGAGAGAGGACATTGTGAGGGATGAAAGTATAATCTCCATTTCAGAATTGCAGTGAGGATCTTCCCAACATTAAAGTGTCTAACATAATGACTTGTCCTCCCAGTTTACATGACTTACCTTTTACAATTCCTCTTAATTTGTCTTATAAGTTTTTTTAAAAAGATGTTGCTAAGTTTTGGGAATGATAAAAATATGTTTATTTTTAATTGAGGGAAAGGAAATACAGTGGAATGCACCATTTTAAGGTTCAGAACCCCTTCTTGGAAGCAAGCGTGTATGATTTGAAAAAACTTGTCAAGTGATTATGAGGGCCATTGTCTGAAATCAAGCATCTTCCTACTTCCCTTTGGTACTTTGGAAATAAAGTGACAGCAGTTTTTGGTGTTGTGGAATTTTTCTTTTACCATGTGGTCTTCAGAGAAAATCCGACTTGCCTGTGGCTTAGGTGGAATTTCCGAGTGATACAAAGATTGAAGTGATGACGAAGAACAGTAGCATGCTGAAGGTACTAGCCCTGGCCCTAGCTCTTTAGGTAGCCGCTAAAAACCAAGAATAAGTATTTCATAAAGTAGACTTACCTTGCCTCTTAACTTACCTAGGAAGAAAGGGTTTGATTTAATCACTTTTAGCAATGCAGCAGGTCAGTCAGAGACTAATGTATCATTTTGGTTTTCCCAGTCAAGTAAGCAACTCCGAAGTCAATGATCAGAAACCTGAAACTTCAAGCCTTGCTTCAAACCTTACCATGTCGGAGGAAAGTAAGTACCATATTCTGTGCACCATGGAAGAGGTGTTCCTGTGACCAGGTGATGCTATTCTTTTATAATTGGTTTTCACTGATTGCCTTGTTTGTCTCAGAATATCCAGAATCCTTTCATTGCCTTGTTTGTGTGTTCATCCTTGTGCTCTCCTGTAAGCCTTATTGACATACCAGCTAAGGAACAAAATCACATGGAATTCACTCCCCAGGGATTGGTGATTGTGTTTTTGTTTTGAGGTTGGATGTTCTAAAGGTAATAAATAGTGCCTTACTCAAAATCAGAAAAGTTTGTGGGCCAACCTCTGACTGTTCCTCCAGAGGGCTTGATATTTTTCTACCTTCCTAATAACCAAATAATTCTACCCATCCATCTAGGCCAAAAAAAAGAAAAGTAATCCCCTGAGAGCCCAGGATTGATACTGGGCCCTGAGGGAGATCCATCTCAGGTATCCACTTACCAACCCTTATTCTCTTGTGGAACAGTTATATTCATGCATTAGACAAAAATTTGTACAATGTTCTTTTTTTTTTTTCCTGTGGAGGCATGAGCTTTCTCTGACATATCATGGTGGTATGCTCCATAGGGCAAATAGTCCTCCTTGAAATTAAAGTAAGTAAGATCTTACGGAAAAAACCTGAACGAACTTTTTGGCCAACCCAATAGCTGTGCCCTTCCATATTTTCCCACACACTTTGAAAGGATAAATTTGTGTAAGACGCTTTTTGAAAAGACATTTATTTGGGGGATATATCTTAAGATGATTATGCTTAACCTTGTATAATTCCCATGTATTAAAAAATGGTGTGCCTATTTAAAAAAAATGGTATGTCTTGAGTTGTATATATTATTTCCTCGAAGATGCTGTTCCAGTGGTTCTCAAACTTTCAGCATACCTAAGAGTCATCTGGAGAGCTTGTTTGTAATGTAGAATTCTAGCCTCATCTTCAGTGATTATCATTCAGTAGACCTGATGTGGATGGGAATCTGCATTTTCAAGAAGATAGCTAATTCTGATACATATGGGAGACTGCTCTAATCAATGAAAAGTGTCTACTCTAATTTTTTTAATATCTCACTCATCCCCAAGAAAAAGGCCTGTTCCTTATATACTTCAGGGCCCAGAGGTAAGTTGTCTTCTTGCTTCTTGAAAAGCATTTCTCTTTTTTTCTCAAAAACTCTAGTTCCTTTGAAGTCTATATTTATGCCCCTCCCCCACATTTCTTTTTACCTCAGACCGAACTCTTAGTCATTTTGCTCTTTAAAGACTAGATCTTCTTTTTCTTCTCCATCCAGACTCTTATTATTCTTGGTAATTTCAACATCCATGTAGATGACCTATCCAATACCCATAATGTCCTTCTTGTTTTCCTGTCCCGTTTTACTCAGCATAGATTCTATGGTTCTTTATTATAATTACTCCCTTACAAATATCTTCAATAATTTGGCCTCTTGTACTCTTGCTAAACCCCAGTCATAATTTAATCCAACTCTCCACCGTCTGTATAAGTGCATTCAAATAGCTGAACATTATTGGATGAATTATACACCTAGCTGACTATTTACTCACAGGGCCTCATGTGGGCACCCTACTACATTTCACTCATGAGTTTTACCTTTTAATATTTCACACCACTTCTTTCCTCTCGAAGCACCCATACTCATTCACCTTTCTTCATGCTTACCTGATGACTCCTTCTCAAATAGAAGCTCTCTGTGACAGGAAGCTCCCTTATTATCCTACCACCACTGGATCTTCAAAGCTACTTGTGTTTGTACCCATGTTATCTTCCTTCATTCTTGTCAGATTTGGAATAGTATTCTTGCTCCTGTCAAAGGTAAAACCTTTTATTTGTGCTTCATACCCTGTCTGTTCTCACCTCCCCCAAGGACTTTGGTACTTTGGTTATCCTAATACCATTCCTGCATCGTCATGTTCTTCTCTTCTTAATCCATCCTGTCAGTAAAGAGACATGATTCAGTATCTACCATCTTAAAACACAAAACCGTCCTTTGGGTCCACATCCCCCGCTAGATATAGACCTTCTCTTTGTTCCATGACCCATTGGAACCTCTGGAAAGAGTTGCCCTCACTTGCTTTCTCACCTCCCATTCGCCCTTCACCCCTCTCAAATTTAGCCTCTGTCACCACTCTTCCAATGAAATTGCTTTTGTCAAGGTCATTAGTTACTTTCAGTAACTGAAAGTGCTAGTTCTAGTGGACATTTCTCTCCTTGTATCCTGCCTCCCACTATTTTTTCTCCCACCTTTCTCCTTTGCTGGCCTTTCTTCTGCTATCTGAACTCTGAATGTTGGTGGGCCTCAGGGTTTGGTTCTAGTCTACCATCTTTGCTCTTTCTGCATCCTCTCATCCATTACTACATTACTTTAAATGTTTTATACATTGTTAACGAATTCCAAATTTGTATTTCTAGTCTGACTTCTCACCTAATTTCAGTTGTGAATCCAGCTGCCTACTTGACATCTCCACTTAGATATTTAAAAGGAAAGTCATACTTAAAATGTGTGAAAGCTTTTTATTCCCTTAGCCCTCACCAAATCTGTTCTCTTCCCGAACTTCCCCATATTTGGAAGTGGTTTCACTATCCTTCTAATTACTCAAGCTGAAAACCTAGAAATTATCCTGTATTCCCGTTTTCCTCATTCCTTACATACAAATTCATCAGGATGTCGTGTTAGTTTTACCTTCAGGATATATTTCAAGGTTTTGCTTCATCTCCACTGCTTTTTTTTTTTTTTAACCAGTACAAAGTTAAACACATCCAGATTTATTTACACAAAGCTAAAGAAATTTGGGTTCTATTTCCATTTTGTGTAATTTTATTCTGGGGTCTGGCTTTGTTGTGTAGCTGACATAGGTCATTGAAACTTGATTATCCCACCTCACATGCAATTTTTTGTCACAAGGGAACAGAAGACTTGGGTATTTAGTGCACATACAATAATGATCTTAATACTTTTGCAATTTAGTAGGAAGGCAGCTGTCCCACAGCTTGGCAAGGGGACAGAGAAGTTACAGATTTTAAGCAGATTATGCCTTGACTCTTTTTAAAAAATTGTTTATTTTCTTTATTTATTTTGGCTGCAGTAGGTCTTAGTTACGGTACATGGGATCTTCCTTGAGGCATGCAGGATCTTTCATTGCGGCACATGGGCTGTTCGTTGCGGTGCGTGGGCTTCTCTCTAGTTGTGGCGCATGGGCTCTGTAGTTTGCGGCACGCGGGCTCTCTTGTTGAGGTGCACAAGCTCAGTCGTTGTGGCACGCGGACTTAGTTGCCCCTGGCATGTGGGATCTTAGTTCCCCGACTAGGGATAGAACCCTCGTCCCCTGCATTGGAAGGCAGATTCTTCACCACTGGACCACCAGGGAAGTCCCTTGCCCTGACTCTTGATAAGCTTTTCATAGTTCCCAAGTACTGCAAAGATCAAGGCTCATTCATTCTCTAGAGAAGTAAAAATTGGCCTAGATCTCCCAGGATGTTTTGTGGACCTCTTCTAGAATTAAATTAAATCAGAGGAGGAGAAGGATTTGGGTTTTTTAATGTACTTGTCAGCAGAGAAGGAACTATTATGTAGAATTTCAAATGAATTTCCATTCTATGCGATGAATGCTAAGAACTTTAGATCTAATTCAGATCCCCTTCATTTTTGTCAAAGTGCTTATGGATTAACATAATCTGCAAATTGCCATTAAGTATTTTCAAAGACTTTGAACAATGGCAGTGGACAAGATTCATGATAGACTCACAGATGATGATTTATCGTACTGTTGGGCATGAATTGTCCCTGCATCTGATCTTGATCAGGGTTCCCTTTTTGGGTCAGACACTCAGGGAACCCAGCTGGACATGAAGTTAGTTGGTTCACCCTTAGTCCCTAATCACAATAGAGCAACCTCCTTTATAGTTGTTGAAGGAAGTTCTTGAACAGTTGAGGAGTCTGGTACAAGCTCTGTGTGATGTTACTCTGTCTACAATATGGACTGAAATAGTGCTAATGAATAGGATTCTGCTGTCTGTCAAACTTGAGTTGAATATTTACAGTATTTATCCCAGATGAAATCATTAGGGTCAAGCCTCATGACGGTATCTATTCTGGATGAAGTCATGGAAGTGAAGAGGACACTAGCTGTGAAAGTCTCTTTACTTGATGGTTTATCAGAGTATTGCATCAGTTCCTCAGGTGTGTGTCTGCTTTGCTAAACGTAAAGCCTTTACTACAAAGCTGAAAAAATAGTAATACAGAAGCATACTTATGTCTTTCTGCTGTTGATTATGTACAGCAGTAGCTACAGTTTTCTAATAAAATTGAGTTCTTGCTCCAAATCTGTCTTCCTGCAAGTCATTCTTATGACCTTTTATTCAGAATAGGGTAAGCACCCAGAGAATGAATAAGCTGAAGAAGTATAATGTGGTTTCCTAGACATAAATCTTGCATTTTAAGTTTGCCTATGAGCACAGCTGAGAGCTTAGGAAGTTGCTTCATCTATGGTTGTAGATCAGTGATGGGTGAAGGTAGAGGTCAGTTGGTACTGACTTTCGAGTGCTTTACCATACCCTTTGCATTCTAGCTTCTTTTACTGTCTCTAAAAGTCTCTAAACCCATTATTAGAAGAGTGAGGTATTTCCTACTGCATAGTCTTTCTAAATTTCTGATGCCCAAGTTGTATTCTGTTATTTAGTTTGAAAGACTATACAGTGAGACGTGAAATTTCCCCATTTCATTTTTGAAATGTTCTAACTTTTTCCTGGTGATATCTTTCTTTCAGTTATGACATGCACCGATTACATCCCTCGCTCATCCAATGATTATACCTCACAAATGTATTCTGCAAAGTAAGTTGAATGATTATTTCAAAAATCTGTATGCTTTTTCTCTAGATTCATTGCAAAATTTAACTTGATATTTAAGTTATTAAGTTGACATTTAACTTATTTTCACCTTTCTTGTTCTTCCCTACTCCAGTTTTTTCATTCCCTCTAAATATAGTCTATATAACATCCTTTTAAAAAGTTGATGATTGTCTGGAATAGATCACTGTTACCCAGGAGCTTGCTCAAAATGAATAGGCACTGAAAAATGCAAAATACCATTAGTGATGTAAACATATTACTGATTGACCTCTGATCATTCTGTCTTTGCTCTACTTTAATAGAGAGATCAATTTAAAAAGCTAAAGCCAGCCTCAGACTGGGACTTCTCAGCCTAATCTATGTTCAGTTTATTGTTTTAGGAGTGTCCTGAAGAGTAGAACTAGGCTTGAGATTAAACAGGTTTAGTGGGTTGAAGTCATTAAGAGGCAATATTTTGGGCCTCATGGGGTAAGATCAGCATTTAAGGTCCACTACGTTAATCATCTCCAAGATGAGTAGGTGCAGAACAGTGTGTATATCGAGCCAGCAGTTGTGCATTGCTAGAGTGAGCCTACATACATAGATACATACAAGTGTGCTTTATTAAACTGGGATAAATTCTGATGTGCTTACATAGGCAGCATACATAAAGAACACTCACCTTTGGTAACAGAGGTGAGTGATATGTATGGGTATGTTATAAAAAGAAAACTTTTTCCTTTTGAATTTTGCGTCAGTTAAAAAAATGAGCTAATTGAAAAGTCAGCTCAATGAGTTCTTCAAATTCTAACCTGGTATTAACACTAATAGCATTCTTGGGCCAGTCATTTTCATGTGGTTTTCTTCTTCTGTGAAATGACCGAAACTATTCTCTGAGATCATTATGAAGAAGATAAGAAAATAATTTGAGCTATAAAGACACTATATAAAAAATGATATTATGATCTTTATCATATCTGGAGGTTAATCCATTTGAAGTCATTAAGATTTTAAATCATTCCCATGTGATTTGATTAACAGCTACAACCTGAGCTATTTTCTGGTCTCAGATCTGGCTAAGAAGAATAGAAATTTTCAAATTCAGTCTTTTAGGGTCTACCGAGATGTGAATATTGCATATTCCAAATTCATTCATTTGTTCAAAAAATATTTGTATACCTGCTGTACTCAGGACACCTTATTAGCTATGTCTTCTATCTTTTTCCTTTTTAATTTTTTTAAAATTTATTTTATTTATTTATTTTTGGCTGTGTTGGGTCTTCGTTGCTGTGAGCGGGAGCCACCCCTCGCCATGGTACGCGGGCTTCTCACTTTGGCGGCCTCTCCCATTGCGGAGCACGGGCTCCAGGTGGGTGGGCCTCAGCAGTTGTGGCTCTCGGGCTCCAGAGCACAGGCTCAGCAGTTATGGCGCAGGGGCCCAGCCACTCCGCTGCACATGGGATCCTCCCGGACCAGGGCTCGAACCCGTGTCCCCTGCATTGGCAGGTGGACTCTTAACCACTGTGCCACCAGGGGAGTCCCTATGCCTTCTATCTTAATGCAGACCTCCTTACCACTTAGCTAAAACCATTGCATTTTTTAATTGCCTCTATTTCAGCTACCTTCCGCAATCCATTTTACAAAGAAATGTCAAACCAATCTTTATTAAAGGACAGCTCTGATCTTGTCATTCTTTGCTCAACAATTTCAGTGACTCCCAGTTGAACACTTTTAGCCTCATATTCAAGGTCTTTGCTGTCTATCTTCTTATACTTTGCCTTAATATAATATGTGCTGCTTGCAGGCTGAAGCCCTTTCTCTGTACCTTTGCCAGAGTTTTTCTCTTTTCCTAAAACACCCTTTCTCTCCCACTTCTGCACATGCTATCTGCTCAGCTCACAGACCATTTCTTTATAGGCTTCCTTCATTTTCTTCTTCCCCAAAACTGGGGGGAAAAAAATCTTTTCCTTTCTGAAACACCCCTTTCCCCCATTATTTTATTGTTATGATCTATATGGTACATATGACACTTTCTTGCTTATGAGTACAGCATAACTTATCAGATAAAATAACCGGTATCTAAAAATTCAGTGCATAAAATGTGGCACCATCTTATTCCATGGATAAAATGACCAGGTCATCTAGCTAGTTTAAAATCCCAGAAGTTTCACTGTTAAGTTCAAATCTCTAGCTAAACCTGATGTGGTTGGCACCAACTAGTGGCAGTACTCTGGCTTAAGTATCAGCGGGGCAATTCTGTGTCCTGTCTTGAACTTCCTGGATTTTATTAGTTATGTGACTTCTATTTTATAGGCTCGATCTGGGGATATTGGGCCACACCTGTACTCCCTGTTTTCTAATATGGTTGCTTGCCTTTTCTCTGCCAGCCTCACCCTCTTCTCTAAGTCCCACTTTCCCTCTCAGAACTTTAGTTTGGCCCAGAGGGCTAGGTGGAGAATGGAGCCAATCGCCAATCCTGTTCTGTCCAGTTTTATGTCATTTTAGGGTTTTGTTCTATATTTAGACATAAGGGCATAAACGAGTTTAGTCCATACTTGCATCTCACATAGGGCCTTGCATGTGGCACACCACAAATGTTTGAGGCATAGTAACTGGACCTTGGGAGGAAGATATTTGAAGCTATTAAATTTTCTGTAAAATTGTTAGGTAGGTGACAGTAGAACCTGGAAAGGAAAAAAGAATTCTACTTTCTGACCATAGTAAGAGACATTTTATGTGGCAGGTTAGTCTCCTCATTGCTGAGGCTTTGCTGTTAGTGGTATTAGCTATTTCCCCTACTTTTCTCACATGAAAGTTTTTGTTTTCTTGAACTTTTCTAGACCTTATGCACATATCCTCTCAGTTCCTGTTTCGGAAACTGCTTACCCTGGGCAGACTCAGTATCAGCCACTGCAGCAGTCTCAACCCTATGCTGTCTACCCTCAGGCAACCCAAACATATGGACTACCTCCTTTCGGTAAGGCATTCTATTGTGAGGAGTTGCTAAGAATGTTGATTTTATCCCCCAGAAATTTCCGTCTTTCACCCAAAAGCGAGCACGGCTATCAGGAAGCTGAGAAATGCCACGTTGTTCTTGGCAGAGCACCTGCTCAGGCACAGGTGTGATAGAAGTTGGGTATGCAACTTTCCAGCAGTATATTTGATGCATGTCATATAAAATCATAACTTCTCAATACTCAGTTGTTTATCTGCCATAATGTAGCTATTTCCAGGATACTAAGTCTTGACTGTAAAGCTTGGAATCTTCAAGTGTTTGGAAACTCTTTGAGGAATTACAGTTGATTTGACTTACCATACAAAACCTGATACCATGACAAATATATTTTGAGGTGGCTAATTTCTTGCTAAAACCAAGTAATCTACATATTCCGGATGGAATATACCTTATAGTTTTCTGTCCCCACCAACCCTGCTCTGTTTTGTCAATTTCTCCCTCTCCTTCCCTGCTGCCCCAAACTCATCAGTTGTTGCTCTGCTGAACCAGAAAGTCGTCTTAGAGGGGGAAATCCCCAATTTTGTACAACCTTATCATGTGCATAGAGAGTTTTGTTCTTTGGTTTTAGGTATCTTGTACATGAACTATAAATTAGAATGATTTACTAGAAGTCAGTTTGAGGTTCTTTGGGCACTTAATATCTGCGCTTTTTCTGTGTGTGTGTGAATTGATAGATATTGTCAGTGTGCTTTATTGCCCCTTCCCTGCTTTCCTAGAACTGGTGTCAGAAAATTAAGAAAATACTGTATTTTTTAAAAAATATTCAATATGTTAATAAAATTATAACTGGTTAGCCTTTATTGAAACTAGCTAGGAATTAGAAAAATCTTTCAAACAGATTGCCACAGATTCTGGGTGTTGCTTGCCTTTGGTTTTGAGATTCCTAGTTTTCCTGGCCGATTTGGCTGCTCTTTTATGATACTGACAGCTTTCTTATCTTGAGGCTTGTTAGCATTCCTTAGCTCCTGATAACTACTAGAAACAAAAATTGGGGGTTATGTTTAATGGTAGTGGTAGTTGATAACTTCATGAGAGAAGAGAAACAGAAATGCTCTTGTTTTCCTGTTTGTACACCCATGCCTCGTGCCTGTCGGTATATACTAAACTTTTATGTTTCTGATATATTTAACCAGACAAGACTGAGCTTCCTTTTGGAAGCAGGACTCTGTGAATATGTTTGTGTTTATTTCTTTTTGCATATATTAAAGCTAATTTATCAACAGCTGGCTAACAATAGGCTAGCAAGTATAAAGTATTTCACATTTTTTTTTACTCTCTGTTTTGATTTAAATTCTTTATTAGAAAGCCAAAAGCGCTTTATGACATTGTTGAACAGTTGATTGATCCTGCTGTTCAGTGTTAAATAAAACTCCTATTATATCTCTGAACTCAGATTTTGGAATACCTAGCACAATGCCATGTGCATATAGGTCCTAGATATTATGGTATCTTTTATAATCACAGCATTTCTCTCATTTTAAAGAAAGAAAGAAAAATCTGTAAAATAGGTAGATCCCTGTTAAAAACTTGAAGGAAACAGTGTTTATTTTATAAAGAAATATTGGTTATAACAGGCTCTTTTATTAATCTATTTCTGTTTAATAATTGGGGGTGAGGGAAACTTGTTTAATAAGTTTTTCTTATCAGTAATTCAGAGAGAACTGTTCACTAGCTTAATTTGCCTTTGAATGATAGGTATGGCATATTCTTAAATTTTATAAAGGAAATTTTAAGGAAATGTTTATAATACTTTGTGTGTGTGTGTGTAATGCTTTTTAAAGTGCCTGTATTTTTGAAAGGCATTTTCTTATGTTACACATGGCTTCTTTTCTTTTCTATCACTCAGATGTAAAACACTCCGTTTCTTCCTGTATAGCACAGGGAATTATACCCAATATCTTGTAATAACCTATAATGGAATATAATTTGCAAAAAACAAAAAAACTGCATCACTGTACTATACACCTGAAATTAACACAGTATTGTAAATCAACTACACTTCAGTTAAAAAAAAGGCTCCATTTCTTTTTTTCTTGTGAAGATTTTGGTAATTTTATTATCTCAGTGTCGCCTGTCAGCACTAAAACTAGATTAGCTAGTCTGTTATTTTATTTCAGATGTAAACAGAGCTTTAGAAAATCTTACTGTAATATGATTGTATGTTATATATTTATACAGTAATAATATATTGTAATAATATTGAGTGCTTACTACGCAAGCAGTATGCTGAGAATGAGTGCTTCACACTTTACATTACTTTCTTAAGTAATCCTCAGGACCACCCTTAAAAAGTAAGTGGCAGCATTATCCCTTTTTATAGATGAGGGAACAGGCTTAGAAAGATTAAGTGACTAACCTGAGGTCATACAGTTAGTAAATGCCTAGGATTAGAAGTGCACCCCGGTCTGTTTAATTCCAGAAGTGCTCATAAATTTAGGTCTGTATGAAAAAGTTAATCTCACAGTTGAGTTTGAAATTTAAAAGTTTCCTCCTTTTAAAGAAGTGAGAAAAGACTAGAGGAAATCTAGGAAGCCCATATTATGACTAATCTTTAAAAGTAAAGGAATGGTGGTCATATCTTTTCAGGGCTATATAGAAATCTGGTGAGATGGTAGAATGAGGATTTGAGGTTCCAGTGATCTGCATGAGTACGTGTAAGAGAAAGGGTACTCGTTCGTTTTTAGGGGCTCATAAAAGATTGGCTTAACTGCCATTGTTCTACCTTCTTTTAAAAGAACTTTAATATGAGATGGAGATTTGACAGTATGTATTAAGAGTCTTAAGGATGTTCATGCCATATCCCTCAGTAATTTTACTTTTAGGGATTTATCCTAGGGAATTAATTAGAGATAACCACAAAAATTTACTACCAAGATATTCATCACAGCATTATTTATAATAGCAAAAGATTGGAAACAACAGACATATTGAATTGAAAGGTATATGTTAAATTGCAGTGTATCCATAGAATGGAAAACTGTGTAGCCATTATAAATCATATTCTTAAAGAATATTTAGTGTCTTGAAAAACGTTTATTATTAATTGAAAAAAGCAGTATATAAAACTAAAAATACAATATAATATACCAAGTTAGTAGTTTTTAAAAATATGTACATAAAGAATAGTTTGGAAGAAAAACTGAATGTTAACAGTACAGGCAGTACAGATTTGATCTCAATTACCAAGGAATCATGCAAAGTGAGGACACAGTTCCAATGTGTACAGGTTTCAGTTAACACAGTCCCGTGCAAAAGTGAGAATTGTCTGTTTTTTTGTTTTTTTTCGGTACGCGGGCCTCTCACTGTAGTGGCCTCTCCCGTTGCGGAGCACAGGCTCCGGACGCGCAGGCTCATGAGGCCATGGCTCACGGGCCCAGCCGCTCCGCAGCATGTGGGATCTTCCCGGACCAGGGCACAAACCCGTGTCCCCTGCATCGGCAGGCGGACTCTCAACCACTGCGCCACCAGGGAAGCCTTGTCTGTATTTTTTGTGTGTGTGATGAGACTATGCAATTTTTTTCTTTTCACTTTCTATATTTTCCCAATTTTCTATAATATACATCTACTTATAGTTAACAAAAGTACTCAGATTAAATTACTTAGTATTTATAAGAGCTCATCCCAGTGAGGTATTAAATCAACAAGATATTCTTTCATGTGGTTTTTTTTAGCATTTATATGTACTTCGATTCTTTTTTTTTTTTTTTTTTTTGCGGTACGCGGGCCTCTCACTGCTGTGGCCTCTCCTGCTGCAGAGCACAGGCTCCGGACGCACAGGCTCAGTGGCCATGGCTCACGGGCCCAGCCGCTCCGCGGCATGTGGGATCTTACCAGACCAGGGCACGAACCCGTGTCCCCTGCATCGGCAGGCGGACTCTCAACCACTGCGCCACCAGGGAAGCCCTGTACTTCGATTTTTAACCAAACTAATCTTCTCTAAATTTCCACTACTCTGATATATATTACTGCAAAGTGAACTGCTCAGATTAGTTTGGTTAGTGACTAGCCAATAGGGGGGAAGTATTTGTGCTGAGAAACTTGGGTAGAGTTTGTGATAAGACCCCACTGTGGGGCAGCACGAGAACAGCACTCAGAGGCAGACTTCCTTTGCCATTTTTAGATCAGCTGCTGCTCTACATCAGGCTCTTGGTACTTAAAATGACTTGAGAAAGTTTACTTGTAGGCAAAGAACAGTGGACCAGGAGTCAGGAAGCCGGGATTTCATTTCTTCTTTGCTGCTGGCTTTAGTGCTCTACAGTCACACCATTTGGTCATGCTACTTGTTACTTGGAATTCTGCAAAGAGTGCTTTTAAAGGAAGATAGACGGATAGATACACACACACTTAAAGAGCAGGGCTACAGTGATACTGGAGGCAGTGTCCATATTGTCTTTTATTCCTCTGTTCTTCATAAAATAATATTCAATAGCTACTTTATATTTCTGCCCCAAAACATTCAAATCTATCTATTATTTTCTCTACTTGTCTTGGACATTTTGCACTAATTTCTGACCTTATAAGATGGACCAGTTTATAGAAATTTTACATTTTGAAACTTTAAAAATACATACTGAATAATGAGACTAGCAAAACTCTCTCAGTTAATACTATTCTTATTAGTAAGATAGTATTTTAGGACAGTGTAATAATAAACATGTTTACAAACCCAACACCTCAGGTTCAGAACCTATTTAGGAAAAAAACACATTGATTACAATAAATCTGAAAGTTATTGTGACATTGAAAAGGCAAGTTGTTTCTATGTTTCTAAAAAGTGTGATAGTCAACCACCAAGAATCTTAGCACTAATATTCAAATTTCACATCACAAATGTTTAAAAAAACTACATTCTCAAATATTTTTTATTGTTAAATGTCAGCCATAACAAGGAATTAAGCTGTGGCTTACTGGGCAAGACTGAAAATCATCATGAACCAAGGGGTGGAAGGGGGTGGAGGGCAACCCTCCTAATTTGTGCTATAGAGATGTTGGCATTCCTTAATCTCCTCAAATATGTTATTTCATGTGTTTAGTAGGTGAGAAAAGAATATGTCTTGTTTTTTTAATGCTTTAGTTTGATAAATTAGGAGTTTGGGATTAACACATACACACTACTGTATATTAAATAGGTAAATAACAAGGACCTACTGTATAGCACAGGAAACTATACTAAATATCTTGTAATAATCTATAATGGAAAAGAATCTGAAAAAGTGTGTGTGTGTGTGTGTGTGTGTGTGTGTGTGTGTAGCTAAATCACTTTGCTCTACAGCAGAAACTAACAACATTGTAAATTAACTATACTTCAATGAAAAAAAAAAGTTTGAGACAAGGCAATTACCATGTTCCACTGTGAACCTTTTCAGATTTTAACATCTCCTTTTTTTCTTTTTGCGGTATGCGGGCCTCACACTGTTGCAGCCTCTCCCACTGCGGAGCACAGGCTCCAGACGTGCAGGCTCAGCGGCCATGGCTCACGGGCCCAGCCGCTCCGCGGCATGTGGGATCTTCCCGGACCAAGGCACGAACCTGCGTCCCCTGTATTGGCAGGCGGACTCGCAACCACTGCGCCAGCAGGGAAGCCCTGACATCTCCTTTTACTATTCTTACATTTACTTATCAACAAATTTTACAGATCTGAGTTACACTAAGATATCTGAGGGCCCTGGTGAAGCAGAGGTCCTTACTCTCAAAGCATTATATATTTATAAATTTCTTATCAGATTAAGAGTATATGAAGTGAGGTAATGTTGAATTTGAATCTGTGGCTGACCTTGGTATTGATTTCTTACCTGGAATGTGTTTGATGAATCTTCTTGGGCCTAATTATCAGCTTCAACTATATTGATCCAGTAGCTATAACTATTCAGAGCACAGTGAGGGTTTTTTTGTTTTGTTTTGTTTTTTGACATCTTTGTTGGAGTATAATTGCTCTACAATGGTGTGTTAGTTTCTGCTTTATAACAAAGTGAATCAGCTATACCTATACATATATCCCCATATCTCCTCCCTACAGTGAGGTTTTTAATAGACTTTTGCATAGCCAAAATTATGACAAAAACTTGGGGTCTTCCCTGGCAGTCCAGTGGTTAAGACTCCATGCTCCCAATGCAGGGGGCATGGGTTTGATCCCCAGTTGGGGAACCAAGATCCTGCATGCTGCACAGCGTGGCCAAAAAAAAAAAAAAAAAAATTTTATGACAAAAACTCTTCACTCATAAAGGATATCCTTAGGCTGTCGTGTAGAAGCAAGCTTTTTTAATGGTTTTCTAGTTTACTGCAAATGAAAAAGGAGATACAGCCAGAAACAGGAGATTGTCAAGAAGTGACAGATCACAGAGAAAAGACAAAGTGATACAAGAGCCTTCAAATCATAGAACTGTAATTGAGTTCTACTTAGTACTAAGCAAATGTCTTCACATATTGCAGTAGCCTCTGGGGATGTTTCTGTAATGTACATAGCACAGCACAGTATAGATTTGAGAAAAGGTATGGTCACTATTTCCTCCCTGCTAAGAAGGCAGGAAAGGATATAAATATTTTTTAGAAAGATTGTCACTTAGGAGCCTTGTGATAAAAACAAAACTGAATAGCTATGATGTCTTATTATATGTTCTAACAGGGAAAGATATGTCTCAGGTATTATGTGGAAAAGCAAATTATGAACAGCATGTAACATCCCATTTTTATTAAAAAGAAGAAAAAAAAGATTAGTAAACAGAAGAAATCTGAGTGACTCTTATGCAAACTGAATAGCAGTTAAGTCTGGATGGTGGGATTATATATGACTTTATTATTTCTAAAAATTAGAAATTATATTTGTTAATGTTTTTTAATTTATAAAAGTAAGCAGGTTTGTCTTTCCTAATCAGAAGAAATAAAGGTAACAAAATAACCAGCTTAAGAAGGCAGAGAAGTATACATACATTTTAGAAAAATCTGGTGCTTGTTTAATGGGTAAGTGAATTTTAAACGTATGTGGAATGTCTCCTACCTAGACAATGCAGATAAATGATTTATCACTCTACAGGAATGTCAGGCACTCTACAACAATGGTAGGGTGTCAGCAGCCCTTTTTCTGAATGCTGATCAATTTTCCCCATCCACTGAAGTGAACTTACATACATACATATCACTATTGGGTTTTTGACAAGATTTTTGTTTCTATGGCCCCATTCCCCAATTCTTTGAAATTGTATTTGCTTGTGGTATATTACGAGTGGGAGATTCAATAATTTTCTCTTACAAGCAAATTTATTTTTGTTTTAAGATTTTGATTTTAAACCTACTGGCTGATATTTGAAAGCATAACCATGCTCCTCAGTTCCAGTGTTTTGTTTGTAATTGGTCCAATTTATCTGATTCAGGTGCATTGTGGCCAGGTATGAAACCTGAAAGTGGTTTAACTCAGACTCCATCTCCAAGTCAACACAGTGTTCTTACCTGCACTACAGGGTTAACCACAAGCCAGCCAAGCCCAGCACATTATTCTTATCCCATTCAAGGTAAACAGGCATGGTTGTGTGTGTTTTGTTTTTTTGTTTTTTTAAAAAAATTATTATTGTTTTTTGTTTTTAATCTACCTGTATCTCCAGACATACTGGGTAATGTAGGATATTTGCATTTGTGCATGCTTTTTGTGTTAGACAAACTAGAACCTAGGAGTGTGGTTCATAAGTAGTTTAAGCTTTTGTGAACTGCTTAATAGAATTGAAGACTCCTCTTTTGCACGTTGGTGTCCAGAAAACCTGTCTAATTTTGTTCTAGTCTGTTCTCAGTGGCATTTTGTCCTGTAAATGAGCAGAAGACTCCGTGGGTTAGAGCTTTGCTGACTTCTTTTATGTGAAGTCCAAATAGACTGGAAAGTGGGATTGAGTGCTGCTTTGTGAGATGTGTGCCGCTTTTCTGCTGTGGTTTTTGTTATACCTCCACCCCCATTTACTACTTCTTGGTGAGCTTTTCTCATTCAAAAAATTCAGTGTTGTTTCTATTTTGTGATGGAAAGCATAGCATTAAAGCTTGAACTCTAAACATCTCTGCCTTCCTGAGTTCTTCCTCTAAAAGGTTAGAATTATGACAGGACTATTTGGAATGAAGACAAAGAAACTCAAAAGGCACTGTGGAGTTAATTCCTTACCCTTCCAAGTCCAATGCAGGGAATTTATCATTGCTCCAAATTTGGAATTAATGTCCATCTACTTGGCTTCTCATCTGCCTCCTTTCTCCTGATTTCTCCCAGCTTTTAAATATTATTCCTTATAAAACCAGTCCTAGGTATTCTTTTTTTTTTTTTTTTTTTTGTGGTACGCGGGCCTCTCCTGTTGCAGAGCACAGGCTCCAGACGCGCAGGCTCAGCGGCCATGGTTCACGGGCCCAGCCGCTCCGCGGCATGTGGGATCTTCCCGGACCGGGGCACGAACCCGTGTCCCCTGCATCAGCAGGCAGACTCGCAACCACTGCGCCACCAGGGAAGCCCAGTCCTAGGTATTCTTAAAATACAAACTTTGATGATGAAAAACTGTTTTGATGTAGATTATATTAAACAAAATATTTTGATTTTCAGTATTAACTGTTTTCAATAAAATGACTGAGGACTACTTTTTCTTAGTCTGTTGGGAACAACTGGTTACTACATTCCTAAGACCTTGCTCTGAGCTACCTTTTTCTCTTATTGTTTACGGAGTCTCCTCTTAATTATTTTCCCTTCTTTTTATGTTTGTACCCTCCCCCTTCTTTCTTTCTAAAATGGGAACAAACCAGGAGGAAAAAAACTGAAGAGCATGACTTTGTCTTCTCCTCTACTCCCTTTCATTTTTATAAAGTGTTCCTCTACTTTGGTAGGCTTTGGGGTCCAACTACAGGCAAATCTAGTAGCCAAGTCCCTCCTAAACTGATATATCTCTGATGACTACACCTAGGTCATGAAAGAAAAGCAAGGAGTTCTCTTCCTTTATATTAATAATCCTCTCCCAAGGTGTAGAACCACCACTCGTCTGTACCTGTACCTTGAATTTGAGGAACCTGATAGCTGTACTTACTTCTCCCTCTTTGTAAAACAAGAGGAACCACCTTTTGGGGGTCTTTTAAGACCCATTGCTTTAAAAAAGTCATGAAGCTGTGCTTTCAACCTCATTTGCCACTATCCTAATTTCTTACCTTTTAGTACATTTTTTCCCTTTAGATCAATTAACCCAATTTCCTCCATTGTGCTAATAATGATCACTGTTGGTATTTGTTAAGTGCATATTATGTGCTTAGCATTATTTTAACAGATAGGTGTTACTCATGTAATCACAACACACCTATGAGGGAAGTACTGCCATTAATCTCATTTTACAGATTTGGCACATAAGACACACAGTAAATAAGTCAAGAATGTAAGCTGGGCAGCCTGACCCCAGCACGTGGGTGTAATGTTTATGATTTTCAATGTAGAAGTCATGGTATCAATATCAACCCCCATAATTGAGAACCTATACTTGCAAGTATTTAAATTCATTTCCCTTCCCTTTTCTGGTTAACCTATTGGCCCATTATATTGCCATTAGAACTTTGGCAAAGGGTAGAAATTAAGGCAGAAATGAACCATCAAGTTATCAATTTTTGCCATTTATTCTGAGAAAAAGTTGGTAGAAAGCAAGTGGTAACAATTGGCTAAAAGGAAATATGGGTATTACTGGCACATTTGAATCACCTGGATCCTCCTTTATCAGTATCACTCTGCTCACCCCCACTTTTCATTTCCTTTAGCACAGATAATTAATGTCAGCTCTCCAGGGCTTCATCTTCCCCCCTGTGTAACTACCCAGTCATTCCACGGAATAAAAACAAGGAGCATTGTATTAATTTTTTTTTTTAAGTGGTCAAAACAGCAATGTCCCCTCATCCCCTCCAGAAGCTTTCAACAATTGACAGTAGCCCATCTTCCCAGGGGAAGTTAGGGAAATTACAGCAAATTCCACTTCTGGATTGATCAGCTCTGATCAAAACCTTTTCTTTAGTTTATACTTCAGTGCTCATGAAAACCCTTTGATTAAATCTGGCGTCTTTATATCAACCTTTTCCTAGAGTGTCTGTGACTGTGTGGCCCAATCTCTGGTTATTTTCTTCAATTGAGATGATTTAAATAATTAAAATTCAAGTAGCAAAATTAATTTCAGAAATTTCAGAATTAATTTTAACCCAACCTTGAATTTCAGTGAATGTCTTTGGGCTCTGATAGTGTTGGTAACACACAAGAGTCTTTTGTTGACTAAGAGATTTGTTTTGTATTTTAATAGACTTTTTTATTGTAGTTTTAGATTTGTAGAAAAATTGAGCAGATGATACAGAGAGTTATATATCTCCCTGCCCTGCACACAGTTTCCCCTATTATTAACATCTCACATTAGAATGGAACATTTGTTATGATTAATAAACCAATATTGGTACATTATTATTAATTAAATCCTAGGTTTATTTAGATTTCCTTAGTTTTTACCTGATGTCCTTTTTCTGTTCCAGGACCCCATCCAGGACACCACATTTCATTTGATTGTCATGTGGCTCCTTAGGATTCTCTTGACTGCAGTTTTTCACACTTTGCTTGTTTTTGATAACCTTGACATGCTATTCATGAATCCCACGAGTATTTATTGAGCTTCACCTATTGTAGGCCGGGTGCTTTGCTAGACGTTGGAGGTGATGAATAAGGTAGTAAGATTCTGCCTTCATGGAGCTTACAGACTAGGAGGGGAGGCAGAAAACAAACAAGTAAATAAATAGGTTTTGAAAAGTGCTCTGAGAGGAAAAAAGAATTGGTTCTTGTGACTGGGAAAACAAGAAAGGAATTAGTTCTAATAGAGGAGTCCAGAGAGAGTCTCTCTGGAAGTAGACATGCTGAGAAGGAATGATCATGCTGGAGGGCAAGAGGGACAGACCAGGGAGAACAACAATTCAGGCAGGGAGAGCAGCGTTGCAAAGGTCCTTGAGTGAGAAAGAGTCTCTCTTGTTTTGAGTAACTCAAAAGCTGGGTGAGCATGGGTGGTAGAGAAACATTCATAAAATTAGAGAGGTGGGTAGAAACTAAATCTTGCACCAACTTCTATGTGCCATTAACCCTTGGGTTTACCCTCCAGCTTTGGGGCAATGTCACTTAACTGTGCCTCTCACAGTTCTATAACCACAGTCTTCTGATTAAAGCTATCTGTATCCTGACTGTTTCAGGTGGATCTCTAGTGGGGCATGGTTCTCAGAAGCTTTATGATTTCACAGCTCTGTTGCAAAACAGGAGTGGGAACTATCGGAAAACAATTGGCCATGCCATTGGCATTTGGAGAGCTAATAGTCTTTAAATATATGTATCAATAGGAGTTACCACTTGAGTTTTATTTTAGCCTCTAAATTTATTTTTGTTGCATATTTTATTGCTGCTGCTTTTGTTTTTTAAATCTGCAGTTGAATTTGTTGTTGTTGAGACCTAGATGTATATTTATGTAGGATGATCATTGCTTTTTTTTTGAGGTGCCTGGCTTTCTGGTCATAGTTGTGCAGGGGGTACAGCATGTAGTGATTGTGTATGTTTTAAAATGAGTTTAGCTTGGGTTCAATGCTGGTTACAAGAGCCTAAATAAATACTATTTATTTAATTATCATCTAACTTTTATCACTAGAATTTAAACGCCATGAGGGCAGGGACTTTGTCTTGTTCAGTACTCTACTTCTCAGTGGCTGGAACTGTTTCTGGGCACATAGTAGACCCTGGTTTAATGAACAAATGAATGAATGAATAACACATGTTAGAAATGATTTGATTGAGTTGGAGAAAGAACTGTTATTGAGCCCTATAAACTTTCTAGGTTAGCAGCCCAACATTTCCTGTAATAGAAGCCACTATTGCTGAGAGGAATTTGTGATTTTTAGTACTGTACTTGTTAAAAACTTGGTATCAACAACTAGCTAATCAAGTCATTAAACTTCCTGTCAGGGATAATTAAGAGTATGTGGCCAGTTGTTTGTAAGGTCTCCCTTTTTACCTCCAGCCCAATTCTGTAAGTGATCTGAAAATTGTTAAATTTATAAAACTACCTTGTCTGTCAGAGCACCTTTTTCCCCATGTGTGCAGATATCAGACGTGAATGAGTTGTACCTGTAACCGTTTATAAATCATTAAGAAGGTAGAATAGAATTAAAGTAAATGGGAGGAAAAGAGGAATATATGTTAGGATTAGGGCTAAAGAAAAATTGATCTAGAAATGGAGTTTGCTGGGAGAGATAAACTTAAGAGATTAAATACTTCATTTTCTTTCCCACATTAAATCACCTATGTTTAGCCAGCAGGCCTGCCTAGCATAATGTACTGGTAATAGAATCTGGAATGTACTCAAAGTTCTTTTCCTACAAGAATAATTAAAAACTACTTGTAGAGTCATTTAGCTTATATACAATGATTTCTTAGGACTTCCCCCTTAAGGGAAAAAATATTGATGGGGAGAAACTATCATCTATAAATTATAAAATCTGTTTCATTTAGGTGTTGGGTTTAAGAAAGTAAACAAGAATCCTTTAGTTTACCTGGGGGAAGGAGTACTGTAGAAAAGAAAATCTCCCTGGATAGTGACAAAATCTGATCCCTAGCTCAGCCACTGACTCTGAGGAAAGAAAGAGCACTGGATGAAGAATTGGGAGATCACAGCTGTCATTTTGACCATCTACCTTTAACCCCATGACTGTGGACAAATTACTCTAACTCTTCTTTGTCCCAAGTTCTTCTGAAAGCTAGCAGTAGCTGTTCCTTTTATCTAATTTACTTCAATCTCTTCTAGACTTTCTTCTAAGCAGAGTACCCTTGGGGAAAGGGATAAAAATTCCGTATGATTTTGACCAGTCCCCTCAAGTTTCTGCTGCATTTGTTCACCTGCACTATTCTTTTTCTTTTTTTTAAATTTTATTTATTTATTTATTTATTTTTGGCTGCGTTGGGTCTTCGTTGCCGCGCGCGGGCTTTTCTCTAGTTGTGAGCGGGGGCTACTCTTCGTTGTGGTGTGCAGGCTTCTCATTGCGGTGGCTTCTCTTGTTGCAGAGCACGGGCTCTAGGTGCACGGGCTCCAGTAGTTGTGGCTCACAGGCTCTAGAGCACATGCTCAGTAGTTGTGGCACATGGGCTTAGGTGCTCTGCGGCACGTGGGATCTTCCCGGACCAGGGCTCGAACCCGTGTCCCCCGCATTGGCAGGTGGATTCCTTAACCACTGTGCCACCAGGGAAGTCCCACCTGCACTATTCTTAATGGAGGTTTTCCTAATAACTTTCCCTCTAGAGGACTTTGTCGCCAATGGGATAGGTAGTCAGATAGTGTGGTTTACCTGATGGTGAGCCTTTATGGTGTGTGTGACTGCGGTAGAAACCATGTATAAGTATGCTTATGATGAGCAAAAGAGAGGAGTTCAAGAGCAGTACCTCACAATTTCACCTACATTGTCCACCTGAGAAACGTCACTGTGACAAATACTAGTCACTGAGGATTTTATTAAAACCCTGGTGGAATCTGTGATAGAAGGGTGTGAAAAAAACCCAAATTTCTTGTCGTGAGACAGGCAGCCTAAGTAGCTTATGAAGTAAATTTTTACCTGGCCAGAATAATATTGAATGTGTTTTCCGAATTTTTCCAGGCTCATGGGTGAAATCATTAAATGCCAGAACATGGTGTTTGTTGAAGCAACTCCAAGCACTTTAGAATTTGGAAAACTACATCAATTTCTCAGAGTAATTGTGTTGCACCAGGAAAGGCATAATTTGGGGCAAGTGACAGTAAATATCACAGTGTAGGACTTAACACGTGGATTTGCCAGAGTTCTTGTTGTTTCTGCTGGTGTCAGTAGGTCACACTGCAGGTGAGTTATTTTTCAGCTGCCAAGAGAAGATGGACTGGAGTGATTTGGTTTAGGTTCTGATTTCACTGGTCTCATTAGTATGAACCAGTGCATTGTGTTGTATCCTTCTAGGACTTTAGTAGGAATAATTGAAGACTCAAGTTGAAACAAAAATGTGTGAACTGTTTTATTTCTAATCAAGTCTAAATTAAGGTATGGCATGCAAAAGAGCAAAACCAGTATATAGTATTTACTTCCTTTGCCAATGTTTTTTATCTCCTTATAGATCTGTTTACTTAGGACAGAATATATTTTGAATTTCATTTAGGCGTTTACATAATATCTTTTAACACTTTCAATCTTATAGCTTCAAGCACAAATGCCAGCCTGATATCCACTTCGTCTACTATTGCCAATATTCCAGCAGCAGCAGTTTCCAGCATCTCAAACCAGGTACGGTGCTGCTTTTGTTTCTCCTGTTGATATGGTTCATCTAGCTAGCTCTTCCTCTCTTCTTTCCATTATCAGTTTGCCAATCTAAGGAACAACCAGTATGGACTGTGGAGAGACCTTTTTCTGGATGCCCTCAGGACTGAGACCTTGGATGGTTTCTCAGGCTACTACCCAGTTTCTCTCATTCCATTGCTAAGACTATGAATGATATGATTATATCTGCTCCTTTATCTACTGTGTGTGTGTCTGTCTCTTACCCTGCTGCTACAAGAATGTAAGCTCCGTAAGGGTAGGGATTTATTTTTCTATTTTGTTCAGTTATTTGTTCTGAGAGTTCAGAAAAATGCCTAGTACTCACATTGAAGGCACATAATAAATGTTTGTGGAAATATTACTTTGACTTTTTTTTACTTAGCCACTCATTTCTTTGTGAATTAGTCTGGTCTTGGTCACTATTCTATTAACTCTGTATGTTTAGATCACTTGTAACATCTTCAGCGTTTTAGGGTTTTTTTGGTTTTGTTGTTATGTTTTTATTTGTTGTTTTCTCTGCAGCAATTAGTATTATCACCCATTGCCTCCATGGATCTTTTTTTGTGGCTGCAGTTAACATTGCTATTCTGGTTCACTTTTTTGTTTTGACTGTTTTTGCATTTGTTCATTCTTTTAGTCCACAGGTATTTATTGAGTTCCTGCTGTGTACCTGGAATTCTTCAGGGTAACATCTCTCTCCCTTTGCATATCCTGTCTTCTGTCATGGACAGTCTCTATTTAGTTTTCCACATGCTTATTATTTCATCCCCAGGAATGTTTAACCACATTCACAATGTCCATTTACTTCTTCCAAAATGAAGATTCTAGTCCTGACTTCATGATATCTACAGGCTTCCTGCTGATTGATGGGCTTTTTTTTTTAATATCCTATTATTTCCCTAAGTTGACCATATCTAAAACCAGCCTTTCATTCCACCCTTTCTTCCGTTTCCCTGTCCTCCAAAAGTAATACCACTTTTTCCTATGGCTTCTCAACTCTTGTCAGTTACACTATTTTTTAATATACCTAGGCCTAAAACCAGACCAGTCATCTTCGATTTTTTTTTTCCTTACCCAGCCCTAATCCAGCCATTTCTGGAATTCTTTCCTGCTTTTTCTTTTTCTTTTTTCTTTTTTGGCTGCGTCACATGGCATATAGAATCTTAGGTCCCTGACCAGGGATCTAACCTGTGCCCCTTACAGTGGAAGCGTGGAGTCTTAACCCCTGGACTGCCAGGGAAATCCCTGCTTTTTCATTTTTGCTGTCGTTTCCCATGGTTTAGCTTTTTCCTCTTTAATCTTGAGTTAACTATTCATCTCATCTTTAATTTTTCACCGTGCCTGTACATTTTCTAAAACACTATCTGATTAATTTTCTTTAAATGCCACATTTTATCCTGTCACTCACCTGCTCAGAATCTTTTCATATTTTTATTTATTTGAATTTGATGATCCCCATTTTCTGCTCCCACACAAACTATACACCACTGCGTAAAGAATCCAATCCAATCCTTAACCAGTCATTCAGGCCTACAGAGATCCTTTGTTTCATCCAACTCAACATCTCTGGCCCCTTAATAAAACCTTTCCAGGGCCTGTTCCTTTTCCTATCCCCTGTGCTTCTTTGTCTCAGAAAGTTCTCTGTCACAGTCTGCAGTGATAGTTGTCTTCCTCTGTATTTTACTCATTTGACATACAGTTTATTGCTAATTTGTTGGAAATGGTTTTTGGTCTTCTATCCTGCTAGATTTTTAACTCCCATGTACCAACACATACACACACAAACACTCACACTGTGAATTATATTTGGCTTGTGGTAGATGCTCAGTGTTCTTTATAAATAATTGGTCTGATCAGTTAGCTTCTTCCTGCTTGTCACCAGTATCAATTATCAGTGGAATTTTTTTAAGGTGTGTATTTGAGCTGTGCATCATACCCATTTTTTACAGCTTTTTTAAGGTGTAATTGACATACAGTAAATTATACAGATTTAAATTGTATGATTTGATAAGTTTTGTCATGTATGTGCCCGTGAAGCTACCAAAAGTTCCCTTCAAATATCTTAAAGAAACTTTATTTTTAAAGAAAGCTTGATTATTTAAAAAAAGAGAGGGGACTGCCCTGGTGATCCAGTGGTTAAGACTCCATGCTCCCAATGCAGGGGCCCCAGGTTCGATTCCTGGTTAGGGAACTAGATCCTGCATGCTGCAACTAAAGATCCCGCATGCCACAACTAAGACCCTGAACAGCCAAATAAATAAATATTTTTAAAGAGAGAGAGAGAGAGAGATACTCAGTTTTTAAACTGGGAAACTTTAATGTAGGGTATTCACTTTTTTGTTTAAGCTCATCTGTGCTTAAAAGCACTATCACCTAGTGCAGTGCTTTATAAACTTCTTAAGGAGTAGACTCTCCTTCAGAAATTCTGTGCAGAAATTCTGTACATAAAGTAGAAAAAAAAAAGGCTGGTATAGTAGAAAAGGGACATTGTGTGTACAGTGTATGGGACACTTTGCTCTCAGCCTTAACCTCATCCCAAAGACAGTCCCTGAGGCGTGTCCTCTTGACTCTTAGGTTTCCACAGAATGCATTTTGAAAATCATTGGTTTAGGTGGAAGACTATATAGGTTAGGTAAATAAGAAGTCGGGTTAATGTTTTAGGGAAATAATTGTGAAAAAGAGGGACATGAAAGTCTCTTGTGTTGAAATTAATGTTATGCTCTGGCTAAGTGGCTTATTTTCCTCCCTTATTCCCTTTGACCTACAGGACTATCCCACCTATACTATCCTTGGTCAAAGTCAGTACCAGGCTTGCTACCCCAGCTCCAGCTTTGGAGTCACAGGCCAGACTAACAGTGATGCTGAGAGTACCACCTTAGCAGCAGCCACATACCAGACGGAGAAGCCTAGTGTCATGGTACCTGCTCCTGCATCACAGAGACTTTCCTCTGGTAAGCTCTACATTTGGCTTAAGGGCATTTCATCCAACAGGTGATGGTGAAGATTGCTTTGTTCTGGTCTAAGTCACTGTTACCATGCTATTGGCCTTCCTTCTCAGGTGAGGAGTATTTAAACACTGTAACCAGACAACGATGAGTCGTTGGCAGACTGAATATAATACCTGATGCTGTGAACAGAAAAGTACCAAGAATGAAAAGACTTTATTTATGACTCCGACTCCACTCTCCCTGTAGCTATAATATGCTTGTCACAGAGAACTTCAGAATCTTAGCACATTTTATAAAAGCTGGAGGACTCCAGTTTTAGTCTGTGCATAACTGACTTCTGGTTAGGCCTCAGAACAGTAGTTCTTAACTTTTTCTGTGTCATGGATCCCTTTAAGATTCTGAAGAAAGGTATGGTTCTTTTTCCCCAAAGAAATACATAAAATTTAACCTACAAATATAAACCTCTAGCTTTGAAATGGATCAATGAATTATGATGTCCAGATTAAAAGATGCTGACATAGGGCTTCCCTGGTGGCGCAGTGGTTGAGAATCTGCCTGCTAATGCAGGGGACACGGGTTTGAGCCCTGGTCTGGGAGGATCCCACATGCCGCGGAGCAACTAGGCCTGTGAGCCACAACTACTGAGCCTGCGCGTCTGGAGCCTGTGCTCCTCAACAAGAGAGGCCGCGATAGTGAGAGGCCCACGCACCGCGATAAAGAGTGGCCCCCACTTGCCACAACTAGAGAAAGCCCTCGCACAGAAACGAAGACCCAACACAGCAAAAATAAATTAATTAATTAATAAAAAACCAAAGGACTAGTGTTTAAAAAAAAAAAAATCCTGACATAAAGACTTAATGCACACATTCAGTAAACATATGCACATACTTTTTATCCCTATTTTTCATGAAAATTTGGTGGTTCGCTGTCACATCATGTAACTTGGGGAAGGACTGTTTATCGTTAACACTGATGCATTTTTAAAAACAGTGGTCTACATCAACTAATGCAGTTGTCTGTGCATCTTGCCTCTACTGGTCTTCTAGATAAAGACATACAAATGGTTGCTGCTTTGAACGTACATAACTTTGAAATCATTACATGTGTTGATGCCTTAGTTTTGAATTCATTTCTCTAAATATCTTTGTTCTTCATAACAATTTTAACTTTTTAATAATGGAGAGTTTCAAACAGTGGCAGAAGTTGTCAGAATGGTATAATGAACCCTTATATATCTGTCATCCAACTTCAGCAATTAACAACTCATAGGCAATCTTGTTTCAACTTTACTTCATCCAATTCCCTTCTCAAATGCCAGGTATCATATTTATTTATAATGCTTGATAACATAACCACAATGCCATTATCCCATCTTAAATATTCAACAATAATTCCTTAATAACATAAAATACCAAAGGGTATTCATATTTCTAGTTTTCTCATAAATGTTAGTAGTTTTGCTTTTCTCTTTACAGTTTGTTTAAAATAAGATCCAAGTAAGGTCCATACATTGTGATTGGTGGATATTTTGTTTTAACCTATAAATTCCCCTATCCCTTTTTATTTCCGATTGTAATTTATTTGTTGAAGAAACAATCAATAGATTGTTTGTCCCATACCATTTCTCAGTCGAAATTTCGCCAGTTATAACCTTAGAGGGTAGCTTACCACAGCCCACTGCCTTCTATATTTTATTTAAAGTGGTAAATGGATCTAGAGCAGTGGTCTTTCAGCTAGAGGTGGTTCTGTGCCCCCTGCCTCCACCCCCATGCCTCCAAATATCCCCCAGGGATATTTGGCAATGTATGGACCCATTTTTGGTTGTCACACTGGGAAGGGGGTGCTACTGGCATATAGTGGGTAGAGGCCAAGAATGCTGCTTAACCAAACATCCTACAATGCACAGGACGTCCCTTCACAACAAAAATTATCTGGTCTAAAAAGGTCAATTGTGCCAAGTTGAGAAACCCTGATCTAGAAGCTTGATCAGGTTCAGGTTTAATTTTTTTTTTTTTTTTTTGGCAAAATGACTTATAGATGTGTTCTTCCATTGGGAGGAAGGCATATAAATTCTAGTTATAACTCTCTTCATGATGTTTGGTCTACATTTCCAAATTGCTTAAGTAAAGTTTGGTATTCCAGCCTTTATCCCTGCAACATGATTCTTAAGGGCAGAGAACCTGCTGACCATTCTGCTCTGGTTCTTATAGCCTGTGACTACACTGGCAATACCGGTGTCTCACTTTTCCTTTCCAGGAGACCCTTCTACAAGCCCATCTTTGACCCAGACTACACCAAGTAAAGATGCTGATGACCAGTCCAGGAAAAACATGACTGGCAAGAACCGGGGCAAGAGGAAAGCTGATGCCAGCTCTTCCCAGGACAGTGAATTAGAAGTATGGGAAGAAACTCATTTGAGTTGCAACCTTTTTTTTTCTCATTTCTTAAATTTATCAAATATATATCTGAAACTCATGAGATTATGTGGTTCTGTGTTGTATACCCTATAATTCCTGAGCAAGAGAAAATGAATTGGCCAAGTGAAAAGAGAAATGTAAAAACACATTACTCTATGCCCATATCTTACCATATCACTTTCAGATCCTTTTCACCAAGAGCACTGAAAAAGCTTTTTTGAATTTAGGTGGCCAGGTCACTTTTTAAGGGAAAGAACAAACTGTTTTCTGTATTCCAGAGGAGAACAGAAAGAATAATGCATCATATTCAGAAAGCAGAGGGTGTCACCAGTAATATACTGTTCTCCATTTTAAAATCTCAAAGTAAAATGAGAGAACTGAAGTGCTTTAGGCCAAGTTTCTGTGAAACATGCAACCAGATCTGGTAACTTATTAATGAGATTGGCTCTCACTTATTCTGTAGTTTAAACACTATAGGAATTTATTATGGGCATACATTTGGCTTCATTATTAAAAGACTAGAAAGTCATACAAAATTCTAATAATAATGGAGTTTTGATATTAATCCTTTTGTTTTCTTTCTTCAATTTTTCTATAATGTGATCATTTAATGGGAGGGAAAAGCCATATTTAAAAATGAGTCCATTGACAGGTGTTCAGAAGACATAGGTAAATTGAGGCTATGTTTGAAACCTCTCTTCCCTTTTGTTACTGGGGGCAGCGGGGAGGGCAGGAGGAGAAAGAAAGAAAATCTAAAGACCTGATATATTTCTTGGAAAAAACGGAGGACTCACTCATTTTTTAAATTGTGGTAAGGTATATATAATATAAAATTTACCATTTTTTAAGTGTGCAATTTTAAGTACATTCACAGTGTTGTTTGTCACTGCTATCTGTTTCCAGAAGTTTTTCATGATCCAAACAAAAACTCTGCACCCATTAAGCAATAATTCCCTATTCTCCCCTCCTATTAGTCCCTGGTAACCTCTGTTCTACTTTCTGTCACTATAAATTTGCCTATTCTAGATAGTTCATATAAGTGGAATCATACAAAATCTATCCTTTTGTGTCAGGCTTACTTCACTTAGCATAATGTTTTCAAGGTTCATCCATGCTGTAGCATATATCAGAACTTCATTCCTTTTTATGGCTGAATAATTCCATTGTGTATATATAGCACATTTTGTTTATCCATTTTCATCTGTGAAGAACGCTTGGGGTTTCTTCACCTTTGAGCTATTGTGAATAATGCTGCTATAACACTGCTGTACAGGTATCTCTTTGAGTCCCTCTTTTCAATTATTTGAAAAAGTATAAATGTAGGAGTAGAATTGCGGGATCATATGGTAGTTCTATGTTCAGCTTTTTGAGGAGCCACCAAAATGTTTTCCAGATGACTACACCATTTTACATTCCTACCAGCAATGTACCAGGGTTCCAGTTATTTCCCATTTTTTGCATAATCCATCCTAATGGGTGTGAAGTGGTGTCTCGTTGTGGTTTTGATTTGCATTTCCTTCATGATTAATAATGTTGAATATCTTTTCATGTGTGTATTGGCCATTTGTCTGTTTTATTTGAAGTAATGTCCAAATCCGTGGCCCATTTTTAAATTGGGTTGTTTGTTGTTTTGTTGTTGAATGTTAGGAATTCTTTATATTCTAGATATTAATCCCTTATCAGATATATGACGTGCAGATATTTTCTACAGATTGTCTTTTCACTCTTGATAGTATCCTTTGATGCTTAAAGGTTTTAAATTCTGATAAAGTTCTATTTTTCTTTTATTGCTTGTGCTTTTGGTGTTATATTTAAGGAAACAAGATTATGAAGATATTCAACCATGTTTTCTTCGAAGCATTTTATTGTTTCGGCTCTTAAATTTAGGTCTTTGATCCATATTGAGTTAATTTTTGTACATAGTGTGAAGTAGGGATCTAATTTCATTCTTTTGCACATGGATATTCAGTTTTCCCAGGACCTTGTTTTGGAAACAGTTTCCTTTCCCCATTGAATGGTCTTGGTATCCTTGGCAAAAAAAAAAAATCAATTGAGCTTATATATATATATATATATATATATATATATATATATATATATATATATAAAAGCATTTATTTCTGGGCTCTCTCATCTATTCCATTGGTCTGTATATCTATCCTTATGCTAGTACCACACTGTTTTGATTACTGTGGCTTTGTAGTAAGTTTTGAAATCAGGAAGTGTGAGTCTTCCAACTTTGTTCTTTTTCAAGATTATTTTGGCTCTTCAGGGTCCCTTGAGATTTCATACAAATTTTAGGATTAGTTTTTCTGTTTCCTTAAAAAACACTGTTGGGATTTTGATAGGGATTCCATTGTATTTGTAGATCACATTGGGTAGTATTGTCATCTTAACAATATTAAGTCTTATATTCATGAACATGGAATGTCTTTACATTTATTTAGGTGTGTCCTCTTTGATTTCCTTCAGTGATGTTTTATAGTTTTCAGTGTACAAGTCCTGAACTGTTAGTTAAATTCATTCCTAAATATTTTATTATTTTTGATGCTGTTGTGTTTTAAGTTCCTCTTAGAATTATTCATTGCAAGCTTATAGAAATACAGCTGATTTCTGAATTCATTTATTAGCTCTCAACGATTTTTTGTGGATTCTTAAGGGTTTTCTATGTATAAGATCATGTCATCTGTGAACAGAGGTAATTTTACTTTTTCCTTTCCAGTTTGGGTACCTTTTTTCCCCTCTCCTTGCCAGTTTATTCTGGCTAGAATTTCCAGTACCATTTGAATAGAAGTGGTGAAAACAGGCATACTCTTATTCCTAATCTCAGGGGTAACGCTTTCTATTTTCCACCATTGAGTATGATATTAGCTGTAGGTTTTTCATATACGTCCTTTATCATGGTGAGGAAGTTGCTAGTTTATTGAGTGTTTTTATCATGAAAGTGTGTTGAATTTTGTCAAATGCTTTTTCTGCATCAATTGAGATGACCACGTGGGTTTTTTCCTCTATTCTGTTAATGCAGTATATTATATTGATTTTTCTATGTTGAACCGTTCTTGCATTCTGGCAATAAATCCCACTTGGTCATGATTTATAATTCTTTAAATACGCTGCTGAATATTGTTTGCCACTATTTTGTTGAGGTTTTTGCATCACTGTTCATAGGAGAATTGGTCTGCAGTTTTCTTGCAGTGTCTTTGTCTTCAGTATCAGGGTAATGCTGGCTTCATAGAGTGAGTTAGGAAGTGTTCCCTCCTCTTCAATTTTTTGGGAAGATCTTAAGGATTGGTGTTAATTCTTCTTTAAGTGTTTGGTAGAATTCAGCAGTGAAGCCATCTGGTCCTGGGCTTTTCTTTCTTGGGATGTTTTTTATTATTGATTCAACCTCCTCCAGTTAAAGATCTGTTCAGATTTTCTATTTCTTTTTGAGTCAGTTTTGGCACATTGTGAATTTCTAGGAGTTTGTTCATTTCATCTAGATTATTTGTTGGTGTATAACTCTTCACAGTATTTTCTTATAATCCTTTTTATTTCTGTAAAATTGGTAATAATGTCCCACTTTTATTTCTGATTTTAGTAATTTATGTCTTCTCTCTTTTTTCTTAGCCAGTCTAGCTAAAAGTTGTCAATTTTGTAGACCTCTTCAAAGAACCGACTTTTGGTTTTGTTGATTTTCTCTATTTTTTTCCTACCCTCTGCTTTATCTATCTCTTCTAACCTTTATTATTTCCTTCCTTCTACTGGCTTTTTCTGGCAACTTAAATTGTGCAGTTTGGTTTTTGATTGAGATCTTCTTTTTTAAGGTACGCGTTTGGAGCTATAAATTTCCTTCTTAGCATTGTTTTCACAGCATCCCATAAATTTCAGTATGTTGTTTTTGGTTTTCATTCATCTCAAGGTATTTTCTAATTTCACTTATTTCTTTTTTATCCATTGGTTGCTTAAGATTATTGTTTAATTTTCACAGATGTGTGAATTTTCCAGTTTTCCTTCTGTTATTGATTTCTTGTCTCATTCCATTATGATTAAAAAAGATGCTCACTCATTTTTTAAAATATTTTCCTCACTCAGCGGGTATTTCTGTGGGACTTAGATGAAACCATCATCATCTTCCACTCCCTTCTTACTGGATCCTATGCCCAGAAGTATGGAAAGGTAATTTGAGTCTTTCTTCCTTTGTTGTAACTGTCCCTCTCCTGACTGTGTGCAGGTAACCAAAATCACTGTCTCTGTTATCTCCATCTTACCCTGTTGACCTTTCACCTTTCACATAAAGCTTCACCCAATGGCTTATACCAGGCAGACTACATGGTCAGGCAGAGCTGATGATAAAGGTAGAGACTAGACCTGGGACCAGTACTGAAAGCTGAAGTTGTTGGAGAGCAGTATTTTGCAAAGACTAAGTACGGAACTGAGGCTCAAAACAGAGTGGAGTCTCAGGATTATCTACTCCAAAGACTCGTCTGTTATCCCTATGTCACATATAACAGCCCAAACTGAGCATTCCATTTAGCTGAGAATATACCAGATCTGTACATTTAAAATATAAAATATCTTTCTAAAATAGATTATATACCCCCTTAGGAACTTCCCTGGTGGTCCAGTGGGTAAGACTCCACGCTCCCAATGCAGGGGGCCCGGGTTCAATCCCTGGTTGGGGAACTAGATCCTGCACGCCTGCCGCAACTGAAGAGTCCGCATGCCGCAACTGAAGAGTCCGCATGCTGCAACTAAGAAGCCCGCATGCCACAACTAAGACCCGGCACAGTCTAAATTAATTAATCTTTTTTAAAAACCTTAAAATAAAATAAAATAGATTATATACCTTCTTAAATGAAATATACCAAGCAGAATTTAACTTTAGTCATCAGTATTAACATCAGTTTTGATAGAGGGATGAGCTGTTTTTGAGGTAGTGGGTGTATATTTCTGTACTAAATTACCTCCAGGCTCCTATTTTTTAGTTTCTATGAATACATTTTATAAAAATATCAGCCTCCTTTGCTTTCCTACTTTTACTGCTCCCAATTATTTCTTATTGTCACCAATGTTTCTGTTAGAAGTACTTTCCCATAGGCTTTTAGTATCTAGACTGGCAAGCTGACATAAGCTCATATACTATATAACAAGTCTGGTAATGAGACTATATAAAATAAGAGCACTGCCTCTAAGGGAAGGTCTGATAGTTCATTTTAAAGCTACGTGCATTGGTTTTCCTGCAAATATTTCTTTACTGATTTCCTCGTTGTTGAGATTGTCAGATTGCTGACTTCTGGTATTGTACTGTATGTGTGAGGTTGGGCGGGGGGACGATAATGGGTGTTATAAGAGCAATATTTCAGTGATAGTTAGAATTTCTCCTGAAACGGAATTTCTTTGAAAAAAATTTTTTTTTAAAGTGGGTTAAGTTTTCTAGAAACTAAAGTCCTAAAGTCCTGAAATGTTTAACTTTGCACAATACCAGATTCTTATAACTGAATGAAATTGCATCAGTAATAGTGAGAAGCACTGTTGTGGGCCAGTGTTGTTTTGGCCTTGACCCAAACTATTTTGAATCATTTAAAGATAAGAACCAATGCTGTGAGTGCCAAGTCAAGCAAATTATTCTCTTATTGTCTTTCAGGACCCAACAGTAGTGATTGGCTCAGGTTTAACAATGGAAGAAATGATTTTTGAAGTGGCTGACACGCATCTATTTTTCAATGACTTAGAGGTAAGCATTTAAAATTGTTTCTGCACTTCAGTGAAACACTTTGTTCAATAACTATTTATTGAGCCTGTGCTTTTTGTATTTAGAGGAAATGTGGTTAGACAGGGTAGGTATGGAGAGGCCAGCTCGGCACTTGGGTGCACATAGTCTTGAAGAAATAGTGCCTTGGTTAGGTCACCACAGTCTTAGTTCTGGGCTTCAGTTTTATTGGCTCAAAAACTTGATTTTTGTTAGCCTATTTGGAAGTGATCTAGCTCTAGGGGAAGTGCCACCCCATCAGGCAAAACACTGATATATAAACCAACCTTCCAATTTATTCAGCTATATTAAATAACATATAGAAGGTGGCTTTGATTATTTGTACTCTTGAATGTTTTTCAGTTTTACCTTCTTAAAAGATAGCCTCTTGATTTGTCAGATCTGTAGATGGCTACTCTAACTCATTGTATTTTATACGTGCTTATTGTCCATGTATAGGTTAGCCTTGATGTCAGATCATTTTATAGTTAGGTGGAGGGAAACCAGGAAACACTGAGAGCTTCTTGGTTAATTTTTTTGGTTTTGACATTTGAGTTCATCTTTGAGGTGAACATCGTGTAGTGGAAAGAGCACAGGACTGGGAATCAGGAGACCAGACTGCGAGTACCAAGTTAGGAAAGTTATCTCCCCATTCTGGGCCTCAGTTAAGCAGTTACCGTACACAACAAACTAGTAACAGTTGTTCTATCTCAGGACGGGAATGTGTCGCTGGAACACAGAGGTGGGAAGGAGCAGACTTGTCACTTAATGTCCTTTTGAATTTTGAACTGTGTACTACATATATTACCTAGTTTTTTAAATTTTAAAGTAAAATGAACATGAAGTAATCCTCTTTCTTTTAAAATACAGTCTAGTTCTACTCAACAGACAATTCTCCAACAAATTAAATTAATAGGGCTCTAAACTCCAACACTTTTGTGTAAGCTCCACAGTGCTTTAATCTTCCCTCAACTTCACATGTTGATAAGTTGGGACATTATAGTTTTATTCAGCAAACATTTATTGAAAACCTACTATGTGCCAGTAATTGTTGCCAAATTGTATTTGTAATGATTTTCTAGACATAGTCCTCACTCAGGACTGAAAGTTCTGTGAAGAATTTGACCTGAATGTGTTCCTGCCCCCCAGGTCAGTGGTTCTCAACTTCAGGGGGCATAAGAATCACCTGGGGAGCTTGTTAAAAATGAAGATTCTAGGACTTCACTCACAGAAATTCTGTTCAAAAATATGCATTTTTAAAAATCTTCCCCAGAGGATTCTGATGCAGGTGGACATCACGGCACCACCCTAGGTGGTGTCAGAGGAATGAATCTGTCAGTTAGGCAGTGGGTGGCGTTTTATGTCAGTAGTAGTGTGGGCTTAAAGAAAAGAACCTTGGATTCAGATTAGAAGACCCAGGCTCCTTCTAGTTTCTTTCTGCCACTCACTAGTTTTATGACCTTGGGCAAATTGTTTTACCTCACTTTTAGAATATGAGGAGATTGACTTAGATGACCTCTTCTAATTCCTAAGTTTGAATTTGCAAATTTCTGTTTCAGTCATTCTCAGTTTTGATACGACACGCACTCTACCAGCATCTGTTTCATCTGCAAAAATGTATTGAGTACATGCTATATAAGGGCACTGGACTAGACTAGAGGGGTACAAAGGAGATGTAAGGCATGGTCGTGCCATAAGGGGCCTACAATGTAATAGGACTTACAGTCTAGTGTAGGACATAGGCACACCTGACAGTGTAAGGGAGCTTGTGTTTATACCCATGGACTGTTGGAAGAATGAACTATTGAGATAAGAGCATAACTGAGGGTTGGGATGGTTAAGGAAGATTTCATGAAGACTGAGGAATGTAAATTAGGCCTTAAAAGAAGTTGAACAGAAAGGGGGGTGAGAGTGATCCTCCACACATAGGAGACCATAAGGTATTTCATCACCTCGCCATTGTTTGTGATATTTTTACAATATATTGTGGTGGTAATAGCACTTCTACTCCCTGGACTGAAATAATGTGTGGTTTTGTCTTTTAACAGGAGTGTGACCAGGTGCATGTGGAAGATGTGGCTTCTGATGACAATGGCCAAGACTTGAGGTGATAAAAACAATGATGTCTTAAACATCAGTACACCTGTTAGGCATAAGACACTGTCTAGGTGCAGAGGAAAACAAAGATGAATAAGACACAGCCCTAAAAGAGCTCACAGTCTATTAGAGGAGATAGAAACAAACGTAGTTAACGAGGGCATGTAGTGTGAGAAGGTGACAATAGAAAATGTGATGGAACACAGAATAGAAAGTAATTCTGATGGGTGTGGGGAGTACGTGGTGCCGACATTGGAGTGGCCTTCTCAGCACAGTAGAATTTAACTATGACCTTGATGAATGGGTAGCATGATGGAATGAGAAAAAAGCATTCCAAAGTAAAGGATATACTAGTTTCTCTTTGGCCAGATTTTCAGTCGGGAAAAGTGTGCTTCCAGATTGATTGGTTTTAGATACAAATAAGCATCAGGGATTTCACCAAGGAAGTTAATTGTGGGGGGTCTGATGGTGTCAGGAGTGACCCTATGGAAGACAATCTTAAACATTAATATCACAGTGAACGCTAAACCAAGGAGGTCTCAGTGGCAAAATGCTTGCCCGGTCTCCTCCTTTCTCTCTTGGCTACTGTCTTCTAGCTCAGTAGTCGTAGCTAAGAATAATCCAAAAATTTTATCTACCTTACATTTAAAGACCTTTAGAAAAAAAGTTGTCACATCTTTTCATGTTAATTTGTTTTAATGTTTATCCCTTTTCATAGGCAAAAAGTTTTTCCATGTGTCTACCCTAAAATTGTTTCCTCTGTGAATTCTCAAATCTAGAGCAGAACTGGACATATCACTTAGTAAGGACGTAACCCTTTGGTGCCAAGAAGGATAGAAAGGTTTCACTTCTGGAGCAGATTCAGTCATGTATGCTGTGTCTTCCACAGCCTTGGAGGGTACCAGTCTTAAGAGATTTTACTCACCTTAGGAAAAAGCCTGGTCTGAAGCAGTTTACAGTCCACTCTGAACCCTAGTATTTTTTTTTTCTCTTATGCATATGGCTAACTAGTAATTACCAATCTTCTGTCTTGGCAGCTTTATTTTCTTAAATATAGAATTTTACACTGAACTCTATTTTGACTTCTGATTGAACCAAGTTGTCTCTAATTCTGTCAGTCATTTGGAAATCTTGACTTAGGAAGTATTAATCCCTCCCAACCTGTTTAGCTATAATAGTTGTCTATTGCTGTGTAACAAATTACCCCCAAATTTAGTAGCTTAAAACAGTTACCAGTTATCATCTCATAGCTTCTGTAGGTCAGGAACTTGAAAGTGACTTAGCTGGGTAGTTCTGAATCAGGGTCTCTGAGATTGAAGTCAAGGTAGCTGAAGCTAAATCATCTGAAGGCTTGGTTGGAGCTGGAGGACCTGCTTCCATGTGTGGCTGATAGGAGGAGGCCTCAGTCCTCACTATGTGCCTCTTCATGGGGCAGCATGAGTATTCTCCTGTGACAGCTGACTTCTTTTAGAGCAAGTGCTGTAAGAGAAGCCTGGTCTCTAAAGTCCAACACCATCACTTCCACCACATTCTGTTTACGTTCAAATACAGTCCATACCTACAGGGAGCAAAGTTAGAGGAGTGTTAAAGAATTTGTGGACATATTTTATATGTGACCCATGAACTTATTAAACGAGCCAAAAGATCACTGAAGGAGGGCTTCCCTGGTGGTGCAGTGGTTGGGAGTCCGCCTGCCGATGCAGGGGACACGGGTTCATGCCCCAGTCCGGGAGGATCCCACATGCCACGGAGCGGCTGGGCCCGTGAGCCATGGCCGCTGGGCCTGCGCGTCTGGAGCCTGTTCTCCGCAACGGGAGAGGCCACAACAGTGAGAGGCCCGCGTACCACAAAAAAAAAAAAAAAAAAAAAGATCACTGAAGGAAAACATTCCCATTTTCTAACTATTATTAGAATTTGGGGTTAGTTCCTTCCATTATTTTTTCACGTTTCTCCTTTTTACATAGTTGCAATCATTGTGTGTGTGTCTGTGGGTGGGTGTATACACAAAAGTTTTGTATTCCGGGTTTTTTTCACTGTAAGGTATTTTCTGTCATTAATGAAAAGAGGGTCTGTCTGAAGCCAACCTCTAGGGGATGCTGGTGCTTGAATTAGTCTTGCCTCTCTTGCTCTCCCTTTCCATCCTTTCTTTGATAGAAGTAATAGGGATGAGATGGAGGACTGATGAAAAGATAGACTCTGACATACAGAGATTAAGAAAGAAGATTCTCAAAGCCTTGCTGCTGTCAGATGCCTGGAATAGGACAGAGAATCAATCCGAGGTGGCATTCAACCAAAAATTCCATGCAGTGTAGATTTTAATTTTCATCATCCTCTCTCTCTACAGCAACTACAGTTTCTCAACAGATGGTTTCAGTGGCTCAGGAGGTAGTGGCAGCCATGGTTCCTCTGTGGGCGTCCAGGGAGGTGTGGACTGGATGAGGAAACTAGCTTTCCGTTACCGAAAAGTGAGAGAAATCTATGATAAGCATAAAAGCAATGTGGCTGGTAAGTGTGGCATACAACCAGCTAATTTTCTGTTTTGTTCTGATTTCCTGTTTTCTTTTCCAGGGTTTCCTTAGGGCTCCCTGACTTATGAATTTGTGCCACAGTAACATTTTAACTCTGTATTTAAAAAACAGGTTTGATTGAAACCCTCTGGGGAGGAAGCTCTGCATTTCTCATGGACTTCTCTTGGTATAACTTCGCAAACAACTACTATCAGTAATATTTAATAGGTTGCCATATTTTTGAACAGATTTATATAGCCATCGGGACAAGTCAGGTGGAACTAGCAACCAGATTTATAGTGGATGGAAAACTAGGTCCAGGATGATAGGTGGGCAGTATCCGTGCATTGTGATTTGAAGGACCTTGGAAATTCTTTCTGCCCAGATATATCTCAAATGTCAGGTGCCATTATGCCTAAAATTCTATTATTTGGAATTAATTAATTAGCCATAGATTGTTCAAATTAGAAGTGACATTAGGGAACTAATCTAAATCCTTCATTTTGCACTTGAGAAAATTGATGGTCCATCATGAGGGTAACAAGGTCGGGTCACATAGCAAATTAGTGCCCATACCACAACTGGAATCCCGAACTCTTGGTCCACTGCACTTTACATTCATGCAATTCCTTTTTTAGTGATATACCCTTGTGAGAAAATATTGAAAACTGTGAACCATCACCCTCAACCACCTCCATCTGCACAAAATGTTGCGTGAAGTTTCAGGGATTCCATAGACTGCCTAGAAGTCTATTACCTCAGGTCAAGAGAGCCCTCCTACCTACCATACCACTGCTACAGTGTGGGGCAGAAAGTAAAAATAGGGCTTCAAAGATCAGTTTGGGGCATTCGTGTTACAGTGCTCCAATACCAGAAAAAATCAGAGGCGTCTGGGCTTTTGGGAATCTAATTTATTTACTTTTTTCAGATCCCTCTCTTTACTGCTTTTTTTTCTTCATGATTCAGAGCCAGTACTTTTTATTTTGGTAACCAAGTCTTTTTGCTCTTTCTCTCTCACAGACATTAGCCTTTCTTTTGTTCATTTTCATATACAACCTAAGTCTCTGGTCCTTTCTCTGCCCAGTGAGTGTCTGGATGTGGTTTCCTGAAGAAAGTGATATATAACCCTCTGTGAGAATCCCCTGAGCCCACCGTGGGGAACATAGTAAGAGTAATATCCACCTGTATTTTGTAAAATACGAATTAACAAAAGTGCCACATGATATATGACATACGCGTGCTTATGTATATGTCATACATGACGTATAGATACTTGTTTGGTTTTTGTTTTGTTTTATCAGAAATTTTGAGAGTCATCTAATTCTAGGCTTGCATTGTGAAAAACCATCAGACTGAAAACAAATTATACACAGTTCTACTCATAGAAATGACTTCTGTTTTTATGGAGTGTTGGTAATAGAATGCAGAATTTCTCTTTTTACCTTCACTGCAGAAAATTCAGAGCCAGGTTTATCATTTGAATATTGTAACTCAAGTGTCAGGTAACGTGCTCCCATCAGATGAATTGTTTTTTGTTTTGTGCTTAATCATCTGATCTTTAATAAAGAAGTGTTTTAGTCTCTTATCAGCTGGAGTTGTTTCAGAAGTACAGTACAAATAAATGACATTCAGAAAGCTGGTGATTCGGCCTGGGATCTCAGGTTGATGTGTTCTGAAGTGGGTGAGAGCAGTCACTGTGGGAGCAGTGTATGATAGTGGGAAGATTTCTGAGACCAAAAGCCACTAACTTGCTGTGTATTCTCAGGCAGTCCCTTTCCTCTGTGGGCCTCGGTTTCTTTAGAAAGAGATCGGAAATGCTGTGGACTCTCCATCTGTAATTTTTCCCCCTTTGGTTCTTGGTGTCACATCTAAAGCAGTGCTACTCAAAGTATGGTCCACTGGTCTGCAAATTACGTTACCGGTTGGTGATGAAAGAGCCTCTGCCAGAGCCTAATCACAGCGTTTCCATCAGCTGATTTTGTTGTCGTGATTATGCACCTCCCCCCTCCCCCCGCAAAATATTCTGGTGAAGAAAGTAAAAAAGGCATTTTGAGTAGGCTAGGGTTTTATCAAGGAGAGAGATGTGTTAGCTCAGTAGAATATCTCAGTAACTCACACTATTTCCAAATTGAATATAGAAGTCGCTTTCTCTGTGCCAGCAAGGATGTTGTCAAATGACGAATCTGTCTACTTTTATTCCCAAAGGGCTCCTCAGTCCCCAGAGAAAGGAAGCACTGCAGAGACTAAGAGCAGAAATTGAAGTTTTAACAGATTCCTGGTTAGGAACTGCATTGAAGTCCTTACTTCTCATCCAGTCCAGGTATGGAAATAATAATTTTAGTTTTCATCCTCTCAGAGAGACGCTTTCTTCCACCCTAGTCCAGGATAGGCCATTCCCTAAAACAGACTGTGGGACAGGGGTGAGAAGAGTTCAAATGATGCAGGGAAGTATTCGGTTAGGTGGGAGGCAAGGTCATTTTACTCTAAAAGCACACCGAAGAGCTTTGAAAGCTTTTTCCTTTTCTCTTACTTTTTGCTCACTAAATTATACTCAGTAACCCAGAATCTCCAACCCAGAACGTGGGTGGGCCTGGTGACATCAAAGAATACATGTAGGAGCTATATCACAAACATCCTAAGTGTAGGAAGCGCCAGAGAAATGTAGCAAAACCTACTCAGGAAGGCGGGATTCAAAAGAAGAAGAGTACAGGGACTTCCCTGGTGGTGCAGTGGTTAAGAATCCGCCTGCCAATGCAGGGGACACGGGTTCCAACCCTGGTCTGGGAAGATCCCACGTGCCGCGGAGCAACCAAGCCCTTGCGCCACAACTACTGAGCCTGCGCTCTGGAGCCCGTGAGCCACAACTACTGAAGCCTGTGCGCCTAGAGCCTGTGCTCCGCAACAAGAGAAGCCACCACAATGAGAGGCCTGCACACTCAAGGAAGAGTAGCCCCCGCTCGCTGCAACTAGAGAAAGCCCGCGCACGGCAACGAAGACCCAGCGCAGCCAAAAATAAATAACTTGAAAAAAGAAAAGAAAAAGGGTACATTAAGCAGATTAAGGAGATTTGAGCTTGAAGCTTAGAATGGGAAATAAATACATACCCTTATTCGTCCCTCCCTCGAAACAAGAATTCCAGATTCACAGCCTACTAAACAGTAAAACTGACACCAAGGGGTGGATATCTGTGAAGGTAAAGGACTTGTGAAAATAATATGTATTCTGAAATTTATGTTGCCATGGTGTGATGAGCAGAGAGGACTTCAGTCATATCTCATTCAGATGAAATGGCGCTGTAACTGAAAGCCTCGTTGTGTTTTCTGGAGTGTGGTATCAGTGCCGTGGGTTGGTGGGGTTTGCTAACAATGCAGTGAGCTAGACTGGTCAGAAGGAAGTGAGGCAAGAATCCAGTTGCTGCTCTGCGTCCACCACAAAAGTCTCTGTCCTTTAATTGGGAAAATAAATAAACCTGAGATAATTAGAGCAAAAAGTGGACATTGGCACTGAACAGATACCATGCCAGGCATTTTGAGGTTAATTTTTCACAAGCAGGTCCTAGAGAGAAGATCCATTTGAATTCTTGTTCGCAGGTTGGTTTGATTTCACCTTTTTCTTTTCTTTTCCCTCTTTCTCACTTCCAGAAAGAATTGTGTGAATGTTCTGATCACTACAACCCAACTGGTTCCAGCTCTGGCCAAGGTTCTCCTATATGGGCTAGGAGAAATATTTCCTATTGAAAACATCTACAGTGCTACCAAAATTGGTACGGGTTCAATTCTGTTTCTTGTCACTAGCCTTTCAATAATACTTGCTACTTAGGATGTGCTTATTATTTACCAGTTGCTCAGTTAGACACTTTACATATACATGTATCTATAATCCTCACAGCATTCTTCTCCTGACATTACTGATGGGGCAGTTCAGGCTTATCAGTTATGTAGTTTGCTCAAGACTTCATAGCTAGTAAGCTACATAAACAGGATTCGAATCCAGGTCTGTTGGACTTAAAATTTATCATGCTCTTTTCTTTTATAATATTTGAAAGAACATAATATCTAGTTTAGAAATCCACTATTCCTCGTTTCAAATTCCTCTTTCACAGAGAGTGCACTGTAATGTAGTACAATCAAGAAAGCCCTGGGTTAAAAATCAAGGACTAAGATATATACTTTAAAATGGTTAAACCCCTCACACTCGTCAGGATAGCTGCTGTCAAAAAAAACCCAAAAAACAAAATAACAAGTGTCGGCAAGGATGTGGAGAATTTGGAACCCTTGTGCACTTCTGGTGGGATTGTAAAATGGTGCAGCTGCTGTGGAAAACGGTGTGGCGGTTCCTCAAAAATTAAAAATAGAACTATCACATGATCCAGCAATCCCACTGCTGGGTATATATCCAAAAGAATCCGAAGCAGATCTCAAAGAAGTATTTGCACACCTATGTTCATAGCAGCATTATTCATAGCAGCCAAGAGGTGGAAGCAACCCAACTGTCCATCAAATGAATAGATAAACAAAATGTGGTATATACATACAGCGGGATATTAGTCAACCTTAAAAAGGAAGGAAATCCTGTCGTATGCTTACTACATGTATGAACCTTGAAGACATTATACTAAGTGAAGTAAGCCAATCACAGAAAGACAAATACTGTATGTTTCCACTCATGTATAAGGTGCCTAGAGTAGTCAGATTCATAGAAGCAGAAAATAGAATGGTAGTTAATAGGAGCTTGGGGAGAGGGGAAATAGGGAATTGTTGCTTAATGGGTATAGAATTCCAGTTTTGTAAGATGAAAAGTTATGGAGAATTATTGTACAACAGTGTGAGCATACTTAATATTATTGAAATGTATATTTTTAAATGTTTAGGATGGTAAATTTTATGTTATGTGTTTTTTTACCGTACTTTTTTGAAAAGGAAAAACAAAAACAAAAAGCTAAGGACTAGGATAGAGTCCTAACTGCCCCGCTTATTAGCTTTTAGGGAAATTAGTGTATCTCCTGAGCCTCAGTTTTCTCATATAAGATGAAAAACTACCAGAGAGGTTTTGAAAATCGAATGAGACTGTGTATGTGAAGATATTTTTTATCCCCTAAAAATGTATTCAGTTCTAAGTACATGAGATAGTAAGTACTCCATAAATATTTGCTGAATTGATTAGTGAATTGGCACCAGATTTATATAAAACCAACTTGTTCGGCTGAGAAGACAGCAGAATGTGTCACTCTAATCTTATGTGCTGTACGTGGTCCGGGGAAAGAGGACTATGACAGCTATCTCCTTACCCCTCCAGACCCTACTTCCCTATTGCAGCCAAGGAGACAGTCCTCATTTGCAGATAAGTTGTAGTTATCTGCTAGATTAAAAAATGTCAGGCATTGCCAAGGCACTCAGAATATAGCAGGGACAAAATCCTCTGTCCTCATGGAACTTACCTTCAGTCAGTGGTGCTCAGATAATTGGGTTATCCATACGGGGGAAGAAAGCAGATTCTGTATTCCTTCTTTATGCTATTTGCAAAAATAAATTCCAGGTGGATAAAAAATTTACCATGAAAAGCAAAACGTTAATTTTTAGAAGAGAAAATAGAAGAGTATCTGTATGACCTTAAGGTAGGGAGGGATCTCATTTAAGAGACCCCAAAAATAGTACTTAAAAAAAAAAAACAGAAGAGAATGATCATTTTGATTCTGTGAAGCTTTTAATTTTATATACAGTGAAAGATGACATAAAGTGACAAGACAAATCACAGACTGGGAGAAGATACTTGCAATACTTTTAATTGTTGATTAGTATACAGAATCTATAAAGAACTCCTGCAGATCAATAAGCAACAGACAACATAATTTTAAAAAGTAGGCAAAAACCCTGGAGCAGCCAATTTGCAGAAAAGGTAACCCAAATTGTTAGTAAACGTATATGAAAAGTTTTTTAACCTCACCAATTAAGGATCTGCAAATTAAGGAAATGCAAATTAAAATGTAATGCCTTTCTCGTCTGTTAGATTGACAAAAATTTAAGTCTGACAGCGCCAAACTTTGTCAAGGAAGTGAGAGCTTACTCTGCTAGTGGATTGAAAATGGATATAACTTTCTGGAAGACAGTTTGTCAATGTTTAGTAAAGTTTGAGATGTGCATAACCCTATGACCAAGCATTCTACTTTTAGATATTTATACTCGAGAGCAGGGGTCTCAGACTACAACCCACGTACCAAATTCTGCCCACTGCCTGTTTTTGGAAATTTTTATTGAAACAGAGCCATGTGTAATCATTTCCATAGCTGCTTTCACACTACAGTAGCAGAGTTGAATAATTGCAACAGAGATCATATGACCTGCAAAGCTTGAAATATGCCAACTCCTTCCCTTGAGTTTATTCTCATTTGCACAAGGAGGTATGTGCAAGGATTTTTTTTTTTTTGATGCAGCCTTGTTCATAGTAGAAAATAATTAGAAACTGCACATGAACCTGTCTATGAACAGAAAATAGTCAAACAATGGAATACTGTATAGCAGCGAAAAGTGAATGAACTGTGGGGCTTCCCTAGTGGTGCAGTTGTTAAGAATCCACCTGCCAACGCAGGGGACACAGGATCGAGCCCTGGTCTGGGAAGATCCCACATGCCGCGGAGCAGCTAAGCCCGTGCGCCACAACTACTGAAGCCCGCGCATCTAGAGCCCATGCTCCACAACAAGAGAAGCCACTGCAATGAGAAGCCTGCACACTGCACTGAAGAGTAGCCCCTGCTCACCGCAACTAGAGAAAGCCCGCGTGCAGCAACGAAGACCCAATGCAGCTAAAAATAAATTAATTAATTTTTTTAAAAAAAAGGTGAATGAACTAAAACTACATATATCCCTAAAGATTAGTATTAAAAACAATGCTGAACACAAAAAACACATTACAAATGGTATGTACAGTATATAATTTATATAAAGGTAAAAAACGTTCACAATAATAGCCATACATTGTTTATGGATACACGCTCAGGGAGAGAAAGGAGGAGGAAGAATGTCATCCAGTAGGGGTAAATAGAAAACTTCAAATAAATCTGTACGATCTCATTTTTATATTTTTTTATCTAAAGCAACTCTAAAGTGTTAAGATGTGATAAAGCTGGGTTGGTGGTAGCTATATAGGCCTTTATTTTTTATTGTTCTTTTTTTGTTTGGTTGAATTATTTTATTTACAAGGGCTTTGATGGGAGAGATACATCTGTAACCCCCCTTCAGATTTTGCTGCTGCTGCCCCTGCTTTACTGTGCATTTTGTAAGAACTCAGAGCACTCGCTAACCTTCCCACACCTGAAAGGTAGATTTCTGTAGTGCTTGATACTGCATCCTGGCACTCAGAGGCTCATCAAACTAATGGACATGATTTTATTCCTTCTGACAGTAAGTGTGCTTATTTGGTGATTTTCTCAATTTTGTCCAGAGCTAATTAGCAGAGCTACAGTGGTACCTGGCACCATGGTAACCACAGTGAGAGGCTTGAGGCTTTCCTCTACAGAACTATGAGATGAGAGCAGGGAGAGGAAATGTTTGTTCGGTTCCTCTGAAATGGTTTCAGAATTGCAGTTCTCTTAATGGACACTCTGTGACATTGAAGAGGATTCTCAAAATCATTTCTGAAAATGTCAGAAGTCTTTCTTTTCTTAAATTAATTATTTTTGGCTGCGTTGGTCTTCGTTGCTGTGTGCGGGCTTTCTCTAGTTGTAGCAAGTGAGGGCTACTCTTTGTTGCGGAGCATGGGCTCTAGGTGCACGGGCTTCAGTAGTTGTGGCTCACGGGCTTCAGTAGTTGTGGCGCACAGGCTCTAGAACACAGGCTCAATAGTTGTGATGCACGGGCTTAGTTGCTCTGCGGCATGTGGGATCTTCCCGGGCCAGGGCTCGAACCCGTGTCCCCTGCATTGGCAGGCGTATTCTTAACCACTGTGCCACCAGGGAAGCCCAGAAGTCTTTCTGATAGAGGAAACCCAAGAACCTCATCTTCTCCAAAGGCTTGGTTGGTCTTGCAGTGACAGCTTCTATCGCTTGACATTTGGTAGGCTGACTAGTCATTGGTTTTATCCTCCTGAACAGGAAAGCTCATCTCTAGGATTATTTTGAAAGTGTAAAATGGAAGCAGTGTATTTACCAACTGTATTGGAATTATTTTTTCATATGGCTACTTCTTTACCCTGAGCTGTTAATAACTCACCCTTAATCCTTTTAGAGAAACATTCTTAATTGTATTTCGTCCTTGATCATTGAAGGCCAGGACAATGAAAACATCTCTATGTCCCTGTCTTCTAAATAAGAGACATTCCCTTTGTTGGGTCTTAGGGGAAATTTCTAAAATCCTACCGACGTAGAAGCTTTTTCTATAAATCATAAATTAGACTGTGGGTCTGGCAGAGGTTGGCTTAGGTAAGGACCTAATGGTTGGAATGGAATTAGACAAATAACTCTTTAACACTTAATAAGAACGTGTTAAGAACTCATTATTAGTTGAATTATTTAATGTTTAAATTGGGGCTCAAGGCATAGAGTAGAGCCATCCCCTTAATCATTTGTGAAATTAAAATGTATTTACTTAGCAAACATGGATTGAATGCTTGATATGAACATAAGGTGTGACAATGCTGTTATAAAATGGTAGCACTGAAAGGGACCTAAGTGCATCTAAGCCAAGCCTTGTATTAAGAGTGGGAGACTGAAGCCCCAAGTGGACTAGTGTCTGGTCCAGGTTTGAGGTGCTACCTGGGCTAGGCATGTCAAAGACTTGCAGTTGCTTAGATGTACTAATCAGGACTTCTGAGTATGGGTGTAAAGATTCTTGTCAGATATGATGTAGTCATCTTAGATTTGTGTATTTCTATATTTGCATATTTATTACAAGAGTTTTCCAGCAGATGGCATTCAAGTGCCTTGAGGAAGAGACACCTTTTTCTTTTTTCTTTTTTTTTTTTTTCCGGTAGGCGGGCCTCTCACTGTTGTGGCCTTTCCCGCTGCAGAGCGCAGACTCAGCGGCCATGGCTCACGGGCCCAGCCGCTCTGCGGCATGTGGGGTCCTCCCGGACCGGGGCACGAACCCGCGTCCCCTGCATCGGCAGGCGGACTCTCAACCACTGCGCCACCAGGGAAGCCCGCGCCTTTTTCTTATTCACACAGGTACCCTGGTGCTAAGTCACTGAATCTGGCAAGAAGATAGGATGAGAAAGTTAATGCAGCAGGATATAAAAAGGAAGCAGAGTTAGCGCCTTGCTTAACTGAAGAAGGTGGCAGAAGCAGTTTTAATAAAATATGAGATGGTGAAGGAAGAGCAAGAGAGATAATTTTCTTTTTATTTACTTATGCAAGTACATTGTCTTTGCCACAGCAGTATTACGTGTGCACGTTTAGGTGTTGGTACCAGGTAGCATTTGAATTTTGATTCATGACCATGTTTCTAAGAGCTGTCTGCAGTGGATTTAAATCACCCATTTCCCAAGGTTAATGTCACTGATACAGGACCTCAGTTGCAGTTACACAGTATAATAGGAAATTCCAGATGTGACAAATATTGCTGCCATATTCATTGGTACTCTGAGACTCCTCCCCTCTTGAAAGACATAAGGCCCAGGACTAGGACTGTTTCTGGGAAATGTAGAGTTGGAAGGAAATGGCTGTTTTTTTCCTAATTACTAACCGGAAATTGGGGACTTCCACTTCTTTTTCTTACACTAATGGTTTCCCCTCAGAAATCGTCCTTTCGGGCTTCCCTGGTGGCGCAGTGGTTGAGAGTCTGCCTGCCGATGCAGGGGACACGGGTTCGTGGCCCGGTCTGGGAAGATCCCACATGCCACGGAGCGGCTGGGCCCGTGAGCCATGGCCGCTGAGCCTGCGCGTCCGGAGCCTGTGCTCCGCAACGGGAGAGGCCACAGCAGTGAGGGGCCCGCTTACCGCAAAAAAAAAAAAATCGACCTTTCGTCATGGCACAATGACCAGAGCCTAGACTCTGGAGTCAGAGGCTCAGAGTCTAGCTACTAGCTTGTTTGTGATCTGGGGCAAGTCACTAATCCTTTGGGTCCATTTCCATCTATCAGAATAGGGGATGGGACCCGTCTCACCGGATTATTTTGAGAATTAAGTGAACAAACACTTTGAAACTGCTTTGTATATTGTAAAGTACAGGAGCTGTGGAAGAGGGAGGGAGTGTGCACAGCTCTCATATGGTGTTTATAGAAACATCCCACACTAAGATCTGAGGTACTTCACCCTCAGTGTGAAAGTTAAAATAACCTAGAGAGCACAGTGCCTAGAAAGTCTGTTGTGTGAATGGCACAATTTCACATTCTTTGGGCAGAGGGCCTGTTGGATCCCTAGCTACCACCCCTGCTCCCCACCAAGCAGACCACATGGGCTGCCCTGATTCTGTCTAAGCACAGGCAGGTGAACCTAGCAGCAGCCCTTTTCTTTGGTATTGAAAAAAAGAAAGGGAGGAATGTCCCAATAGGAAATTTCTTTTTCTCATCAGGTAAAGAGAGCTGCTTCGAGAGAATTGTGTCAAGGTTTGGAAAGAAAGTCACATACGTAGTGATTGGAGATGGACGAGATGAAGAAATCGCAGCCAAACAGGTAACATGGCAAAGTAAATAGTCCATACGGGAGTACATTGAGCAGTTAGAAGAATGGTAAAACTCAGAAATCGTAGTCATCTATTGTGCATTTACAGTGTTTTCTCTTCCTCCTATTCCTCTCCTATTTTTCTTTTAAAAAAAAGAAAGAGGGTCATTGTTTTCCCCATGCAGAGTTTTCCCTGTAAGTTGTTAGATCCTCCCCTTCTCTCTCCTCCCTGCCACTCTAAAATCTTAAAATCTTTGAGCCCTGCTACAAGGACGCCAATCATTAAACCTGACGTGGGCCCCATCTTCCATCTTCATCTTAGAGGTCAGTGCTTTCTCAAGAGCGTGAGACTTTACTACTAAAGGCCAATCATTCAGACTTCTCCAGGCTTTCCAGCTTTAATTCTAAAGTGCTTGTGGCCCTCTGGGGAAGACACTAGTGGATGTAGACATCAGTGCTTCTTGGTCTGAAGAAGAAGTGAGTGGGGGAGATAGAAGAACAACTCAAGTCATTATCAGACTTTGTGTCTCTAAGCGCATGCTTCTAGTCATCTGCCACAGAGTACACCCATTGGAAAATGCCTTAGATCTCAGTCTCCTCCCTCCGAGGGATCTTTTCTGCACCCTCTGTGACAGAAGACTTTCTAGTCCTTGCTTGAATATACCGAAGGGTGAGGAGACTGCTTCCCAGGTATCCTGCTCCACTGTGGGGTCATCCAGGCTCTTAGGATGTTCCTCCTTCCATTGAACTAAAATTTCTGTTTTGTATCCTGGTCCTAATCTGGCACTTCTGAGCACGACATAACAAGTCTGCTTCCTCTTCAGTATATTCAAGGCCTTTTAAATATTATGTGTGAGCAGCAGGCTTGAAAAAGCACTGAGTTACATGCCAAAAGAACTGTGTTCTAGGACTTTCAGTATTCCAGGTAACTTGCAACCAGTCTGAACAAAATGATTAGTAAAGGTAATTTCCGTCAGCTTTATAGAACATGGTTTCCAACACTCATGTTTTTCAAAGCCCTTCTTTAAAATATGGCTTCCAGAATGGCACACAGTATTCTGGACATAACTCTGATCACATAATATAGTGGGATTATTATTTTCTAGATCTCTCTGTTCTTCATCTTGGTCATGGACAAGATTTGGGCTTTGCAGCTCTGAACCTTATAGAAAATAGACTATCCATAAGAAAATAATACCATATTAATACTGATTTCTTACATGGGTCATTTTATTTGATCCTGAGGATCGTACATAGTAGCTAGAACAAGTCTGTCTCATAAAAGCAGAGTTATCACTGAAACCTAATAAAAATCTCTCCCATCTGTAAGTGTCTTGTAGTATACATATGTCCCTATACACATGACTTACTTGATCCGTATGACAGTCTTATGAGGTGGGCAGGAGTAAGGAGGGCTACCAAGTACTTTGGGGAGAGGTCTGTGAAGGAAGGGGTGTGGGTAAATATAAGCTCCCAAAAGAAGTTGGGTTAACCAGTTCCCCTCCCTCCTCCCCCTTCCAGCACAACATGCCCTTCTGGAGGATCACAAACCACGGAGACCTGGTGTCCCTCCACCAGGCTTTGGAGCTTGATTTTCTCTAAGAACTGGAATGAAGAGCCTTCCCCGCGAGCTCCTTTTCACTCCTGAAAGGAGCTAGAGACCGGAACCAACTGGGAACTCTTTCTCCATGGAATGCTGGCGAGAACACAATCAAAACCAACAGCTGCAAGAGATGAAGCTTATTTTTGCTAAGAGTGAGCTGCAGCCCCGTGTTCATCCTCGCTTAGGAGCGGAAGACAGTTGGATTGAGAGAACAATAGACTCACCGCAGCTACAGTGCTTTTAACTCTTCTGGGTTTTGTTTTGTTTTATTTTGTGTCAAAATAAATGAAGAAAAAGAGAAGGAAATTCTCGGGGCAGAGTTGCACTCTGCGTCCGTGACCAGATTGAGAACTGCCATTAACTTGTGGTGATAGGATAAACGCAGCAGACTTTTATAATAACATCTCTTGCAGTCTTTGTAATCTCCTTAGCTGTAGAATATATTCCCAGTGAATGTATATGTTATTTTTATAGGTAAGGGTCTGGTCTCTGAAGCAGGTTCCCGCCCTCTTTCTAGCAAGAAAGGGGTCTGTAAAGTTTCCTTGGAAACTCGTAACTGAACTATCTGAGATACCTCTTTGTGACGGTAGCACCTCCTCAGCTGCCCAGCGCTCTGCTCTCTCGGGCGGCTTCCTTCCGGCTCCTCCATCTCCTGGCTGGCTGCACTGTGGGGCATGGACACTGATTCACTGTAGACTTTGCTGGTTCCCATCCTAGAAGCCTTAGTCCCCTTTCCAGTCCCTCTCCCCTTTCACCAAACGGCACAACCCTAGAAACTCCTTCTCTTAGACAGTAAATTGTAAGCCTTCAGCTTGACTCTTAGTCAAAGGGTATGTCCCAAGGGGCTTACCTCCAAACTGGAGAGAAGAACTAAGGCTTCTTAGGTATTTCCACTTCTTTGGCTCTTGAAACAAGAAGATTCCACCTTTTCCTCCTGCAGAGAAGCACCCTTCCCCAACACATGTTCACCACTACAGCGCCCTCGCCCTTCTTAGTCATCAGTGCTGGGCTCTTGGCCCTTTCCTGCCCTCTGTACCTCATGTCCACCCCCATGCAGCTCTGGTCAGTCCCCAGGCTTTGGACCCAAGGAGTCAAGTCTGAGAAAAGGTTCATAATCACATTTTGGCCAAAACTACGAAGGGATTTGACTTTCTTTGAATCCTTTAAGCCCTGTTGAAAGGTGTTCTGGACATGTATTTACCCAGATCTCAGCCTGAAACTGAAGAGCAGATTGCCACGATCACAGCCCAGTTTTCCCATGGAATATACCCTTCCCACTTCTCAAATCCCCTTCTAAAATGGGAAACCAGAAGGCCAGAAACACTTTCCTGATTTAAATGAGGTTGTAGACCCCCTACTCCATGCCTGATAACTCAATCTTGGGCCCAATGCAGGAACATCTCTCAACCTGACTTCTGGGAGGATTGGTGGGTGCCCAGGCACTGGTCGCAGCGTTCAGTCCAGCTGTGTTTGTGGATGCCCCATCCCTCCAAGACTGGCCTGGGCATCTGCTCAGGCAGAATAAACTTCCGTAGAGCTGAGGAAGTTCGGCCTCTTCCAGGTTGCACAGAGAGAGGTGATTTTATAAGCACCTCAGAGAGGTGCAGTCTGGGTCCTTAGTAGGAGGCATCCTTGACCAACCCCAGCTATAAGTGCTTGTACTCAGAGATTCTGCATATCCATTTTCAGAGATGTTGCAGCACAAAGGGGTCAGGTTCCTTCCAAAGCCAGATCACCCAGAGAAAGGCTGGTATACACACATTCCCTCAGAACTGATTGAGAAAGTGCTTCGTGACTCAGTTTTAGAGAAGATGTTTTTGGAGAGGAGCTCAAGTCAGTGCTCATTACTTAGCTGCCTCTTTGGCCTGTTTCCTTTGGACGGGAAATACAAAGCCTGAGGCGGACCTTCTTGGTCTGAGTTCAGCATAGTTGCCCAGATGCTGCTCCGCCTTGCTTGGTAATTTATCTTAGAATGCTCTAGGGTGGGTCTGTACTTCCAGGCCCCAAGCCCTCCCCGTACCGGCAGTAGAGCTGTTGGTTTCTTGCCCTGGACGTAGGCCACCCTACGTGCTGTGCTTCAGGCTGCAGAGCAGTACCCACGTCGTGCACACAGGTCCACACACACACACTTCCCTCTCCCTGCCCGCTGGGACAAGCTCTTTATTCCTAGAATATGACCTGGAGTCCCTTTGCGATGGCCTTTTCCCTCCTGCTCTGACTGCACGGCTTACGTCTTTGCAAAAGGAACTTGAAATTGGCTAAGAGAGGTGAGGAAGCTCTCTGAGCAGTGCCGCCTTTGCTCTTTTCTGGTGGTTTAGAGGGTAGACAGAAAATGGAGCTTCCTGGCTCCTCTTTGCCAAAATGAATTGTTCAGGGAACCGAGTGATCTTCTTGGAGCCTGTGTTTTCCTCTTCCCCAGCACAGCGGTCTGGAGAGGAAAACAAGTAGGCAGCACCACGAGTTCCTGGCGGCTGAGGTCGAAAGGATACTGTGGGTCCTTTCATCAAGGGGGAAGCCCTCTTTACTAGAAGGAGTCCCCATGGAATAAGCCACACGATGAGTCCTTTCCCAGCTGGGCACCGTGGGTCCCGTAAGATGGGTCTGCACATTTCGTGGTGAGAGCTAGGCCGTCTCTAGTAGGGAATCAAGTTGTCAGCTGTGTCCTGGGTTTAAGAGGTGGCTTTACTTTCGAATGTAAAACTGACTGTGCCTTAGCATCACCCTGTCCGGTGCCCCTGGGGCAGCTGGTGGTGTCCAGGAGAGTGGATGCCTGCTCCAGATTTAGATGCCTACTTGGGCTTTTATTTGGTTTGGGGTATTCCTGTCTTCTGCAAGTTGGGGGAGCAAAGCTAGTGTCCCAGGAGACTTGTGCCACAGCTTGTTTGCAGTTTACAAAAACTTGTTCGCGTTAAAGCTCCAAGCAGAATCTGATTGGCAAACTCCAGCTGCAGTATATGGAGCTTCTAGATGTTCACTACCTTGAATGGGTGTCGGTGCCACTGAACCGTGGGGGAGAGGAGCCGGGGGGCGGAGCCACGCTCTCCCTCTTCCTGGGAGAGCGATGGTCTAAGCCAAGGGCTGGTGGGCTCGGGGCCTTCCTCTCCTCACTCCTGCAGGAAGGGGGCAGTTAGGACCCCTCTTAAGCAGGCTTCTGTTTCTTACCACTAAATTGGCTTCCTTTTTCATCCAAAAGTTGGAATTCCCCAAATACCCTGTAGAGGCCAAATCTGAATTCTGAGATTTTAAAATATCTTAAACCAGGAGAGAAAATCTAGTTCTGTCCCACCTCTGATCAGCAGGCCCTCTGTCCCTTCTTCTCCTCTGAGTCAGACAGCTCTAGCAAGCAAGGTTACCCGGCTAGTTCCTAATGCACTGATGGGAGCCATCCCATTAAGGACGACCTCTACTCAAAACATGACCCTCTGGACTTCAGATGCCTCATTTAGCAGGAAAAGGCACTGATTAGATATATTTATGTGACTGCGGGCATTTGTGGCTGTAGAGTCCTTGACCATAATGTTATATGTAATGGGAACTATCTTATAAACTTGAAAAAATAAAGTTTTTATTTTCTATATGGTTTGCTCCTGTGTCTTTTCTGAGTAGGATCAGCCCAGTTGCCCAGCTGAGTAGGCTTCTAAGTAGGGCTTCATAAAAAATCAGAAGAGCTCATTAGAAAGATGGCACCCTTTCAGTAACTGAGTCACTAATTTCACCAAAAGAAACAAACAAAACTAACCATTTGGTATAAATAAATGAGAAAAACTAAATATTTTAAAATAATTTGCAAGGGAAAGTTTATTTCTTAATTGTTTCTAAAATACATCACTTTTCAAAGTTTAGGACTGGAACGCCAAGAGATTTCATTTGCTGTCAAATGTGCTGAAATTTAATTATTAAAAAAATCAACACCTTGCTGTGCTGAGTTTAAAATGCAAAAGCAATAAAACTGACAAATTGATACCAAACTGTTTGATTTGGCTTGTTTTCATGTTACATCAACTACTTTTTCTCTCTTCATTTCTTTAGATTTGAGTCTGACTGTTCATTGGTCTGGAGAACAGTTAGGAATCCTTTTGCCTTTTTTTCCAATGGAGATTAGAATTGGGTTCTAGCTTCCAAGTACCATACATGTCAGACTATAAGATGTATTTTTCCCCAAATTAATTCCCCCCAGAAAAGAGGGGGTTGTCCTGTATTCTGAGGCATTAAATCTTTTCATCAGAAGATGCACATTTTGAGCCACAATATAGTTGAAGCAAACTTGTTAATCGGTCAGAAGTACAGGTATCAGAGTGTTATTAGTTTTTAAGCCCAAAGAGTAAACATCTCCATCTCCCCCTCCAATAGGTGTAACATCTGCACGTTTCTCAAGAACCTTTCCGGTGGCAGGTTAAAATGAGCAAATCAAGAAGAGCTTTTTTATTCTTCAAAAACAAGTTTCTTGACAAAAAAAAAAAAACAATGGAAATCTTCAAAGGAAATTTCTAATTACAAGTAACATCACTGTCATCTTTTTTAAATTCTTGATTCTGTAAACTTTATTTACAAATGAAACGGTCACTAAATTCCACAGCTTTTTAAATTACATACCTGTTACCCTTATTTGACAATTTCATCTAGAGAATACGGATGAGAGCTTAGCCAAAAAATTAAACATCTTTTTGGATTTTCTCAGGGGAAATAGCCTAAGACACTACACTGCATCATCTGTTTGGGCATGTATGGCATCTCCCCAGAGCCTAGTCTTCTCCACATATGACAGGAAGAAGTAGAGAAAAGTAAATGTAGCAAGTTTTGTTTTGTTTTGCTTTAATTGAAGTACAGTTGAGAGCAAGTATTTGTTTTAGTGAACCCCTTAGAAGCTATGTTTGAGGCTACGTTGGACATTAAGCCCAGGGATTTATAAAGGCCAAGCCTGCTCTCTGAGCTCTCTGAGGTCCTTGATATTCCCTATGAGTTGAGAAAAATAATGATTTCACTTTTGTGTGTGTGCAAATGTGTGTTTATAGTCAATTAAAAAAATGATCCTCTTTCTGAGGTTATATGCCCTTTCATAAGACAAGATAATAGATGGCGGTAGTTTTTATGCCCTTTTTCATTAAAGTTAACTTGGCAACCATGTTGGCCATTATATTGGTTCATGAAATTCAGAAGTCTGAAAATCATTGGACTAAGTGATCCTGGAGATCCTTTCTACCTCTACCATTCTGTGTATGTAAAAACACCAGCATCATCTTCCCAGAGTTCCTCCCTGCTCCCAACCTTCATCTCTGTGTCAGCCTTGGCTCCAGGCCAGTATAACTGCTACAAGCCCTCCTTCATCCAGTCACTGCTGACTTGGTGTCTGGAATAAAGCACATCTGCGTGGCTGTCATCCTCACCTCCTTTAGGACGTATATCGGTTTCTCAGGGAGGCCTTCCCAGCCATTCTATATAAAATTGTAACTCCCACCTACAGCACACACGCACTCTCCCTACCTTATTTTTCATTTAGCACTTAACACTATCTGATACATTCTTTCACTTATTCTGTTTACTGTGTCTCCACTAGATGAATGAATGAATAACAGACTCTCCTGGATCCCGTCCCAGTGGTGATGAACCTTTCCTTCTGTCTCCAGTGCCCTTTCCCTGCTCCTTGTTTCTCCAAACCACAGACTTCCCCAACACCACTGCCCACATCCACATCCCCTGTCATCACTGCATCGCTCCCAGTGACCTCCCAGCAAAAAGACCTTTCTTCACCTGCGCTCGCGTATTCACTTCCTGATACCAAAGGTGTACCTACTCCCGCCAGGCCCAGCAGCAGAGCCGGCTAAGAGCACATGCTAGAGTCAGCCCAGATCTGGGTTCTGATGCCCACCTGAGCGGTCAACACCACACTGGCTCACCAGCTCCCGATGCTTAGAAAGCAAGGTTAAGAAGTCTTGCCTGAGCCAGCCCTCTCCTCCGGTCCCAGGGTCTTTACCGACTTTGAGAGGAGGACTTTGTGTCCCTGACCCCTTTTTTCCAGGCAGCTTTGAACTTGGTGGCGGATTTAATGACACAACTAGGCTAGGGGATTTCATGAGGTTTTAATAATAATCTAATAATACTGTTCAACAAAGACAACACGTGTCTCTCGCTTACAGAGACGCAGATACACACCTCTTCCACCCACACAGACTGAGGTAGAAAGTACGCTGCCTGAAGCACAAAAACATACTCGGCGGGCTGAGCCACGGCCCAGACCGCAGGTTCACAAGGCACTTGGTTGAAAGGTCGCCCCTTGAGAGCAGAGGCAGAGGCCGGGCCAGCTGCACTAAGGCCTTGGAGGGGCTGACAGGGCTGACAGGCAGTCAGGCATCCCTGGCTTCCAGCCTGAGAGCCTGTTCTGGAGTATCTGGAGAGGGTAAGGGGTGAAGCTGGAATGGCAGCTGATCTGCCAAGGCTAGAAGGATGCTTCTGGCACGTAAAAGGCCCTCGGTAAACATTTGCTGAATGAACTGAATGACTGGGGTGGGGCAGGGGAGGAAGAATTCCAGAGAACACATCCTGGAGGTCCTGGGGCCTTCCAGCCCAGGATAGGGGAACCAAGGGTGGGACAACAGCTCCACCAATTATTTTAGAGGTAGCCAGGGAGGTAAAAATACCAACACCGGGATGCTTTGGGGTTCTACTTGTTTGGGGGGAAGGGAAGAGGGGGGTCTCTTCTTTCCTCCCAAAGTGTTTCATAAATAATTGGGGCCCTGGACCCTCCAGGGCCCAGCCCTTCTCATCTTGTTCTCATCCTTGAGGGCAGGCCTCTGTCTTACTCAACTCTGGCCTCCAGCGCCTGGCACAGATCAGGTATCAAGTGCCCGTTGAGTGAATCAAGGCCCATAGCAGCATAAGTAGCTTATCTTCTACATTCTACCAACTGATTCCATCTGGCCTTCAGTCCCCTTGGCTGGGTCTGACCCTGCCTCAAAGGACACCATTCACCTCTCCCTTCCATGGCAAAGCAGCCTCATCCCTACCTTTGGGGAAAAAGTTCTTAGCCAAATGGGCCATGCGCCTGTTCTGAGGCAGCTGACGCCCCTCGAGGGAGTGCAGACCCCAGGTCCCGTCCACCTGGTCAGGCTCCCAGCGGCAGCTGGGGTGCAGCCAGCGGTAGTAGACCAGCCGCAGAGCCAGCCCCAGGAGGAAGCAGGCGCCGGCCGTAGGCAGCAGCCTCTGTAGCAGGCACCCGCTGGGCAGCCAGGTGCTCTGGGTCACCCAGGCGACCACCAGCAGAAGGCTATCATTCAGGAGGAACGCCAGGTGGATGGTAGCACGGCCTCGGGTTCGGCCCTCAGCCACATTGAACCAGGAGAAATAAAGGATGGTGGCCACCGTCGCCCGGTACAGCCACTCGGAGCAGGGATCTGGCATAAAGTCCGTGCCCTGAAGCCACACCCAGAACAGCAACACCAGCCACAGGCCCAGGAAGTGCAGGGCCACATAGCGGGGGAAGAGGGCTGAGAACAGGGCCACGACCAGGACTCGGGGCCACAGCAGCAGCAGGTTCCACAGGAAGTAGATCACGGAGGCACCCAGCCCCAGGAGGGGCTTGGAGGGGAGGCAGGTGCGCAGGGCCCGGTGGTAGTCGAGCAGTGCCCACGAGATACCCACAAAGGACGTGCAGATGCTGACCCCTACGAAGAGGAAGAGGAGACAGGTGAGCCCTGCGGGCAGCCTGCAGGCACTCCCCAGAGGCCACGGGTACTGCGAAGGCCTCGTAGCCACGCTGACGTGGGTATTACGGCCCCCGATTTGTTGCAGGGAAAACTACAGCTGGAGACCAGCAAGTTCACACAACCCCAAACAGAGCTAGGATCCATATGGAGTCTGCCCTTCACCGCAAACCTTTCCTTTTCAGGCGCTACCACGGTTATATTTTTCACGGATGAGAAGGTGTGTGACTTATACAGTCCCATCGGCACCCCTGTCACCCGGCATCCGGCACCCCTGAGCCTTGGCCACACCCTGAGCATCTTCTAGGGCCCTGTAAGCCTTCCTTTCCCAGAAGAGCCCACGCCTTTCTTGGATCTGAAAATCAGCAGTCCAGTTCCCCCTTCTTAGTCTCAGAAAGGGAAGCAGGAAATCCCATGGGGTGGCGACAGGCCTCTAGCTGAAGCTGCCTTCCGGGGCCAAAAGGGATGTCCCTGTTATATGGGTGGAACAGCCTCTACTCCCCTCCACCCTCAGACTGGGCCCCAGCTTTGATTTTCCAAGACTCGAAGTGTACAGTGGGGATCCTATCCCACCTCCTAGTTGCCCATCCTGGACTAGAAGCGCCAGGCCCTCCAACGAGGGCTGGAAGCATCTCTCGACTGCTTCCTCCCCGCCCCCTCCCTATTGCATTCAGTCAACAGATGTTTGCTGGGGACCTGTTATGGGTCAGGAACCCACTCCCAGCCTGGAATCAGATCTGTGGCCTTTGTAACCACCCCACACCCGGGGTCTCGGCAGGGCTGATGTTCCTCCAGTTTGCCAGCGTGCCGCGTTCTCGGAGCTGACAAGCGGTGCCCTTGGTATTAGGTGGACACACGCCCTGGTTCCCCTGGCCTACTCCTCCTTACCCTGCAAGTTCTGGCTTCATTATCCCCTATAGTCACCCATCTGGACCCCACCCCACCCCACTCCGCTGTGCAGCTCCTATAGCACCCCATTCCTCTCTGGAGTCTTATCACACAGTAATTATTTCCTTATCTCTGAGCTCCGTCAGGGTAGGAAACAGATTCTGCTCCCCAGGGATCCCCCAGAAGCTGGCATATAACAGCAGCTGAATACATGTTTGCTAAACAAAAGTTGGGAAAACCTGTCTCTTCCCTCAATCCCCCATCCCCACTCCCTCCATACACAGTGTAGACTGTCCCCATTTAGCCCTGGTCCTAGACACCCACTGCCTTCAAAGAGACAAACAAAAAACACAGTCATCCCTCAGTATCCACAGGGGATTGGTTCCCAAAATCCGCGGATGCTCAAGTCCCTAATATAAAATGGCATAACAGAGCCAGCCCTCTGAATCTGTGGATGCAGGACTCACAGACAGAGGCCCGATGGTACGTGCACAATGAGTGCTGTGTGTCCCAGGGCAAATCACTTCACCTTTCGGCATCTCTTTCCTCTTGTGTAAAATGGAGATAAATGTAGCACCAAACTAGAGGCGCTATGAATGTAAGCGATGATGACAATAAAGCACTTTCCTCAGGGCTGGCTGATAGCAGGCACTCAATCGTGATGGCTGCTATTACTGGTTTTTGTTTTGTTTTTCAATTAATACTGCAGACTCAGATTAGCAAACTGAAAGGGCCCTTGGAGACTGAGTCCAACTCCCCAGCTTGTACAGCTGTGGAAACTGAGGCCAGAGAGGGGATCTCCAAGTCCCGCAGAGAGTGGAGGCAGAGCTGGGACTGGCTCCTTGGGAGGCTGTGCCTGGTACGGCAGCAGGTGTGCGAGGGCTGAGGAGGAGAAGGGGAAGCCTAGACCCCGAATCAGATGTGAGCTGGAGTCCTAACTTGGCTGCCAGCTGGCCTGTGACCTTGGGCAACTTCCCTAAAAGCCCTCCCAAAGCTTCTCTTTGCACAAACCTCTCCTGTGTTTTATGAGGCCACCCGCCTCTTCCTTTTCAGATCACTCCACATGCTTTACTGTAACTACCTGCTTTACAGTCTACGGTCCTGGCAGGCCAGGGGCTGTGTCCATCTCCTTATTCACTGTGGTGTTCCTAACACAGGGCCAGGCACAAAGGTGCTCGATCAAAACAAAGGCACGGGGCTTCCCTGGTGGCGCAGTGGTTGAGAGTCCGCCTGCCGATGCTAGGGGACACGGGTTCGTGCCCCGGTCCAGGAAGATCCCACATGTCGCGGAGCGGCTGGGCCCGTGAGCCATGGCCGCTGAGCCTGCGTGTCCGGAGCCTGTGCTTTGCAACGGGAGAGGCCACAACAGTAAGAGGCCCGCGTACCGAAAAAAAACAAAAAAAAAAGGCACTCTGCATGTACAAAAGTGCTCAGTAGTTTATCTATTGATCAACAAGTTGCTTACTAGGCGTCAGGCACCCTACACACTTCACCTGTTATCTCCAAAATAGTAAAAATTACACTTAAGATTTATTATGCACTAGGCGCCAGGCTTTATAGGCATCACTTCACTTAAACCTTTCATTAACCTTATGAGGTAGGATCATTTATTACATCCATTTATTTGTCCAGATGAGAACAAACTGATAGCTCAGAGAGGTGGGGTCCTTTGTCCGAACTCAAGGCTAGAGCATAACTTTGGATTTGAACACAGACCTGCCCGACTAAAGGACATTCTCCTATTTTCTAAGCAGCCTTTATAAAAGAGTGAAAACCTTTCTGACATTTGTGGGCAACTTTCCCAAGGGGTAAAAGGGGGGCTGGCCGAGGGCCTGACACTCACACTGGTAGTACTCGGCACTGCCGCTCTGCAGCGTGATGGCCAGCACCAGCGTGAGCTGCGGTGTCATCTCCAGGAAGGTCTCAAAGAGCCGTAGCATGCTGACGTCCAGGGAGAGGAAGTCGGCATAGGCCAAGTCGAACTGGGTAGGCACCTCCTGCCGCCACACCAGCAGCCCCTGCCGCAGCCCCTGCAGGCACCTAGGCGGTACACACGACGCCCCAAGGGGCCCAGTTAGCATCTTGTGGCATTCCTCCTTCCGTACCCATCGAGTGGACGCAGACAGGCTCAAACCCCAGCTCGTCACATACATGCTATAAGGCCTTGGGCAAGCGACTTACCTCACTGAACTTGTTTCTTCATCTGTGAAGTGGGGATAAATACAACAGCTATTACTTCTGCGGTAGCCACCATACCAAGCTCGTCACAAACCTTGTCCCATTTACTCCTTTACAATATCCCCATTTTACAGATGGGGAAACAGGACCAAAGAGCAAATGAGCGGTGGAAACAGGATTTGGACCCAAAGCTGTCTGAATTTGAAAGGTGTACTGGGAAATTCCCTAAAGAGGGCATTCTCAAATGTTAGCAAGTGTAAGAATTTCTTAGGGTCCTGTGGGGAAGGAAGCCGTTGAGAGCTTCTGAGCACAGGCAAGACAGGTCCTACTGTGCTACAGAAAGAGCGCCCAGGGACCCATTTAACAGGCCTGCCCAGAGCGATGGGAACAGACGGGGCAGAGTTAAGAGAGTCCAGAGGTTGGACAGACAGGCCTGAGAGATCCACTGGCATGAGGGGGCAGTGGAGGATCCACCAAGATCTCGCCCCGCCCAGAACTGATCTCAGTTGGCTCTTGGAAGGTGAGGCCATTCACTCATTGCAAGTTCATTCATCAGATGTTTACTGTCACTTCCCCTGGATGAACTTGACAACACACTCAGGGAGCAGGCCCGAGTTCGGGGCGGGGGGAGGTCCCCCAGTGCCCTGGCAGAGGCCTCAGCCTAGTCACAGGCAGGAACAGAGACACCGTTTTCTCAACCAAAGCTCAGTACAGTCTGTCTGACTCCTGCTCAGCAGAAACAGAAGATACATGATGTAATTATAGATTCAGGGTTCACTGCGGGCTGCCAGGACTGTAATAACTGTGCCCCTTCGTGTGCACCCAAGGTGTTATTGACGCCTGGACAGTCCCTCAGGCAACACTGCAACATTCAAAGCTCCCCTCGCCCACTCCTGGAGACTCAAGGCAAGATCTGGAGAGAATCTGTAAACATGGATTCAAGAGCAGATCCTGGCTCCGTCCGTCCCATCCCAACCCAGACCACATCATGTCCTGACTTCACGTGACTCTGACCCCTTCGTTTCAGTTTCCCCATCTCTAGAGGGCCCCCGCCTGAGCCCAACCCTACATGGCTCCAGGGACATGGATGTGTCAGACCCCACCTCCGCCCTCTTGCTTGGTCTGGGAGTGAGGCGGGGGGGTGGGGAGCAAGTGTTCAGGGAGAACACAACTGGGAAAGACAGGGTGGGAGGCACTGGCCGTGAGGGAACAAGCGCTGCTCTGGGGGTCAGGGCTGCTGAAACTCCAGGGTGACCGAGCTGCTCATGAAGCTAGCTGACACTTGCTGCCCGCTTACTCTGCACCAGGGCAATTAACAGGTCTCATTCCATTTAATCCTTACGCCGTGAGCCTCTGGAACAATGAGTAAACTGAGACCCAGAGGGGTCAAGTGAATTGCCCAAGGCTCCACCCACAGCTAAAAGCAACGGGAGGTCTGTTGCCACCAGGCACTGTGTGGGGCACTTCCCTCTCTGCCCTTCACCACAGGCCTGCCAGCCACACCTATCTCTAGATCACTACCTCCTTTAACAGAGGAGGAAACTGAGGCTCAGAGAGAGGCAGGAATAAAGCCACACAGGTGGTAAAGCCAGGATTGGATCCCAAAGGGTCCGACTCCAAGTCACGTGCCTCCCTTCCCTCTCTGGGCCTCAGTTTCTTCAGCTGTGCCAGGAAGGGTGCTGTTCATGAGCTCTGAGGGCTGCCAGCAGGATTTCTCCCTCATCAGGGATCAGGAACTCGCCTGTAGGGAGAGGCGCCCGCTAAACTACAAGGCGCTTAGTTTCCTCCTCAGGGTCTCAGTCCTCTCCTCTCCGCCCCCGTCGCGGGGTCAGGGCTCTCACCTGCGCTACCAGCCCAGCTGCAGGAGGTGACGTTGACTTCCGTTCCCCCTCCCTCTCCCGGAGGGCAGGGCGCTCACCTGTATAGGTAGCCCAGCTGCAGGACATGCAACAGCGCCAGGCAGTGGCCTGGGGGCTTCGGCGCGTGCGGGCTGGAGAGGTCGGCGCGCAGCCAGACCCAGCTGAAGAGCTGCAGCGCGACTGAGGAGAGGCCCAACAGCGCCAGCACTAGCGCGGCCCACAGGTAGCGACCGCTGAGCACATACTGGCTCGCGGCCCACAGGTCGGCGCCCAGGTCGATCAGGAAGGCGAGGGTGCCCAGTACGCCCAGGACCAGGTCCCAGAAGAGAGCGGCGCGTGGCGACCAGGGCATGACCCGCCAGCCTCTGCCCCTCTTTCTCCTCTGGGCTCGGACCCACCCTCCCGGCCCAGGGTCGCCCTCCCTGCCCAGGGGCGCGGTGGCAGGAAGGAGGCGGACACAGCCCTCGGGGCCGCCCAGGACTTGGGCTGCGGGGCGGGACTTCCCCGTCCCGCCCTGTCCGGGGAGGAGCGAGGTCCGTAGACCCCGCGGTTGTGTATCAGCGGTCCCACAGATCCTGGCCCTGCCGCCTGCCTAGGCATACCCGCACTCTCACCCCAGCCCCGCTGAGCCCTGAGGGCCCCGAGGACCGCTAGGCCCGAAGACGGACCGTCCGAGGCGCAATGCCCCTAGCTTAGGAGGCTTCTAATCGCCTTGTTTTACATTTGAGGCTCCTGGAGACCCAAAACGGCGAATATGGCCCGGAGATTAGCGCCCGGGCTAGAACTGCGATGTCTCACGTCTGCATTGTTGCAAAACAAAACAACAGAACGCCAAGGCCCGTTCCGATCCCTGACTGAGGGACTTTGCTAAGTTTGCCTCTGAGGCCGGGCCGTGTGCCAGGGGAGACAGAGGGCACTGGATCAACCAGGCGCATCTTCCTGGCAGCTCATTTTACTCGGATTATCCGAATAGGAGGAGGGGGATTCAATAACTGGGCCAGGGAGTTACTTTAAACATGATTTACAAATTAATAACAGAATAACATGCACGACGAGCATTGTGTTTGGGATAAAACATGAAACTTGAAAGAAATGTGCTTCTGGTGGGGCCCTTGGGGCTTCATTTCCTGATCGGCTGTCCCGTCCCAGTTCATTCTGCGGACGCCGGGGAAAGGGTGGAAAGTCCAGCTCTCGGGGGTGATGCTCTCCCCATTTTACCAGGAGGAAGGCGAGCCAAGCCAATCAGCGGGCGGCGCCCAAGGTCACGGCACAAGCAGCGTGCGCAGGCCCAGCAGCGCCACCAGCAGGAGCGCGAGGCGGGGCGCGGGCGCGACGCCGGGGGCGCGCAGGCAGGCGGCATACCCGTCGAAGGCCACTTCGCGCAGCGCGCACACGTGCTCAGCTTGGCAAGCCTCGTCGCAGGCCAGCGTGTCGTAACTGACCGAGTTGTAGACGTAGTAGCGCTGCAGCGCGCCCTGGTCGCTGGCGATGCGGCCCAGCGCCGCGTGCATAGAGCGGGCGCCTGCGTCGGGCACGCCGTAGGCCTTGGTCACCTGGTACTCGAGCTCCCAGCGCGGCGCCCCCTGCGCGTTCGCCTGGCTCAGGTTCAAGAAGTAGGTCACCATGTCCTGCAGAGGGGGCGCGCGAGGCGGGCCGGCTGTGAGCAGGTGTCCGCTTCCGCCCCCGATCCTCCACCTTGCATTTGCCCCCAGATTCTAATAGCTGTAATCCTGACCGCTCTTAGTTATTGAGCATTTACTAGTTGCCGGGTATGCTGGGCAGACATCCTCTGATTGAATATGATGAGGTAACTGCTTATTTTCCCCATTTCACAGATGAGGAAACTGAGTCCTAAAGAGGTTAATTCACTTGGCCAGGGTCCCACAGGTGGCTGAGGCAGGATTGGAACCCAGCTTGTTTACCCCATAGCCTGTGCATTTTCTGTTCCAGCAAGCTCCCGGGTACCCAGAAGATTGTCAGTAAATATTTGCAAAAAGACTGGAAAAAACGCAATATAAAAGCAGTGGGGTGGAGTGCCTGGCTGAGAGAGCTAGCTTATAGAATTGTGCTTTGAAGGGGGCTTGGGCTACACCCAAGACCCCGAGTACTCAGGTGCATTTTCAGGACTAGAATCTGGAAGGGTTTATCTGTGCAACGCTTTCCACCTAAATTTGCAGATCTGCTTTAGGTCAGGAGAGCTGGGCTAAGAGGAGCTGCCATGGATGGATGGCAATTTCTTGCTAGGCACCTTACATTATTTCATTTAGTCTTCCCCGAACCCTGTGGTCTGAGTGCCCATGTGGACAATGGACCACACTCTTAAAAATCCTCAGACCTCTTCTCCATATACATTCACTCTAGAGTCGAGGACCCAGGTTAACTCATGCAGTCCCTGGTTTTAACTGTCCTTTCTCAACACCCAGATTAAATCTCTGTACCCACCTCTTTCTGGAATTCCAACTTGAATACCCAGCTGCCTCTTCCCTCGGCATTTTCACCTGGATGCCACTTAGACATCCCAAAGTTAACAGGAAAGCCAGGCTTCTGGTCTTCCTCCAAAATCTGTTTCTCCTGCAGTGAGCCCATTTCGGTAAATGGCAGCCTCATCCTTCCAGGTGCTCTGGCCAAAGCCTTGGAGCCCTCGTTGCCTCCTCACGTTCTCTTCCACCCTTCATCCAATCCACCAGCAAATCCTGTCTGCTGTGCCTTCAAAATACATCCAGGATCTGGCTCTCCTCACCACCCACGGGTGCCACCCTGGCCCACACCACCATCAGGTGGCTGTGGTCACCTCCTAACTGATCCCCCTGTGTCTGCCCTTGCCCCCTACAGCCTGTTCTCCACCCAGCAGAATGGTGGTTTTCTAAAATTCCAGAGTCATCCTCATGGCCTACATTACCTGACGCCCCATCCGCTCGCGACCTCCGCCATGGCCTCGTGGGCCTCCGTGCTCCTCCCCTAACACACCAAGCACATTCCCACCCTGGGCCCCTGGCGTGCACTTCCTGCCCCTTCCGCAGACGCTCCCACGGCTCACTCCCTGAAGTTACTCAGAATTCAAATGTCACCCTATCAGTGACACTTCCCTGCCCCATCTAACACCACACACATATACACGTACCCCGTAAGTGTCACCACCTGCCTCCTCACCCTGTTTTCATTTCTCCTTAGCACTTATTTCATGCCACACTTAACTTTATGTGTTTGTTTATTGTCTGTCAGCTCCAGGAGAGCGGTGACTTTTGTTCGCGTATGTATCTCCTGAGCTTAGCATGGGGCCTGGCACATGGCAGAGGCTTAACACGTTTTGTTGAATACATTAAGGAATAATATTTCTTTGTCATCTCAGTAATCACAAGCACATCCCAGGAGGTGTGGGATTTTGCTCATAGCTGCAGCTTAGCCAGTGTAGAGAAGACCTGGCAGTGGGCCTGAGGTCACACTGTGAGAGACCTTGAATACCAGGCCAAGGAGAGTCACACTGTGAGAGACCTTGAATACCAGGCCAAAGAGATCCAACTTATCTTGGGAGCACTGGGGAGCCACTGAAGGTTTTTGAGCAGGAAAGAGACAAGAAATGCTTTAGAAAGATTAATCCCCTCCTTAGCTGTACCAGATGAGCTCCAGCAGGGCAGTGCTGGAGGCGGGGAGAACAAGTAGGAGGCCTTGACAATGATCCAGGGCAAAGGGCAATTTGGAGAATTGACCTGACTTGGTGGCAGGATTTGGAGGTAGAGCCAGGGTTCTTCTGATCCTGAGCTCTAAAAGGGTGGAAGTAACTTGACCTTCCTGAGTCTCAGTGGTCAGTAGAGCGTGGATCAGCTAGGGAAGGCAGTGGTGTTATCAGGTCCCTCCTCCCTCCTCCCCTGGCCCCAGCAGACCCAAGGCTCCTGACCTGCAGGCTCAGTGTGGCTCGGTCGTATTCAAACATCCGGATGGCTGGATTGTTGGCTCCGTTGACCACTCCAGGTAACGTGGTTTTCCACGGGGTGACCCCAGGTGTAAGGAACATGACACTGATGGGGGCACCTTTCAAGAGAGAGTGGAGCTGAGAGGCTGGCGAGGGAAAGAGGGCGTTGGTCTGGCCGTGGCCCTCCAGGTTGGGTACCTGCATCATCATAGAACATCCGAAAGCTGTCAGTGTGGTGGTGCCCGAAGAACTGCCCTGCGATGACTCGATGATGCTTCCGGACCACTTTAAGGTACTCCTGGTTGGGGCCCTCCCGGAACCACGCTTTGTTCCGCGTCTTCTCAAAGAACCCCGGGGGCACGTGGCCGATAATGTACACCTACGAGGAAGGGGTGCCCAGCAGGGGCTCAGAGACCCCTTCCACAACTCTTCATCTCTACCTCTCACAACCTGCCCGTCTCCCCAGAGGCAAGCAGATGGGCTCAAAGGTACCTCCTCCCCCATCCCTCTCCCAGGTGATCCGGCATCTCCCTGTACCCAGAAATGAATGTGTCACATGCTTCCCTCCCGCTGTGCCTTTACCCATCCTATGCCTGCCACCTGGAGCGCCCTTCTCGTTTTCACTTCTGTAAATGCTACTCATGCTTCAAAACCCAGCTCAAAGGATACGTCCTCCTGAAACGTTTCTGATCCTTCGGAGACAAGGCTTCTCTTCTTGGAGAGCTCAGGCACTGTACCCAAACCTTCCTTGCACGGTTGTGTAGCATATGCTGTGTGGTAATGTGTGTTCACTTCTTACATTCCTCGAGTCTCTCAGCTAACAATGCCTGGGCCCTTGGTCCCCGTTGCAAGAGGTAGAATGGGGGACGGGGGCAGTGGTAGGAAGGGCAGTTAAGAGCATGAGCTTTGGAGCCAAGCTGCAGCTGGACACCAGCTGTGTGTCACCTCTCTGAGCTTCAGTTTTCTCATCGGGAAGGACACCTAACTGGTGGAGATATGAGAGTTAAATGAGATCATCCATGTAAAGCACTTAGCAACGTATCTGATGCATAGTGAGGGCAAAAGCACTGGCCATGAGATCCTGCTGGGATGCGCTGGTCAGAGCAGGGACTCAGGCAAATGAGACACAGGGTCAGTCATCGGGGACCTGCTAGCCCAGCAGACTAGATGGACACACCTCAAGGGCAGGGCATCCCCTTGAGGTCTAGCCCACAGTGCGGCTGCAGCTGTGCTGGCCTTGGATTCTGGAGACTGGGGTTCTAGTCCAGGCCCACCACTTATTGTGGGCCTCGAGACTGTCACTGCCCACCAGGAGCCTCACATCTGCAATGGACTCCAGGGTCCCAGCCTCACGGGCTGTTGTGAGGATGGAAGCAGCCCCCTCAGGTGCCGAGCTGATGAAAGACCCTCTGTGATGTGGGCATCTCAAGTGAGTGGGTGAGTCTGTGCCAAAGTAGGGGACTTGTATGGGAAGAGACCCCAGGGAGGGAAGAGGACGAGTGGGGAGCCCTTACCATTTCCCCAGCTTGGGACGCATTGGTCAGCACATCGTCCAGCCACTGGAACTGCTGGCCAGGGTCGGCCATGCCGGCCGTCTGCTCGTTGTTGCTATAGTACAGATTGGTGTTGAGGACCACGATTCGCCCAGCCGCGCTTGGCCCCGGCAGTTTCTCAGAATAGAAGGCACCTAGGACATCACAGCCAGGGGGAATCTGAAGGGGTCTCCAGCCTCCGAACAGACACACCTCTGTCCCCCTCCACTTCACTCCCCCCCCTCCTCCTTCCCTTGCCTCCTCCCGTCCCATCTTTCCCATAGGAGTGGCACTGTGGGTAAGACCAAAGGCTCTGGAACCAGGCTGCCTGGGTTCAAGTCCTGGCTCTATCACTTCCTAGCTGTGCAACTTGGGAAAGTTCCTTAACCTCTCTATGCCTCAGTTTCCTCCTCCGTATAATGGGCATAACATAGAGGTGTGTTTGCCCCTCCAGATCCACTGTCAACCCTTCTCCACTCAGCTCTCTGCCCCAGGAGCTGTGGGTTAAATCTATGGGCTTCTGTGCTGTGAGCTTCTGGTTGGGTTTGACCAAGGGGGAGCCCCAACAGCAAGGGACTGAGGAAAGGAAGGAGAGGAGGTCAGGTCACTTTGGGATACTGTGTCTCCAAACCAGTGATTCTCAACCTGGTTATTTTGTCCCCAAGGGAACACTTGGCAACATCCAGAGACATTTTTGGTTTTCACACCTGGAGGTGTTACTAGCAGCTAGTGGATAGAGGCCAGGGGTGCTGCTAAGCCCCCTACACTGTACAGGACAGCCCCCCAACAAAGAATTATCCAGCCCCAAATGTTACCAGTGGCAAGGTTGAGAAACCTGGCCTGAACTGAAGGCCACTGCCCCTACCTAGGATGGTTGTAAGGAGTCTAGCAGTGTGCTGAGGGCAGTTCCGGGCACACAGGAAATGCTCAGTGAATATTCTCTTATGATCCTCACTAGTGCTGTGGAGTTAAGAACATGGGCATTGGAATCAGCCCTGGATCCTACTCCCAAGTCTGCCTCCTCTAAGCTGGGTGACCTTGGCCAAGTGACTTGGTATGTTCAAGCCTCAGTCTCCTTATCTGTAAAATGGGGATAAAATCAGTCCCTATTTCATGGGGATGTTGTGAAGATAAGATTAGATCAGACCTTGGCATAAAGTGCTCCTTACAGTAGCAAATGGTGTTAGTACCTTCTTTGAAGACAGCGATGGATTCGTTACTGAGCCAGGGTCGCCACAGCTCTGCTACCCGATTGTAGATATTGTTGCTTCCGGCCGGGAACTGGTTTTTGGGGTGAAAGTCATGATTTCCCAAAGCCGCATAGACTTTAGTATCTGGGAGGAAAAAGAAAAATATAAGAATATATATGCAAAAGTGCTTAGTGGAGTTAGTTTCAGCCACTGGCTATCAGAGCTAATAGGGAAGAGCTGTAGCACAGATAAGGAAAAATACAGAGCCGAGCAGAAAACCACATGATAGGATCTGGCAGAACTTGGCTCAGATCTGGGAAGGAAGAGCAGTGAGTTCTCTAACTCCATTCCCAGCAGAAAGTTCCGTGGTCAGAAATGAAGCATGAGATGAGGAGGAGAAAGCTGGATCCAAATAACCTTCAGGTCCATGATCAGCCACTTGGTCATTTAGTGTGCCTTGTTCTTGTCAAGTCCAGATCCATCTTACTGTCAGGGAAGGGGTCTGCTGCACCCTGGAAGGCCTGGGGAGTTTCACTCATTCATGAATCAACAAATATTTATTGAGCACCTAGTACATGCAAACGTGTAGACCTGGGCCCCCAGGCCCAGGCCCAGAGGCCTGGCAGTGCAATAGGGTTGATAGGCATTGAGTAATGGCTGTCACAAAAAGGGAAAAGCCACTTGCTGTGGGAGTGTATAACAGGGGTGGGAGTGGGGGTCAGGGGAGCCTCCCTGAGGATGTGGCCTGTGAATGAACCCAGGAGGGAGAGGGGAGCCTGTCAGACTCATTTCTTCCTTGTGAGTAGCCTCACTCCTGCTTTCATTTTACATCTGTGTCTGGCATGTAGTCGTTGCTCAATAAATATTTGATAGTAAACAAAAACTCCTCTGAGCTCAAGGCAGGGCCTCGCCCTTATATGAGCTTGGCTTACCCCAGGGAGTGAACTTGAACCAATGAGGAAGCCTGGCGCCTCCAATTCCTAGTTGAAAAAATGATTCTAACAAACCCTTTACCCTGTATTGCCTACAAGATCTGGAAATGCTAAGCTCTGCCAAAGGAGGAGGCCGTAGAATTCCCATGAGGAATTATTCACAAAGCCAGAAGTCATGGCTGTGACTGCCTGAAAGAAAACCTCACCTCTCTAACACAGATGGAGGCAGCCATGAGAATTCATTTAAGGACTTCCCTGGTGGCGCAGTGGTTAAGAATCCGCCTGCCAATGCAGGGGACATGGGTTCGAGCCCTTGTCTGGGAAGATCCCACATGCCGCGGAGCAACTAAGCCCGTGCACCACAACTACTGAGCCTGCGCTCTAGAGCCCGCAAGCCACAACTGCTGAGCCTGTGTGCCACAACCACTGAAGCCCGCACGCCTAGAGCCTGCGCTCTGCAACAAGAGAAGCCACCGCAATGAGAAGCCTGCGCACTGCCACGAGCCCCACCCCCTCACTGCAACTAGAGAAAGCCTGCACGCAGCAAAGACCCAATGCAGCCAAAAATAAATAAATAAACAACAGAATTAAATACAGCTCTGATATTTATTTAAAAAAAAAAAAAAAAAGAATTCATTTAAGAGAAAACACAAATCCCTGGCATCCCAAAGGCAGATGAGAAGGGAGGTTATCTCTCCCGGTTTATAAGCAGATAAGGTGGGGGGTTGCCCAGAGACATAGGAGAAGCCATTTTTGGCCTAAGCCATTTTGGGATCTGAGCCTGGCTACAATGCTTGCCCTTGAACAGATCTCAGTAACAATGATCTTAAGGGAACAAAAGAACAAACTACTGTTATCAGGCAAGAGAAGTAACAAGGGCAAAGATAATAAATCAGTTGTAAAGACTCCCAGTTCTGTTTCAATGGTACAGCTTAGCCTGAAGCACTGTCTTGGGCTGTTTGGCAGAATTTAAACCCCCTTGACCGTGAGATCAACTGGAACCTAAGGAATGATGATGCTGACCTTTGCTGGCCCTTGTGACTTGAATCAACTAAAGCTTGGACTCTGTCAACCTTTGCCCCAATTCTAAGTTGCTTTCTCCTGCTCAAGCCCCTTCATGAATATGCATATATCCTTAGCTTAAAGCTTCCCCAGTTTTGCTGTTGAAGGACACACTGATTTGGAAAGATCCCTGGTTTTCTCCTTACTTGTTGCAAGTAATCAATCCTTCCTTCTCCTGATCTTTGGCTTGGTTGTGTCTTTTGGCTTGACACCCACCAAGAGGCAAACCCAGGTTTGGGGTAACAGGTTTTTGCCACTTCTATGTGTCGGGCACTGTTAGAAGATCCTTACAAGCCTAAGCTCCATGGGGGCACGACCTGGCATCTTGTTCACGGCCACATCCCCTACCCCTAGCGTGGTGTCTCACCCGTAGAGGACACTCAAATATTTGTTGACTGACTAAATGAATGTATGGATTACCTTATTTAATCCTCATAACAACCCTTTGGGCAGGTACCATTATTTTCCTCATTTTGCACAGGGAGAACACTGAGTGTCCAGAGGATGGCCCAGCTAGAGCGTGGCAGGACCTGAATTGGGACCTGGATCAGTTTGCCTTGCACACCTGCGTTTACCATCGGTGGAGAGACAGGGACCAGTGTTCACAGTGACTCTGGTGGGGGGGACACGTGGCAGGAAGAACTCATGACATGGAACCAAAATCTCAAATTTCAGTCCCTTCCTCTTCTCCAACAAGTTGCTTCAGCTTATTTATCTCTATGATGGGGAGTGTTCTGCTTGACCTGTGCTGCTACCATTCTCAAATAAGATAATGCCTCATTTCACCTCTTCCAATGTGTTCATATTTTAACATCTCTATAAGTGGGATGTGTCTTACCATTGAGGCCATGAGAAAGTTCTGTGTCATACTTTAATGGACAGCAATTTTTTTTCTTTTTTTTCTTTTGGCCACGCCATGCAACTTAAAGGATCTTAGTTCCCCAACCAGGGATTGAACCCGCACCCCCTGCAGTAAAAGGGCTGAGTCCTAACCACTGGACCACCAGGGAATTTCCTGGAGAGCATTTTTTTTCTTAGCGATACATAAAATAATGAAACATCTTACAGCCAATGGTATCTTGGATTTAGGAAATTCAATAAATGTGCAAGCGTGTTATAAACTGTAAAATCTTATTTACACTTGTATGTTAAGTCATAGTAGTAAAGCATTTTCTTATCCATCATTTCACTTTTATTCCTGAAGCCCCATGTGGAGCAGAGAAAAGAGTGCTCAGTGTCGGATCTGAATTTGAATCCCTCCCTAGGAACTGACTAGCTTTGAGCCATAGGTTCCTTATCTATACACTGGGGATAATAATACCTATTGTTGCCATGGGGGAGAGTGTCCTGGTTTGAACGTAGTAGCGACTTCTGCTGGGAGATGAACTAGCCCAAGCATATCTGGGTTGGGTCGGGTTGGGCTGAGTTACATAGACTAAAGGCATCAAGGCAACTTCTTTGCACACACTGATTTACGTTGAGGGAAGGGGGTGTCAGAAATCAGGTTGCCTCGGGGACAGATGTGGGATGGTAACAGCAGCAGCTTGGGGGGGGACCCCTCCTGGAGTGGCAGTAGGAGTGATAGGTAAGAGATGTCCTCAAACCAGGATCTGCGTCCTCAACCTTGCCTGTTTCCTAGACCCCAAGGCTCACATTTGTCATCAGTAAAAACGTGAGACAGCTCCACTCTCCATGAGTCTCCCGAGTCCCCTTCCTGACAGTGAATGAGCTGAGGCGTCTAATATTCTTCGAGGAGTGCCTGACACGTAGCCCTTGATCCATGGATACATATAGCTGTTCTTGCCACTGCTATTACTTGTTTTTATTATCATTATTTCATATCTGGGTCCTGGGGACCCATGACCAAGACCTTTAGAGGAAGCAGCTGTGCTGGAACCCAAAGGAGATTGGGGGATGGGGGGGGTCCTAGGGGGTCTGCTTTCACAGGTGTCCAGCTGGCGGGCTGAAAGCCTGATTCAGCCCCCAGGACCTTGTGTTTGGCACAGCCTGATTAAAGCCATTTTCAAGGGCCGTTAGATGGAGCACCCAGGCTACATTCTCCCTGTCAAGTCCCGTGGGGTTGCTATCATAATCACTCACGGTCCTGGCCTGCTCTCCCAGGCTCTGAAGGCCTCGGATTGCACCACAAAACAGCACTTTGGCTGGAAATCAGCATCTCCCCAAAGTCCCGGCAGCTGGGACGGTTTAAAGGCAGTAGATGGCAATTCCAGAGCCACAGCAGGACGCAAGGGCTGTGTGCGAGCCCACGTGAGACTCACCCAGGGAAGATGCCCAGATATAACAGTAAATGCCTTGAGAAGGGGCTGTGAGTCTGGTGTTAAACTGTCAGGACAGAAGCCAGTGAAATGTCAGGCATTTCCATTATTAAAAAAGAAACAACAGGTCCAAAATGGAGTTACTTGTGCTAAGTCCCAGGTCAGCAAATCAAGTTAGGTATTAACCAAGTTCATACCTAACCTAACTGAAGTTTCAGCCTCTCCCAAGAATGTGACCTTTAAACAGTCAATCTGGAATTACCTGGTCAGCACTAGTGAGGAAATCTGCCTGATAGACACCACCCCTTCCCGTAAATGGAGGTAACCTTGCCTGAAACAATCCACTTTTTGCTAGAATCTTCCTTTTTCCACCGCCTTCCGTTTATAAAACCTTCCATTCGTACAACTCCTTGGAGTGCCTTTCTTTTTTTTCTTTTTGGCCGCACTGAACAGGATGCAGAATCTTAGTTCCCCGACCAGGGATCGAGCCCGCGCCCCATGCAGTGGGAGGGCAGAGTCTTAACCACTGGACCACCAGGGAAGTTCCTGGAGCTCCTTTCTATTTGCTAGATGGGATGTTGCCTGATTCGTGAATTGTTGAATACAGCCAAATAGATCTTCAGATTTACTCAGTTGAATTTGGTTTTTTAACACCATTAACAGGATTCTATGTGTATCCACAGGCTGACAAACTCTCATGTTCCTTACAGGGTTGTTGGAAGGTAAGACACAATCGCTGTGAAGTACCTGGCCCGGGTCTTGGCCAGCAGCCATCGTTGTCCACGGGTGAAGGTCGTTCCTCTGCATCTTGCTGCCGTTGTCGTCCCACTGTGCCAGGCACCGCCTGGGCATCAGGGAGTGCTGTGGGGACCTGGGGCACAGTCTTACCTGGAAAGGCCTCTCTGATGAGCTCGGTCAGGTTCTCCACAATTTGCAGCACGGCCGCCTCTCCCAGGTTCTCGTTGGGCACGTGGGGCGTGTCATCACTGCAAAACACCGCCGGGCAGCTCGGGAAGTGGCACAAGGAAAAGAAGGGACGGCTCTACCACAAGAAAAGAGACTGCAGAACTGAGCCTCAGACAGCTACTGAAGGGGAATGACCAGGCTGGAGTTGGGAGTCACGTGGGACAAAGTCCAAACCCAGGCTCTGTCATTGACCGGCCGTGAGTCACTGGGCTGTTTGTTTAACCTCTCTGAGCTTCTATTAGCTCATCTATAAAATAGGGACAATAATGGTATCTACACACAGAGTATTTATGGGACTTCAATAAAGGGGGAAAAAATATATATATAATGTAGTAGCTGCTAGGTTGCAGTTAATATGGTCTTGAGAGGGAAGCTCTGGGTTTCCAGTCTCATCTGCAAGCCCCTGGGGAGCTTGGGATGAAGAAGCCATGTCTGAGTTCTGAGTTTCCCCAAAGGTTCTAAGGAGTTTGGAGCTGGCTTCAGAATATAGAATTCAGATCTACTCTGGTAGGTCGAGGACCTACCCCAGGACCATTTAGTCCCCCACGTTTGACAGACCTAAATTCCTGGATCCACCTTAGAAAGATGCAGCAAGGTGGGGGAAGAAGTGGGCAAGGAGGTTTGCGGGGTGCTCACAACTAAAGCCTGAGGACTCTGCTGGACCGACGGGGCGAGGCAGCTGCTGCCCAGAGACTCCCCAGGGAAGTTAATTAGCTGAATCGCCCTGAGACCGCTACTGGCAGCCCACACTGGCTCACTTTGTGCTGGGTACTTTCTGTGTATTGTACCCTTATCCACTAATTTGTTCATCATAATAACCCTACAACATAGGTTCTATTGTTAGTGCCATTTGACAGGTAAAGGAACCAAGGCACAGAAAGGTGAAGGATCCTGCCTAACGCATGCACCTAGACAGTGGTGGAGTCAGAGTTTGAACGAGTCAGCCTGGCTCCAGAGTCTATGCTCACATCCATTACATCCTACTGTGATTCTGATACCCTCATTAGGGCAGTAAGAGGGGCCTTTTAGCCCTGTCCTCCCTGGGGACAGGCCAGGAATACGAAGATAGAACAAAATCCCTTTTTTTTCTTTCTAGTTTGGAGCATTTAATTCTGTGTGATAGAAAACGCAACCAATTTCTACAGGTTATCCCTCAGGGGATTGCAAAAACACATCCAATTTCTATAGGTTATCCCCCAAGGAACTGCAATTCTCCCGGAGAGGTCCAATTTCTTAGAAATTGAAGAACTATGAAGGGTCCTAGAGGTCATCTTGTCCAATGCCATACACCTCTGCAAGTCCCAGAGATTTCCCAGAAAAATCATGTTTCTGTTAAAGGGTCATGAATTTCCCAGAGGGATCAAATCTTTTAGAATGTTACGCATTTCTCCAAGGGCCCCTCCTCAGACAGCAGGAGGCCAGGGTCGTGGCCTAAATCTCACTCTCTCCTTAGATGGATTCCTGAGCCCAGGGAAGCCAGAGCTGCCCAGGCCCCTGCTGAGACACTGTCACATTTCTTAAGTGTCCAGCCTTGCCCCTCCCGCTGCTGACCACATAGTCCATCTGAGGGTCATTCCGATCGCTCCCATGTCACACTGAGGGGCAGCTGGGGACGCCGTGGGTTTGATCCCGCCTTCCCTACAGAAGTGTCCATAGAGGCTGGAGGAGGACACAAGCAGCCCGAGCTCCTGCCAGCACTCCTCACCCGCTCCCTGGTTCACCGCTTCCTGCGGGAAGTCCTCCGCAATCCCGCCAGAGGGAGTCAGGTGCCCTGTGAAGCTCCCCCATCCACCCAGTGACCCTCTCTCCTCGCTGGGATATAATGGTCAGTGGCCTTGTCTGTGTCGCCCGAGAGACCACGAGCTCCCTGAAGGAGGGTCCAGGTCCCTATCACCTCTGTTCCCCCCGTCTCCTGGGGGTGAGCACAAGACAGGCTGACCTACCAAGGGAGGGAGGGAAGGAACGAATGAGTGAAGGAAGGACCTCGAGTGCTGAGGGAACTCAGAGGACTTCCAGCAGCATCCATGGATGAGCAGCAGGAATGGCCTCTCTGTGGCTGAGCTGAAATCACCCCTCAAGCTCCCTCCACACAGAGTAGGGCTCTGACCAGTGAGGATCCCCAGGGCCAGGGCAGCCGGGGGTGGCCTGCAGCTGACCAGGACACTTGGTCCCAATGCTGGCTCACCTTCAGCCCTCCTACATTCTCCCCTCCCTGTATTTGGATCTCTGGGGCTTGCAGTCCCCAAACCCCGCTGGGAGTGGCACCAGTGTTCAGCGACCCCCACGCCCACCCCCAACTTAAAATCCGGGAGTTCCCCACATGCCCAGACATGCCATGACCGTGTCCCCAGCCTCAGTGAGAGCCATATTCTGCTGAGGCCGTAAGACACAAGATCAAGGGCACAGACCCTGGAATCAGCCAGGCCCAGGCTCCCCTGGACAAGCTTTGAGCTTCAGGTTCATCCTCTCTGCAACAGGGCTGGTGAGGACTGAGGGAGATGGTGTGGGGAAGGTGCCAGGCAGGCTTGGGGCACAGGTGGTGGCCCAGGGAAGGGTAGCTGTGGTGATGGCTCTCACCCAGTCCAGAGGATGAAATCTGGCTCTGGCTCGATCTCCTTCATGGCGTAGATAGAGGAGTTGATGAGGATCCAGGGAGAATCGCAGAGGTAGTTGCCCCAGGGGCCCGCACTGGGCACCGGCTGGGAGCCAGCGGATGGGCACACCTGGAGGGGGTCTTCAGACACCTTGTAGTCCGGGTCAAGGTGCAGGTCAGAGACGTGCCAGAACTTCCCTGCAGAGGCAAGGAGTCCCTGCTCAGTGCAGGTCTCTCACTGAGTCTGGATGTGGAGGGAGTCAAGGGAACCCTGGGCTGGGGGAAGGGAGCTTGCACAGGTAAAAGGAAGTTTTCTCCGAACCCAGGGCCTGGTTTTGCCCAGGGAGGCACTGAGCAGAGCAGAAGACAGGCTTGGTTCTGTCCCTGACCTCTGACCTTTGACAAGCCCCTTTCTATCTCCCCACCTCAGTCTCCCCAGCAGCAGCATGAGAGATGGACTGCGTGACCCTCAAGAATTCTTTGGGGGACTTCCCTGGTGGCACAGTGGTTAAGAATCCGCCTGCCAATGCAGGGGACACGGGTTCAAGCTCTGGCCCGGGAAGATCCCGCATGCTGCAGACCAACTAAGCCCACGTGCCACAACTACTGAAGCCTGCGCACCTAGAGCCTGTGCTCCACAACAAGAGAAGCCACCAAAATGAGAAGCCCGCACACCGCAAGGAAGAGTAGCCCTTGCTCTCCGCAAGTAGAGAAAGCCCGCGCGCAGCAACGAAGACCCAACGCTGCCAAAAATAAATAAATAAATATTTTTTTTAAAAAAAGAAATGCTTTGGGAGTTCTAAGCAGAGTGCTTGTTTTAAAGCAAAGGTGGGTTAAGCGCCCAGGCTCTGGAGCCACATATTAGCTGTGTGACCATGGGCAAGTTGCTTCACCTCTCTGAGACCATAACTAGAGCCAAATCTTTTCAGCAGGGAAATACATACAAAAATCTGACCTGGGAGAAGGCTGACACATCACATGCATTGTAAGATATTGCTGATCAGTACCAGCAAAAACCTGGGGAATATGTGTGGAAATGGAGTTTACAAGTACGAGGCCGGAAAATAAGGAACGTAACTGCAGATTGGGTTGAGTTTCTTATTGTGGGTACACTTGTTAGTGACTCTGGATGTGGGGTAAAATGCCAAAAATCTCTTGGTGTAATACAGAGAACGGAATCCAAAGAAACTGGCCACATGGATTGGCTTTATCATCTGCACTGAGCACAAGACCTGGTGTAGGTGGTTTCGATGATGCTTATTGAAGGAGGGTGTTGAACAGGTTTGGTCTCTGTCCTAAATCCTATTTCTGGCTAAAGCAGTGGTGAGGCCTGGAATTTCCTCACTCTCCACCATTGCTGTCACTTCCTCCTCCACTTCCTGTGTCGCTCAGACTCAGAGCCAACAGTCAACACCCACCCCATCCCAGGAAAATGGGCCTGGGCCTGGGGGTCTCGCTTTTGTTGCTTTCAGGGTTGGATTAGTCAGTCTCCCACTCCCTCAAGCCGTCCCTCCCCCCCGTCCCCGCCACAGGACCGTCAGTGGGGCTCTAAGGCCTGAAGGTAAAGTCTGGACCCTGATCTCACTCCTTGACTTTTCCTCCAGATGCTTCTGAACTTCTGCCCACCTCTCCTGATCTAAACCTCAACTCAGGAAAGGATCAAAAATTTGTTCATGGGACTTCCCTGGTGGCACTGTGGTTAAGAATCTGCCTGCCAATGCAGGGGACGCGGGTTTGAGCCCTGGTGCAGGAAGATCCCACATGCTGTGGAGCAACTAAGCCCGTGCACCACAACTACTGAGCCCGAGCGCCACAACTACTGAAGCCCACGTGCCAAGAGCCCATGCTCCACAACAAGAGAAACCACCACAATGAGAAGCCCATGCACTGCTACAAAGAGCAGCCCCTGCTCGCCGCAACTAGAGAGAGCCCATGTGCAGCAACGAAGACCCAACGCAGCCAAAATTAAATAAATAAATAAATTTATTTTAAAAAAAACAAAGGTACGCACTAAGTTGCAAATGACTGATTAAGCAAATCATGGTCCCTCCCAAGGTCATTATATAGTCATCCTCACTACAGCCCTGAAGGGATTGACCTCACTTTGCAGATAAGGAAACTAAGGTTCAGAGGTCAACATGCCTGAGATATCATGGTAAATGGTGGGGGTCCTTTGGCTCCCTATCCTCTCCCAGGAAGATGTGATTGCTAAGGGGGTAAAACCAGTGCCTTTTATTTTAACTATGTCTTTTTGTAGATAGTCTATGCCTGCATTTTAATTTTTTACCCAAACTGAAAGTCTTTGTTTATAATGGCGGGAATTTAAACTTTTCACACAAATTGTGATCACTAATATATTTGAAATTACTTCTACAGGGGCAAAATCCTAAGCCAGAGGAAAGAAAATAACCTCCCCATTTCAACTAGTTAATGGGTAGAGTTGGTGGACTTTCCCAAGCCTCTGCCAGAGGCGATGAGTGGGTCACACCTGCTTCTAAGCCTGAGGCCAGGCGAGGTTGGCTGTGGAAGCGAGAGACCCTTTGCCCTTTTCTCTGGCACGTGGGTCCCTTGCCTTCTCTGCAGACCATGCAGAGACCATTCCCCTGCCTCAAGCCAGCTCTTTCTCAACTAACCACAAACATGGAGCAATTCTGCCCCTTTGACATCAGCCCTCAAAGTACTCAAAGGTTATTTCTCCACTTCAGAAACTCCTTGCCTGAGGCTGTCAGCTGTTGGTTTGTCTCTTCCTGCAAGCTCCCGACTAGTCAGCCGTAGAACTAAAACTCCTTGCAGCCTCCCTCACACTTCCTAGGACCTCTGAGTGCGTGCATGCATGTATGTGTATGTGTGTGTTCATATGTGTGTATGTGCTTTTTGTGTGTGTATGTATATGCGTGTGCATGGGTGCGTGCATGCGTGCCCACGTCCTCAAAGGCCTGACTTCAGGAGAGGCCAGGACAGTGGAAAGAATGGCAGAGAGAGGGACTTCCCTGGTGGCGCAGTGGTTAAGAATCCACCTGTTCTTCCTTCTTGGCTCTCACAGCATTTGGCCCATTCCCTCTCATAGTAGCCATCACACTGTTTGCCTGTCACTTTCCCCCATAAGCCCCTTCAGCTTTGCACAGTGCCTGGTGGGCAGCAGGTGCTCAGTCAATGTTTAATTTATTGAACTGAATAAAGATGACAAAAGATTAAATATGTTAAGTACTCATTACAAGTAAAAGAGCATTGTGGAAGGTCATCAGTGAATCCCATGCAGTCAAGAGACTCATTCATTCAACAAACGTTCATTAGGGCTTCCCTGGTGGCGCAGTGGTTAAGAATCCACCTGCCAGTGAAGGGGACACGGGTTCGAGCCCCGGTCCGGGAAGATCCCACATGCCGTGGAGCAACTAAGCCTGCGTGCCACAGCTACTGAGCCTGTGCTCTAGTGCCCCTGTGCCACAACTACTGAGCCCACATGCCACAACTACTGAAGCCCACGCGCCTAGAGCCCATGCTCCACAGCAAGAGAAGCCACCACAATGAGAGGCCTGTGCACCGCAACAGAGTAGCCCCCGCTCGCCGCAATTAAAAAGAAAGCCCGCACGTAAGCCATAAATAAATTAATTAATTAAAAAGAAAAAGAAAAAGAATGGCAGAGAGAGCCAGAGATCTAGGCAGGGGCTCCACCTCAGGCTGCAGTGTCCTCATTGTGGTGTCTGATCACAGATCCCTCCTCTGCTGCTTTGCCCAACCCCACCCACCCGCTCTCCTCACAGGGCCTCTTTTCTGGCTCCTCTGCCACCTTCCCCAGTCCTCCCCAGGTCATCGCACGGCTGCTTTCTCCTCTTCATTCAGGCCTCAGCTCGAAGGTCACCTCCTCAGAGAAGCCCCCCCTGACTACCTTTGCTCAAGTTCCACTTCCTCCCACCCCTCTGGTCACTAGCTATGTGACTCCCCCAGTTTTATTTTCTTCAGAGCACTCTCACACATGAACTTATCTTGTTGGCTTGCTTGTCAGCCATCTTCCCCTTCTTTAGTGTCAGTCCCATGAGGGCATAAAGCCTGTCTTGTTCATCCCTGTGTCCTCAGCACCCAGAAGAGTGCCTGGGATGTGGAAGATGCCCATATAGCTGATGAATGAGCAAGGCTGTGGGGAGGATGATTGGACTGGTAAGCACTCAAAGAATGTTAGCCAGGTGCCCTTCACATGCTCATCTCATTTCATCCTTGCAACCATTCTGTGAGGTGGGATTCTTATGCCCATTTCACAGATGAGGAAACTGAGGCTCGAACCCAACCTCTCTGACTGCAAAGCTGAGACACAATGTTGACTCAGAGCCCCCAGAAGGCTTTTATAATACATCTATGTTACCCATAAAAGATGGGAGCCACAGGCTTCTATGGAGTTGGTCACAGAATGTGAGGAGTTAAGCTCTAATTATCATGTCATGGAAAAAAGGATGGGCACCTCCTGGAGAGGGAGACAGGTTATTGGGTTTCTAATCCAGGCTCTCTGGGCAAGCCAGCTGGCCTGAGGGTGTTTGACGTCTGCCCTGCTTGTTGTGAGCATCAAATAAGACAGTGAACAAGAAAGAGCTAGTCCAGAAGACTCTCAACACACCACTGTCCCTGGCAATTACCTGCGGGGCCAGGAGTGAGACTGGGAGGGTGTGGGGAGTTGGGCACTTTAACACTTTATCCTTTGGACCAGAGCTTCTCAAACATTACCACGCAGTTGCCTCACCTGGGGAATCTCATGAAAATTAAGATGCTTTCTATATTCATACTGCTTGGATATTTTACAGTAAGAAAGTATTCATATAATCTTTGAGTTTTAAGAAAAGGTATACCAATCTTAGCTGTCATTGTTATTCATTAATTATTAAGACTATGAATAAATTTAGCATCAAATCCAGTGAGAAGTTGAGGGCACAGACCTGGGTTGGAATTCCAGCTCCAGTGCCCACTAGCTGGGTGAACTTACTCTGTGCCTGTTTCCTCATCTGTAAAATGGGGACAACAGCGCCCCCCAGCTTTTATGGTTATTGTGAGGTTTAAAATGAGAGAATATGCATAAGCGCTCAGCAAAGCCAAGCAGCAGTTACTTTGAATTTGGTCCCTGGGGTGTCCTGAAATTCCCCTTTTGCCATGGAAGGGAGAAGGGACCAGGGGAGTGGCTGTGTCCTTCCCCTGCCTGCCCCAGCGTCCCCTCAGCTGCTGTCCTCTGCAGGAAAGTGCAGGTCTGGGGCCAGGACATTTGAAACAGAACAATGTGAAAACAGATCCTGTGCCCTCCTGGCTGGTCCTCCTTGAGCGGAGGACCAGTGGCACAGCACACCCTCTAGTTTTAATTCTGAGAGCTCAGCTCTGCTCCCTGTGCCTGGGCAGGCAAAAGTCTCCTGGCCCTCCTCCTTCTTCACCAAAGGAGTCATCAGGCCCACCTTGTACACTGGGGACAACAGATACAGGGCCCAGGGCCTAATAGTTTTGTAAGACTCATGGAAATGTCTGAGGCCTGAAAAAGAGTGCATTGCTTCCCAAGTTCAGAAAAAAACAAAAAAAAACTATGGTAGCGAAACCAACAATCCATTTCAAATGCAATATTAAAAATGTCATTAAAAATCATATATATATATAAAATCATAGATAATGTGAGATACTTTTACAATGATTCATGATGGGGTGGAGGAGACTTGCAAAAATCATTCCTAAAGTCTAATAAGGTCTTTTTTTTTAATTAATTAATTAATTTTTGACTGCATTGGGTCTTCGTTGCTGCACACAGGCTTTCTCTAGTTATGGTGAGTGGGGGCTACTCTTCGTTGCATTGTGCAGGTTTCTCATTGCAGTGACTTCTCTTGTTGCAGAGAATGGGCTCTAGGCTCGCGGGCTCAGTAGTTGTGACTTGCCGGCTCTAGAATCCCCACGGTTTTATGCAAAACAGGGTTGACTGCTATCTGATTTGGTGTCTCAAAGTTCTGCACTCCAGGAAGAGACTCGGATTCTGAAAAATCTTACAGGTGCTGTGGAATTCTTTTTAAATTAATTCCATTTTTAGATTATAGACGTATACCTTCCCGAAAGTTTGGAGAAAAGAGAAAAAAAAAATAGTACCTATAAAACCCACCATCCCAAGAGGACCCATCAAAGGGCATGACGGATAAAGTGGCTGAGTACAAACTTGGTCTTGCCACTTCTCAGCTGTGGGATCTTGGGCGGGTGTTGTGTCCCCTGAGTCTCATTTTCCTCATCTGCAAAATGGATATAATGGTAATAGTATCTACTTTACAGGGACTATAAAAATCAAAGGAGGTTTTTTCACTTCATTTTTCAAATAGGTTTTAAAAGGACAACATATGTCAAGCACCAAGCACAAGCATGGCATATCATAAGTGCTCAGAAAATAAATGTTAGCACTTCTTGGCTATTTTCCTTACTGTTGTTTGTGTGATTTTATTTATTTTTTAAAAATTATTTATTTATTTGGTTGCACTGGGTCTTAGTTGCGGCTCACTGGCTCCTTAGTTGCAGCATGTGGGCTCCTTAGTTGTGGCACACAGGCTCCTTAGTTGTGGCATGTGAATTCTTAGTTGCGGCATGTGGGGTCTAGTTCCCTGACCAGGGATCGAACCTGGGCCCCCTGAATTGGGAGCACAGAGCCTTATCTACTGTGCCACCAGGGAAGTCCCTCTTTGTGTGTTTTTATATAACATTATTTTATAAACAGATTGAAGATGTACAGCCGGGGTTCATGTCCAGACTCAGACACTTAACTAGCTGTGTGACCTTGAGAGAGTTATTTAACTTCTCTAAGGCTCAGTTTCCTTGCTGATACTCCCTACTTCACAAGGCTGTTGTGAGGATATCATGTAAAAATTTTAGCAGTGCCTGCCACATAGTAAGTACTTAATAAATGTTACTTAATATTTTCAATTTATGGTATTATCTTAAAACTTTTCTGTCTGGTGGTTTTACCATAATCTATTCAGCTATTCTATTGCTGTTAGCATTTTCCATTATTATAAACAACACTGCAATAAACATCTTAGTGCTTTGGTTGCAGGGGAGATTCTTTTTAACCACTAAGACCCTGGGCTTGAGAAGGGGGTGCCTGCTGGCATTTGGATTTCTAAGAAAACATATTTAAAAGTGAAACAGTGAGGGGGTGGAGATACTTTCAATCATTCCTAAGTCTCCAGTCAGACTGGCAGGGCCCTGAGTCCCCCAGAGGGGAACAGGGTCTCTGTGTCCAAGTAGATGGAGGACGGCCACTCTTGACCTTCTCCCAAGCAGTCACCCTCCCAGGGAATGACACATCCTCTCAGGGCATGTCCCCAATCAAACCGCCCTCTCCTCCTCCCACATCTCAGCAAATGACAACCTCGTCCTGCCGGCTGCTGATACAAAAACCTTGGAGTCACCTCTGAGTCTTCCTTCTCTCACACCCTCCGTCAGCAAGTCTTTTTTTTTTTTTTAATTTTATTTATTTTTGGCTGCGTTGGTTCTTCATTGCTACACACAGGCTTTCTCTAGTTGTGGCGACCGGGGGCTACTCTTTGTTGCAGTGCCCGGGCTTCTCATGTTGCAGAGCATGGGCTCAAGGCACGCAGGCTTCAGTAGTTGTGGCACATGGGCTCAGTAGCTGTGGCTTGCAGGCGCTAGAGCACAGGTTCAGTAGTTGTGGCTCATGGGCTAGTTGCTCCGCGGCATGTGGGATCTTCCTGGACCGGGGCTGGAACCCGTGTCTCCGGCATTGGCAGGTGGATTCTTAACCACTGCGCCACCAGGAAAGTCCTGTCAGCAAGTCTTGTCCTGAGTCAGACCATCTCCCAGCAACCCTCCTCTCCCTGGGTGATGGCAGTAGCCTCGTCACTGGTTTTGCTCTTTCTCCTTTACCAGGATGAGCAGTCATCCCAGTTTGCCCAGGACTGAGGGACTGCCAAGGCCGCCCAACTTTAAGTGCTAAAACCAGGAAAGTCTCAGGCAAACTGAGATCACTTGCTCACCCCACCTTTACCCCATCACAGGCGCTTCTCTGTACAACAGCCCAAGTGTCCTTTTAAACTTACACAACTCAGATCACACCACAGCTCTGTCCCAAACCCTCTAAGGATATCCCATTTCACTCTGAGTTCTTAAAATTGTCTACAGGTTTGTACATGAGCTGCCACCAGCCCTACCCCCACCCCTGTAACCCCTGACATCCCTCCCCACACCCTCCCCATCCTCTCTGCTCCAGCCAGCTGGCCTCAGGCTCTCTCTTACACACATCGCCTGTGCGTCCTGCTCAGGGCCTGTGCACTTTCCGTCCTATCCTGCTGGAATGTTCTTCTCCTGGACGTCCACGTGGCTCTCTCTTTTGCTGCCTTAAATCTCTGATCAAATGTCACTTTATTCGACAGCTCTTCTCTGGCTATCCCTTAAGTATCTCCCCCCGCCATCCCCTCCACTCCTTTATTCTGCTTTATTATTCTCCATAACACTTGTTATTTCCTGGAATATGTATTTCTTTGTTCATGTGTCTTTCAGAGGTTTCTCCGGAGGTGAAGGAATGCTTCACCAGGTCTGGGACTTTTGTTTATTTCTGCCACGTCCCTGGTTCCTAGAATAGTGCATGACATATTTTTTGGTTTAAAATCATTCTTTTATTGCCCAGGACATTCTTTTTCTTGTGTCTTGATTTATTGTTGTTTGCTTCTTTGTTTTGTTTTCTTTTTTTTTGTTTGTTTTCTTTTTTAATAACTATAAATTCAAGCTTAGGAAAGCTTGTCTTTGTCTTGAAAAACAACAAATTTTTTGTTTTTTTTTTTAATTTATTATTTATTTATTGGCTGCGTCAGGTCTTAGTTGAGGCATGCGGGATCTTTGGTTGCGGCGCACAGGTTTCTCTCTAGTTGTGACATGCAGTTTTTTCTTTCTCTAGGTGTGGCAGGCAGGCTCCAGGGCACATGGGCTCTGTAGTTTGCGGCACACGGGCTTCTGTAGTTGAGGCGCGGGAGCTCAGTAGTTGTGGCACACGGGTTTAGTTGCCCTGCAACATGTGGGATCTTAGTTCCCTGACCAGGGATCAAACCTGCATTCCCTGCATTGGAAGGCGGATTCTTTACCACTGGACCACCAGGGAAGTCCCAAACAATGAAGTTTTTATATCATTTGCTAACCTGATCTCGTTATTTTTTGTTTTTAACATCTTTATTGGCATATAATTGCTTTACAATGTTGTGTTAGTTGCTGCTGTATAACAAAGTGAATCAGCTATATGTGTACATATATCTCCATACCCCCTCCCTCTTGCGTCTCCCTCCCACCCTCCTTATCCCACCCTTCTAGGTGGTCACAAAGCACAGAGCTGATCTCCCTGTGCTATGCGGCTGCTTCCCACTAGCTATCTATTTTACATTTGGTAGTGTATATATGTCCATGCCACTCTGTCACTTCATCCCAGCTTACCTTTCCCCCTCCCCATGTCCACAAGTCCATTCTCTACATCTGCATCCTTATTCCAGTCCTGCTCCTAGGTTCTTCAGAACCTCTTTTTTTTTTTAGATTCCATATATATGTGTTAGCGTACGGTATTTGTTTTTCTCCTTCTGACTTACTTCACTCTGTATGATAGTCTCTAGGTCCATCCACCTCACCACAAATAACTCAATTTTGTTTCTTTTCATGGCTGAGTAATATTCCATTGTATATATGTGCCACATCTTCTTTATCCATTCATCTGTTGATGGATTCTTAGGTTGCTTCTACAACCTGGCTATTGTAAGTAGTGCTGCAATGAACATTGTGGTACCTGTCTCTCTCTTTTTTTTTTTTTGCAGTACGCGGCCCTCTCACTATTGTGGCCTCTCCCTTTGTGGAGCACAGGCTCCGGACACACAGGCCCAGCGGCCATGGCCCACGGGCCCAGCTGCTCCGCAGCACGTGGGATCCTCCCGGACCGGGGCACGAACCCGCATCCCCTGCATCGGCAGGTGGACCCCCAACCACTGCGCCACCAGGGAAGCCCCAATCTCTTTTTGAATTATGGTTTTCTCAGGATATATGCCCAGTAGTGGGATTGCTGGGTCTTATGGTAGTTCTATTTTTAGTTTTTTGAGGAACCTCCATACTGTTCTCCATAGTGGCTGTATTAATTTACTTCCCCACCAACAGTGCAAGAGGGTTCACTTTTCTCCACACCTTCTCCAGCATTTGCTGTTTGTAGATTTTTTGATGATGCCCATTCTGACCAGTGTGAGTTGATACGTCACTGTGGTTTTTTTTTGCCATGGCTCACGGGCCCAGCCGCTCTGTGGCATGTGGGATCTTCCCAGACCGGGGCATGAACCTGTTTCCCCTGCATCGGCAGGCAGACTCTCAGCCACTGCGCCACCAGGGAAGCCCCCGTCACTGTGGTTTTGACTTGCATTTCTCTAATGATTAGTGATGTTGAGCATACTTTCATGTGTTTGTTGGCAACCTGTATATCTTCTTTGGAGAAATGTCTATTTAGGTCTTCTGCCCATTTTTGGATTGGGTTGTTTGTTCTTTGAATATTGAGCTGCATGAGCTGCTTGTATATTTTGGAGATTAATCCTTAGTCAGTTCCTTTGTTTGCAAATATTTTCTCCCATTCTGAGGGTTGTCTTTTCGGCTTGTTTATGGTTTCCTATGCTGTGCAAAAGCTTTTAATTTCATTAGGTCCCATTTGTTTATTTTTGTTTTTATTTTCATTTCTCAAGGAGGGGGGTCAAAAAGGATCTTGCTGTGATTTATGTCATAGAGTGTTCTGCCTATGTTTTCCTCTAAGAATTTTATAGTGTCTGGCCTTACATTTAGGTCTTTAATCCATTTTCAGTTTACTTTTGTGTATGGTGTTAGGGAGTGTTCTAATTTCACTTTTACATGAAGCAGTCCACTTTTCCCATCACCACTTATTGAAGAGGCTGTCTTTTCTCCATCGTATATTCTTGCCTCTTTTGTCAAAGATAAGGTGACCATATGTGTGCGGGTTTAACTCTGGGCTTTCTATCCTGTTCCATTGATCTATATTTCTGTTTTTGTGCCAGTACCATACTGTCTTGATCACTGTAGCTTTGTAGTATGGTCTCAAGTCAGGGAGTCTGATTCCTCCAGCTCCGTTTTTCTTTCTCAAGATTGCTTTGGCTATTTGGGATCTTTTGTGTTTCCATACAAATTGTGACATTTTTTGTTCTAGTTCTGTGAAAAATGCCATTGGTAGTTTGATAGTGATTGCATTGAATCTGTAAATTGCTTTGGGTAGTATAGTCATTTTCACCATGTTGATTCTTCCAGTCCAAGAACATGGTATATCTCTCCATCTGTTTGTATCATCTTTAATTTCTTTCATCAGTATCTTATAGTTTTCTGCATACAGGTCTTTTGTCTCCTTGAGTAAGTTTATTCCTAGGTATTTTATTCTTTTTGTTGCAATGGTAAATGGGAGTGTTTCCTTAATTTCTCTTTCAGATTTTTCATCACTAGTATATAGGAATGCAAGAGATTGTGCATTAATTTTGTATCCTGCTACTTTACCAACTTCATTGATTAGCTCTAATAGTTTTCTTGTAGCATATTTAGGATTCTCTATGTATAGTATCATGTCATCTGCAAACACTGACAGTTTTACTTCTTCTTTTCGGATTTGGATTCCTTTTATTTCTTTTTCTTCTCTGATTGCTGTGGCTAAAAATTCCAAACTATGTTGAATAATAGTGGTGAGAGTGGGCAACCTTGTCTTGTTCCTGATTTTAGAGGAAATGGTTTCAGTTTTTCACCATTGAGAAGGATGTTGGATGTGGGTTTGTCATATATGACCTTTATTATGTTGAGGTAAGTTCCCTCTATCCTACCTTCTGGAGGGTTTTTATCATAAATAGGTGTTGAATTTTGTCGAAAGCTTTTTCTGCATCTATTCAGATGATCATATGGTTTTTCTCCTTCAGTTTGTTAATATGGTTTATCACATTGATTGTTTTGCGTATATTGAAGAATCCTTGCATCCCTGGGATAAATCCCACTTGATCATGGTGTATGATCCTTTTAATGTGCTGTTGGATTCTGTTTGCTAGTATTTTGTTGAGGATTTTTGCATCTATGTTCATCAGTGATACTGCCCTGTAGTTTTCTTTTTTGTGTGGCATCTTTGTCTGTTTTTGGTAACAGGGTGATGGTGGCCTCATAGAATGAGTTTGGGAGTGTTTCTCCCTCTGCTATATTTTGGAAGAGTTTGAGAAGGATAGGTGTTAGCTCTTCTCTAAATGTTTGATGGAATTCGCCTGTGAAGCCATCTGGTCCTGGGCTTTTGTTTGTTGGAAGATTTTTAATCACAGTTTCAATTTCAGTGCTTGTGATTGGTATTTTTATATTTTCTATTTCTTCCTGGTTCAGTCTTGGAAGGTTGTGTTTTTCTAAGAATTTGTCCATTTCTTCCAGGTTGTCCATTTTATTGACATATAGTTGCTTGTGGTAATCTCTCATGATCCTTTGTATTTCTGCAGTGTCAGTTGTTACTTCTCCTTTTTCATTTCTAATTCTATTGATTTGAGTCTTCTCCTTTTTTTCCTTGATGAGTCTGGCTAACTGATTTTGTTTTAAGAGAGAGATAGGAGTTATCTTGCAAGGGTTAACTTTATACCATGAATGATGTAGGTCAAAGTCTGGTGGTACTAAGACCTACATTGTTGCCAAAATTATAATCTGCTGGTGGCATTTGCAGAAAAGAAGCCCTTGCAAATTTCTAAACAAGAGTAAACTCTGTTAGGAAATTCTAAAGTGTTTTACAGGTCAAAAAGGGAATGAGGGGACTTCCGTGGTGGTGCAGTGGTTAAGACTCTGCATTCCCAATGCAGGGGGCCTGGGGTTCGACCCCTGGTCAGAGAACTAGATCCCACATGCATGCTGCAACTAAGAGTTCACATGCCACAACTAAGGAGCCAGCATGCTGCACCTAAGGAAGCCTGCGAGCTGCAACTAAGGAGCCCACCTGCCACAACTAAGACCCAGCATAAATAAATAAATAAATTTTATTTTTTAAAAAAAGGGAATGAGGTTAGTAGAATGCCTCAACAGAGTTAGAATAAAATACTAGATTTGAGAGCTACTCAACCAATATTTTTTGAATGAATTCTTGAATCTTCCTGCCACCTTCTACCTCTACCAGCTGGCTGGCTTTTACATACCCACACCTCTGAACAATGTCAATGTCCCTCCTGTGGACAGCTGTCACCTCCACTTAAAATCTCAGGCTCAAACAGCACCTCCACCACCCACTAACTCTCTCACCCAGCCTCCCCAGCCTAGCTCCCTGCCTTTTAGTTTTATCAGCATTTTCAGCTTTCTGTGAGCAGTTTCCAGCAGCCCTAGACCCTGAGTTCATAGTACCAAACAGAGAGATCACAGGCATTCTCAGTGCCTACCTTGTCCAGCCTTGGTGACTCCCCAGTGGGCCAGGAAAATCAGCAGCTCGGGCAGCCTCATCCTGGGGGCTCGCCTCATGGGAGCCATCAGGTTCTCCCGGAGCAAGTGTTCAAGCCACAGGCTTCCCAACTAGGTGTTGGTGGTCACGTGCCAGAGCAGAATTCCTGTCCTGTTGCTGAGTGTCCCAGACACTGGAGGCCTTTGGCTCCTCTAGCTTTTCTTCCTTTGCCCGTCAGGGTGTGAGCAGGGTTTGCCCAAGGAGCTGTACCTGCCAGGACTTTGGACTCTCAAGTAGGAAGCAGCACCAGTCCTGCCAGTTCCTCAAAGAATGTTGGTACAGCCAGCAACTGGATTCTCCAAGAGACTCACTCAACCCCAGTCAATGACAGGCAAATAACTACTTTTGAAACTTTCATGTTGCCCCACCCCAGCAGAACAAACATACCGTATAAAATGTCAGGCATTTGCCATCAAAGGAACATAACTGCTTATTGGAGATCGAGATGCTTGACCACAAATGAATCAAGACTAAGAGTCATCTGCTCATTTATGCCGGAAACCATGTCCCATGGAGATAGAGGGGACCCCAGGCCACCCTGCCCTCAAGAGGGAGAATTAAGCCACTGGACTGCCGTTCATTGTGTTAGGTGGCTTGACAAGCCCAGAGGAGGGATCTAACCCACTGAGGAAAGTGGGAGGAGGTGACGCAGGCTTCATCTCTTCTTTCATTATGGAAATTGACAAACATAAATAAAAGTAGAGAGAATAGTGTAAGGAACCCCCAGTACCCATCCTCCAGCAACAGCAGTTATGAACTCACGGCCAATCTTACTTCTACTGTACCCCCACCCCAACCCCGATGGATTATTTTAAAGTCAAGTCCAGAGATCATATCATTTTGCCCATAAACACTTTAGTATATATCTCTAAAAGATAAGGATTCTCTTTTGCTAACCCAATGATAATACCATAGCAGATCTAAAAAAATAATAATGTTGCCAACCTGGGATCCCTGGACTCTTCAGTCAACAGAAATTCATAAGAGACCAGCTGAGAAATTCAAGCAAGACTTTACTGGGGCTCGTGCTGCAGCACGAGGGAGGAAAACAAGAAACAGGTACCCTAGCTTGCGCTCCAAGGAGGAGGGCTGGCTCTTTAAACGGGATGAGGGTAGGCGTGGATCAGTGGGTCAGGCTGGAGGGGTGACTTAGATGGTCTGCCCATCCCTTGGTGGTGCTGTGTGTGGGGATCACGCATAGTACCCTGCTTTTGCTCCCAGCACCTCAGAAGTGGCAGTTGGTTTGTGGCCTTTTTGTATCTTATTGTTCATAATTGTCCCAACTGCTCATGTGTGCAGTTATTTTTAGCCCCTTATAGGTCCTTTGTCTTCTGTTGCTCAAGGAGACATTTGCCCAGGTGCAATTGAAAGCACTCCCATAGAGGGTCCCAGGTCCCAGCCTATCTCAATAGTAATTCCTTATTACCACCACGTAGATACTTGGTCAATGTTTAAACTTCCCTGATTGTCTCATAGTACTTTTTTTACAACTGGTTTGTTCAAATCAGGATACAAACCAGGTCCACACATTGCATGCGGTTGATGTGTCTCTTAAGTCTCTCTTTAATGTTAGGCCTCTCTGCCTCCTCCACTTTTGCTTGTTCTTTGTCAGTGTTCTTTGTCAGGTCAGCTGTCTTATGAAATTTCCCCCATTCTGGAGTATTTGTCTGATTGTTTCTTCGTGGTATCATTTAAGTTATTCTTCTGTCCCCCGTATTTCCTATAAACTGGTAGTTAGATCTAGACGTTTGATGACATTTAGATTTGATTTATTTTGGCAAGATGACGTCTCATGTTGCCTTGTGTCCTTCCTGCTGCATTGTAGCACAAGGCACGTAATTGTATGCTTGTCCCACCAGCTTAATCTTAATATACAGGTATACCTCAGAGATATCGCAGGTTCAGTTTCAGACCACCACGATAAAGCGAATATCAAAGAAAGCAAGTCACGGACTTCCCTGGTGGTGCAGTGGTTAAGGATCCACCTGCCAATGCAGGGGGCACAGGTTCGAGCCCTGGTCTGGGAAGATCTCACATGCCGTGGAGCAACTAAGCCCGTGCGCCACAACTACTGAGCCTGCGCTCTACAGCCCTCAAGCCACAACTACTGAGTCCACATGCCACAACTACTGAAGCCCACGTGTCTAGAGCCAGTGCTCCGCAACAAGAGAAGCCACCGCAATGAGAAGCCCGTGCACCGCAACAAAGGAAAGCCCCTGCTCGCTGCAACTAGAGAAAGCCCATGCGCAGCAGCGAAGACCCAACGAGCCAAAAATAAATAAATAAATAAATAAATTTATTAAAAAATAAATAAACCAAGTCACATGAATTTTTTGGTTTCCCAGTGCATGTAAAAGTTATGTTTACACTATACTGTAGTCTATTAAGTGTGCAATAGCATTATGTTTAAAAAATGTACATGCCTTAATTTAAAAATATTTTATTGCTAAAAAATGCTGACCATCATTTGAGCCTTCAGTGAGTTGTAATCTCTTTGCTGGAGGAGGATCTTGCCTCCATGTTGATGGCTGCTGACTGATCAGGGTGGTGGATGCTGAAGGCTTGGGTAGCTGTGGACATTTCTTTTTATTTATTTATTTATTGTTGGCTGTGTTGGGTCTTCGTTGCTGCATGCAGACTTTCTCTAGTTGCGGCGAGTGGGGACTACTCTTTGTTGCCCTGAGCGGACTTATTGCAGTGGCCTCTCTTATTGCGGAGCACGGGCTCTAGGCGCACGGGCTTCAGTAGTCGTGGCACGTGGGCTCAGTAGTTGTGGCACACGGGCTTAATTGCTCTGTGGCATGTGAGATGTTCCTGGACGAGGGCTCGAACCCGTGTCCCCTGCACTGACAGGCGGATTCTTAACCACTGCACCATCAGGGAAGTCCCTGTGGCAATTTCTTAAAATAAGACAACAATAAACTTTGTCTCATCAATTGACTCTTCCTTTCACTTGAATACTTAGAGGCCATTGTAGGGTTATTAATTGGCCAGATTTCGATATTGTTGTGTCTCAGAGAATAGGGAGGCTAAAGGAGAGGGAAAGAGATGGGGAAACAGCTGGTCAGTGGAGCAGTCAGAACACACACAGCATTTATGCATTAAGTTCTCTGACTTACAGGGGCACGTTTCGTGCCACCCCAAAACAATTACAATAGTAACATCATCAAAGATCACTTATTATCACAGATCACTGTAACAAATATAATGATAATGTAAATGTTTGAAATATTGTGAAAATTATCGAAATATGACACAGAGACACGAACTGACAAATATCACCAACAGACTTGCTTGATGCAGGGCTGCCAAACGCCAATTTGTAAAAAACTCATTATCTACAAAGTTCAATAAAGTGAAGCACAAGAAAGTGAAGTCTGCTTGCATTTCTCCAAAGAAGACATACAGATGGCCAAGAGGCACATGAAAAGATGCTCAACATCACTAAGTATTAGAGAAATGCAAATCAAAACTACAATGAGATATCGCCTCACACCTGTCAGAATGGCCATCATCAAAAAGTTTACAAACAGTAAATGCTGGAGAGGGTGTGGGGAGGAGAGAACCCTCCTGCACTGTTGGTGAGAATGTAAGTTGATACAGCCACTATGGAGAACCATATGGAGGTTCCTTAAAGAACTAAGAATAGAGCTACCATATGATTCAGCAATCCACTCCTGGGTGTATATCCGGAGAAAACAGTGGTTCAAAAGGATACATGTACCCCAATGTTCACTGCAGCACTGTTTACAATAGCCAAGACATGGAAGCAACCTAAAGGTTCATCGACAGAGGAATGGATAAAGATGTGGTACATATATACAATGGAATACTACTCAGCCATTAAAAAGAATGAAATAATGCCATTTGCAGCAACATGAATGGACCTGGAGATTATCATACAAAGACAGATTATCATGTGATATCACTTATATGCAGAATCTAAAAAAATGATACAGATGAACTTATTTACGAAACAGAAACACTCACAGAGTTAGAGAACGAATTTATGGTTACTAGGGGGAAAGGGCGTGGGGAGAGCTATAGATTGGGAGTTTGGGATTGACATGTACACACTACTACATTTAATATAGATAACAGACAAGAACCTATGGTATAGCACAGGAAACCCAGCTCAACATTCTGTAATAACCTAAATGGGAAAAGAATTTGAAAAAGAATGGGAACGTGTATGGGTATAACTGAATCACTTTGCTGTAAAACTGTGACTAACACATCATTGTTAATCAACTATACTCCAATATAAAATAAAAATTTTCAAAACAGGAGGCCTGCCTGTACAAGTAAGAGTTAGCCAGAAGAAGGAGAAAATGGGGAAGAGGGTATTCCAGGAAGAAGAAACAACTCCTGCTAAGAGATGCTGGAACATCCCAGGGAGCTGTGTTGGGTGATATTGGGGCTTGGGGTCCTGAACTGGGGCAGCAAGCAGGAGCCAAGCTGTGCTCAGTGGTTTGAGCTGAGAGCTGTGGGGAGCCATGGAAGAGTCTTAACTAGGGGAGAGACGCAACCAAATTAGCATCTTAGAAAGATGCACTGGCTCTGTAGAAGATGGTTGTTCTAGGTGACCAGCAAGGAGGCTGAGACAGAGTAGTCCTAGAGAAAAGCAATGAGGGTCTACACGAGGGAGTGAGTAACTCGTAGTAGAGTGGAATTAATAGACTGTAGCAGGGGAGTTGTGTTAATTTATGTTCTCCCTGTATCTTTTTTGAAAACCTGATCTAAGCAGGTAGTAAGGATCCCCTCCCTTGGGGGAGGCTGTGGCCAGGTAGAAGGCCACAGCTTCATGAAGACAGCCACTTCCAGATTTTGTCCTCTAGAAAGGGGAAGGGAAGAACCTATAAGAGAAGGGAGACTGGCCCAACCACTGAAGCAGAGGGAAGTTGCTGGGTTCCAAAAGTGTCAAGGTGTCCAGGAGGAAGCCGGTCTTCAGACATGAAGTCTGAGACATTCACTTGGGTTCAATATATATCCAAACTCTGTTAGCTTCTAGGTCTTAGGGACACAGAGGTGAGAAAAACAAAGCCTCTGCTCTCATGGAGCTTACATTCAGCAAAAAAGGACATTATACAAACTAATCAACAAGGCTCCCAGCCTGGCAAAGCCCTGGGGTCAGAGTCACAGCAGAACCTCTGGCCCCTCAGAACCATACAAGGCTAGTCGCTGACTATATCAGCAGGATCCATAGACAACTAAAGACTACAGCTCCAAGAAGACACACAGATGGCTAACAGGCACATGAAAAGATGCTCAACATCACTAATTATTAGAGAAATGCAAATCTAAAGCTCAATGAGGTATCATCTCACACTGGTCAGAATGGCTATCAACAAAAAAGTCTACAAATAGGGACTTCCCTGGTGGCGCCGTGGTTAAGAATCCACCTGCCAATGCAGGGGCATGGGCTCGAGCCCTGGTCTGGGAAGATCCACATGCCGTGGAGCAACTAAGCTTGTGCACTACAACTACTGAGCCTGCGCCCTAGAGCCCGCGAGCCACTACTACTGAGCCCTCGTGCCACAACTACTGAAGCCCGTGAGCCTAGAGCCCATGCTCTGCAACAAGAGAAGCTACCGCAATGAGTAGCCCGCGCACCACGAGGAAGAGTAGCCCCTGCTCGCTTTAACTAGAGAAAAGCCTGCATGCAGCAATGAAGACAAAAATAAATAAATAAAAATAAAAAATAAAAATAAATGCTGGAAAGGATGTGGGGAAAAGGGAACCCTCCTACACTGTTGATAGGAATGTAAATTAGTGCAGCCACTATGGAAAACTGTGTGGACGTTTCTTAAAAAACTAAACTTAGAACTACAGTGTGATCCAGCAATTCCACTCCTAGGTATATATCTGGGAAAAAACAAAAACTCTAATTTGGAAAGACACATGCACCCCAATGTTCATAGCAGCACTATTTACAATAGCCGAGACATGGAAGCAACCCAAGTGCCCATGAACAGACGACTGGCTTGAGAAGATGTGGTGTATATATGGACTATTACAATGGAATATTAGCCATAAAGAAGAATGAAATATTGCCATTTGCAGCAACATGGATAGACCTAGAGAATATTATGCTTCGTGAAATAAGTCAGACAGAAAAAGACAAATACTATATGATGTCACTTATATGTGGAATCTAAAAAACAATACAAATGAATCTATATGTAAAACAGAAACAGACGCATAGACAGAGAAAACACACTTATGGTTACCAAAGAGGGGAGGGGGGAGAGAGGGACAAATTAGGAGTATGGGATTAACAGATACAAACTACTATACATAAAATAGATAAGCAACAAGGATTTACTGTTTAGCATAGAGAATTATACCCGATATCTTATAATAACTTATAATGGAATATAATCTGCAAAAAAAAATCAAATTACTATGTGGTTACAATATTGTAAATCAACTATACTTCAATTAAAAAAAAAAAGACTAAAGCGTCATCTGTGCTCAGAACCCGGGTCACCCCAAGGAAGAGGAGGGCATCAAAATAACCACCAAGATGAATTTTCTGCCAGTGCAGAGAGAAGAGGGCTCAGGGACCAACTGCTTTTGAATTAACGAAAATAAGTCAGTGTGCTTTTCTTAGCTTATGGCCTGATTCATACCTGCTCGACAGTATCTAGGGCACATCGAGGTTAGCTTAGAAGGTAACCCGTGGGACCCGTAGGGAAGGAGAGCAGTCAAGGAGTCTAGGGCAGGCAGCTCCCTGAGGGCTGAGCAGGGAGCTGGCAATGACTAGGCTTGAAATTGGAACAAGGGGGAGACCTCTGAGAGAGCCTAGGTGCTCCTTGTAAACCCCTCTGAGGGGTGCTAGAGTCTTACTCAGCTTTTGGCTGGATGCAGGGACTTCTTTTAAATACCACAGCTTTTGGGTCACTGTCACCACCACTAACCCATAAGGTAACTTTTCACAAATAGAAAAAGGTACCCTGGGAATTCCCTGGCAGTCCAGTGGTTAGGACTCCATGCTTCCACTGCAGGGGCCCCGGGTTTGATCCCTGGTCGGGGAACTGGGATCCCACAAGCTGCGCGGTGTGGCCAGAAAAGAAAGAAAGAAAAAGGTACCCCAGCAGGGCTCAGAGTGCAGCCAGGGAGTATTTCAGGCCCTACTCAGCCCTCTGCCAGGAGCCGGTTACCTAAATGATAATGGCTTCTCCCTGGGTTCAGCCTGGCCTGCTGGACCTGGGTTTGCTGGAAAAGGTAAGTGAGGCAGAGAAATCCGAAGGGTTGGGACCATTCCTTCTTAAGTACAAAACAGCCGCTCTTCTTCAAATTGCCCCAAAGCACTTATTTGATTCTTGGCAACTGTCATCTCCAGAAAATACACATCACTCTTAGGAGAAAAACATGTGGTATGAAAGCTGATAAAGGCAAGCATTCTTCACGTTTTTGCTGTAGACTTTTAGTTCTCTAACCTCAGTGATGCAGATAAAACAAATACCCTGATGGGAATGAGGGGGTCAGTCCTTCAGTGCCCAGGACCTTTGTCCATTCCTGGCCTCTGAGCTCTGGGAAGCTGTGGTTGGCTTGAGGTCCAAGTCCACAGAGGGCTTAGTCCAAGAAGGTCAAGAACAGTGCCAGGTGCTGGCGATACAATGATGAACAAAACTAATTTATAGTTTTGTGAGACAAATAGGCTTCAGTAAGATTCTTACAGATAAACCTAAAACTATAACTGTGATGGTGCCCAGTTTGGATTCCATTCCAAGGACCTTGAACATTATCCTATAGGTCATGGGGAACCACTGAAGATTTTGGAGCAGGGAAGTGAAAAGATCATAAAATAATTAATTGAATTTTCCCTTTGCAGCTGCAGTGACTAATACAAAAGAATGAATATCTAACGAGGAAAGCTGAGGGGCCTCAAATTATACTATATAATTTGTGTCTTCTCTAAGCTGGGTTTTTTTGTAATGGTTGATCCTTAAAGGTCCCAGAGAGAAATTCTGAAGTTGGCCACAACTGACAAACTCACATGGCCGAATATGAACTGAAGAAGCCTGCTTCTGCTCTTGAGTTCCTGATCTATTTCTCATTGTGACCCAGCTTCAAAACTAAAGTCAGGGGGCTTCCCTGGTGGCGCAGTGGTTGAGAGTCCGCCTGCCGATGCAGGGAACACGGGTTCGTGCCCCGGTCCGGGAAGATCCCACATGCCGCGGAGCGGCTAGGCCCGTGAGCCATGGCCGCTGAGTCTGCACCTCCGGAGCCTGTGCTCCGCAGCGGGAGAGGCCACAACAGTGAGAGGCCTGCGTACCGCAAAAAAAAAAAAAAAAACTAGAGTCAGTTCAGGGGAAGCATAGTTCTTGGCACTTAATAGGCACTAAATATATATTTGTTGAATAAATAAATAGTGGACTAAATAAGACTGATTGGATAAATAAAAAATTAATAAATTAAAGACATTTTAAACCTTCCCCTTTCCTATGACTTCTGTTTTATCTGTCCCTCTCTTTCTCACTCCCTCTGCCTTGATTCAGGCCCACATCATTACTACCTTGGTTGCTTCTCCAGCCTCCTAACAGATCACCCTGTCTCCAGTCTTGGGCAGTCCCTCAATCTGTCTGTCAGTACTCCCTCAATCTGCCAGCAAGATCATGTAATTGCTCTGCTTCAAAACCTTCAGTGGCTCGCCATGACTGTGGGGAAAAGTCCAAAGTTCATAAAAGGCATCCAGACCAGGCACTGTCACCCTTTTGTAGGTATCTCTGTTCTATCAGTCCTCCTGGGCACGTGTCCTCTTCCAGGGCACCCTTTTTTTTTTTTTTTAACCTTGTTGAGAATCTCTATTAGAATTGCATAGAATCTATAGACCAATTCTTCTCAACTTGATATTTTTATGATATTGAATTTTTCTGCCCATGAACTTGGTTTATTTCTTTACGTATTTAGGTCTTCTTAAATGTCTTTTTTAAAATTGAAATATAGTTGACTTACAATGTTGTATTCGTTTCAGGTGTACAGCACAGTGATTCAGTTATACATATACACATACATATATATATTCTTATTCAGATTCCTTCCCCTTATAGCTTATTACTGAGTATAGGTCCCTGTGCTATACAGTAGGTCCTTGTTGATTATCTATTTTATATATAGAACTGTATATATGTTCATCGCAAACTCCTAATTTATCCCTTCCCTGCCTTTTCCCCTTTGGTAACTGTAAGTTTGTTTTCTATGTATGTAAGTCTGTTTGTGTTCTATAAATAAGTTCATTTGTATCCTTTTTTTTAGATTCCATATATAAGGGGTATCATATGATACTTGTCTTTCTCTTTCTGACTTACTTCACTTAGTATGATAACCTCTAGGTCCATCCATGTTGCTGCAAATGGCATTATTTCATTCTATTCTATGTCTGAGTAATATTCCATTGTATATACTACCACGTCTTCTTTATCCATTCGTCTGTTGATGGACATTCAGGTTGCTTCCATGTCTTGGCTATTGTAAATAGTACTGCAGTGAACCCCGGGCACTCTTTAAAATTGCAAATATGTTTGAGAAAAACAAGAATAAGCTCCTTTCACCTCTGTTTGTTTAATGTGACAACAGCATCAAAGTACTAAGCATTTGAAGGTAAAGAACAGCTGACAAGGGTGAGGAGATGGACAAAAAGGAGGCACAGGAAAAAAAACATCATGATTAAGAGTTGGGCTCAGGGGGCTTCCCTGGTGGCGCAGTGGTTAAGAATCCGCCTGCTAATGCAGGGGACTCGGGTTCAAACCCTGGTCTGGGAGATCCCACACACCGCGGAGCAACTAAGCCCAAGCACCACAACTACTGAGCCTGTGCCCTAGAGCCCATGAGCCACAACTACTGAGCCCACGTGCTGCAACTACTGAAGCCCGCGTGCCTAGAACCTGTGCTCCACAACAAGAGAAGCTACCACAATGAGACGCCCGCACACCACAACGAAGAGTAGCCCTCAGCACAACCAAAGAAAGCCCGCGCGCAGCAAGGAAGACCTAATGCAGCCATAAATTAATTAATTAATTAATTAATTTTTTTTAAAAGAGTTGAGCTCAGGAGTCACGTAGAGCTGCGTTCAATCCGGTTGGTCTTTTTGCTAGCTCTGTGACCTCAGGCTGATTACTGAGTCTCACATGGAATATCCAGGCACACCAGTGCATCACTAAAAGTTCACAGGAGCAAGGAGATATTCATCCATAGGTCAGCCAGGCAGGCTGGGCTTGGTGATGCTGGAGACGCTAACAAAACACCTCTGAAGGGTGAATAACCATCTTGGTTTGAATGGGACTGGAGGGGTTTCCAGGACAAGAGACCTTTGGTTTTTTTGAGTGTGTGTCTTGTGTGTGTGTGTATGTGTGTGTGTGTGTGTGTGTGTGTGTGTGTCTTTTTTATTTATTTATTTATTTTTGGCTGTGTGGGGTCTGTCTTGCTGCACCGGGGCTTTCTCTAGTTGCAGCGAGCGGGGGTTACTCTGTTGCAGTGCACAGGCTTCTCAGGGTTACTCTGTTGCGGTGCACAGGCTTCTCATTGCGGTGGCTTCTCTTGTTGCAGAGCACGGGTTCTAGGTGCACGGGCTTCAGTAGTTATGGCACATGGGCTTCAGTAGTTGTGGCTCGCTGGCTCTAGAGCGCAGGCTCAGTAGTTGTGGCGCACAGGCTTAGTTGCTCCATGGCATGTGGGATCTTCCCGGACCAGGGCTTGAACCTGTGTTCCCTGCATTGCAGGTGGATTCTTAACCACTGCGCCACCAGGGAAGCCCCAGCAGGCAGATTCTTAACCACTGGGCCACCAGCGAAGTCCCGACCTTTAGTTTTAAAAATGGAAAAGTCCTGGGCAAATTGGGATGAGTGCCCCTTTAGCCCCTGCACCTCTGGCCCCTGCCAGCCTCATGTGTTTAGTCCAGTGTGCCACACAAGCACTATTTTCTACATGCGCATATAACATTAAAAAAGTTGGGAAGCTCAGTTTCCTCATCTGTAAAATGGAGATGATGATAGTGCTTACCTCGTTTGGTTGTTGTGAAGATGAAATGAATAAAGCAGGACATTAGATCCTGCCCTCCCAATCCAGAGACACACCCAGATCCTATGTCTTTGCCAATCTAATGACCTTTCCTCCAAGACATTAAAAAAACTATCCACAATTTATCTGTCAGCTTAACAAATGGAAGGGATAGCAACATGCTATGTTAAATTGGAAAAATACATGTAAACTCCTAACCTTAAAAGATAAATGTTTCCCTTCCTGAGTGACTACTAAGAGGGCCCTAACAGCAGCGGCCCCCTGTACCGTTCTCCATTCAAAGGAGGAGCACTGAGGCCGTGTCTAGGGAAAGAAAAAGTTTAGGCTGGTTGGGGTGGGATGAGCTCCTGCTGCCAGAAAGCCAGAAGGCTTTAAGGAACATGAGGTTCCTTAGCGCTGATAGGTCCAAGGATCCAACCCATCGCTGGCCAAGATGTGACAACTGCAGCATTAATAATAATATGATAACGATTTTCTTATTGTTATTGTCACAATTTTTGGAAGAAGTTGCATCTGTGAAAGGCCATGAGTTCAGGATAACAGTCCACATAGAAAAAGAACACGAAAAGGTAGTTGAAACACACAAGACTGTGACTAGTACAGGATATGTTTAACTTGTTTATTTTCAAAGTATACACACATGGACACTTTGCTTCTTTTATTAATTAGATGCCTATTTATAAAGTATACATATGTACAGTTCCCACTTGCGTAAAGAAGAAATTCACGGACCTGTGAGAAGTCAAATAGTCCCAGATAATGGGAATTGTGTGCAGAACAAGATGGGCTGACACGCTGGACTGCTCACACACAATAACCAAAAAGAAGGGGTTCCAAGAGCTAATTAGCCGACCATCCTAGAGTCCTGCTAACACCAAAGACTACTCCTCCTCTTCTAGGAAGTGAAGCCTTCAGGTGGCCCTATGAATATAACAAAATAGTATATCAATAAGAATACATGAATTTTCAAACTTGCAAAAGTCCCCATCAATGTATCAAACAGGACATCAGGGGACTTCCCTGGTGGTGCAGTGGTTAAGAATCCGCCTGCCAATGCAGGGGACATGGATTCGAGCCCTGGTCCGGGAATGATCCCACATGCCACAGAGCAAATAAGCCCGCGAGCCACAACTACTGAGCCCGCATGCCACAGCTACTGAAGCCTGAGCGCCTAGAGCTTGTGCTCTGCAACTAGAGAAGCCACCGCAATGAGAAGCCCACGAACCACAATGAAGAGTAGCCACTGCTCTCCACAACTAGAGAAAGCCTGCGCCCAGCAACGAAGACCCAATGCAGCCAAAAATAATTAATTAATTAATTAACTAATTAAAAGAAAATAACAGGACAGCAGTTTATATAATGCTGCCCAAGTGAGGCTGAAAGCCCATGATTTTGAGAAAAGACATTAGGTTGCAAACAATGAAAACCTAAGAGAAAGGTATGACTTTGAAAGTCTAACAGGTATTACAAAAAGGAAGCTCAGCCTAGTCGTCTGTGGCCTGGTGACAGTCCCCTTGGACCACACAAGCAAGTCATGAGACCTGACTAAGAATAAATTGATTGAAGACCCAGATCCAATAACCTCAACTGGATTAAGATGACATATCTTTTTCTTTTCAGTCTGATTGAATGTTTGAAAGCCAAGGATAATACTACAGAAACCATAGGATGATAAAATAAATAAAGCAATGATCCAAGGAAGCAGGAGAAAGGAGGCACCAGATTTTGTTGGGCCTGAGGCTTAAACAATTTGTGTAGCGCTATTTAAGAAAAAGAATGCAAAGTAAGATATTAAAGAGGTATCTAAACAAAAGAAGGGCTTTGGAAGAGGCTGTGCAAGCAAAGAGCCCTGGAAACTTCAACTTCATTAACTTCACAATTATCATTTTTGTATTTTGTCTGCTCTTTAAGATATTTGAAGTATTCATAAGAATCAGCCAGCCATACTAGCACTTTAATTGCAGTTTAAAAATTTAAGGATGGGCTTCCCGGGTGGCGCAGTGGTTGGGAGTCCGCCTGCCGATGCAGGGGGCGCGGGTTCGTGCCCCGGTCCAGGAGGATCCCACGTGCCGCGGAGCGGCTGGGCCCGTGGGCCATGGCCGCTGAGCCTGCGCGTCTGGGGCCTGTGCTCCGCAGTGGGAGAGGCCACAGCAGTGAGAGGCCCGCGTACCGAAAAAAAAAAAAAAAATTTAAGGATATTTAAGTTTGTAAACAATGTTTAAATACCCAAAAGATTGATTTCAAGGATTATTACCTATAAGAGTTAAAAAATTGAGCATTAAACAAATAGTGTTCTGCACCACTTCTAAAAACCTCTTTGATATTAAAAGAATTCTATCAGTATTATCCAATTCATAATGATTATTACTGGTGGAAATAAGCAGTACAATATAAAACTGAAAATAGCTACTCCATCCAGTAAAATTGTCTTAGAAAAAAAAAAGGAGAATCACATCTTGTGAACATTGAAAACTACCAGAAATCCCCTGAATCAAACTGTACTTGATAGAAATGAGCACCCATGAAACTATAGTGGCAGATGTGAAAAACCAGTAAAATTTGGTATGAATCAAATTTGAATGATGAATTTGACACTCATTGTAAAGTTTGCCCAGGGAAGAATGGATTCACGATGATTTCTGCAAAATTGAAAATGGAAAAATTAGAAATGGCTAAATCTCACTATACAAAAAATTGAACAGGAAATTAAGTCTAAATGAAAATTCATCAATGTTGAGAACATTCTGATTAAAATATGTGTATTTATAATGTGGAGGCAAAATGAACTTGGAGGTTTAAATGGCAGGTCAAAAACTTTGGGAGATAATGCATATGAAGAATTTAGCAGAGATAATGCACGTTTCTGGCCTGTGGCATATACTCAATAAATACCAGGGTGGATTTTTAAAAAATTTTAATTGTGCTAAAATACAAACGACATAAAATTTACCTTTTTGCCATTTTCAAGTACAGTTCTGTGGCATTAGCTACATTCCTGTTGTGCAACCATCACCACTATCTATCGCCCGAACTTTTCTTTTTTAATTAATTAATTTATTTATTTATTTTTGGCTGTGTTGGGTCTTCGTTGCTGCGTGTGGGCTTTTTGGCGAGCGGGGGCTACTCTTCCTTGCGGTGCGCATTCTTTTCATTGCGGTGGCTTCTTCTGTTGCGGAGCACGGGCTCTAGGTCCACGGGCTTCAGTAGTTGTGGTTCACAGGCTCTAGAGCGCAGGCTCAGTAGTTGTGGTGCACAGGCTTAGTTGCTCTGCAGCATGTGGGATCTTCCCAGACCAGGGCTCGAACCCGTGTCCCCTGCGTTGGCAGGCAGATTCTTAACCACTCTGCTACCAGGGAAGTAGGGAAACTTTTAATCTTCCTGAATGGAAACCATACCCATTAAATGATAACTCCCCATTCTTCCTTCTCTCCAGCCCCTGGTAGCCACTATTCTACTTCCTGTCCCTATGAATTTGACTATTCTATGTACCTCATATAAGTGGAATCATACAATATTTGTCCTTTGTGACTGGTTTATTTCACTTAGAATAATGTCTTCAAGGTTCACCCATATTTTAGCATGTATCAGAATTTCTTTCCTTTTTAAAAAGCTGAATAATATTCCATTGTACGTCCCATACGTTTTGTTTATTGATTCATCTGTCAATAGATACTTGGTTTGCTTCCACCTTTTGGCTTTTGTGAATAACGCTGCTATGAACATGGGTGTCCAAGTAACTGAGTCCCTGCTTTCAGTTCTTTGGTGTATATACCCAGAAATGGAACCGCTGGATCATATGATGATTCTATTTTCAATTTTTTGAGGAACTGCCATACCGTATTTCATAGTGGCTGCACTATTTTGCATTCCCACTAACAGTGCACAAAGTTTCCAATTTCTCCATGTCCTCACCAACACTTGTTTTCTATTTTTAAAATAGTAGCCATCCTAATGGATGTGTCACCAGATTGCTTTTAAAGGGTGATTTCTCCTTTTCTCAGTCTTGCTGTGGGTTTCCCCGATAGCAGTCTACCTGGAGAGGGAAACGGAAGACTTCTCAGAAATCCCTTCTATGTGACAGGAAGACTTCAACTTGATAAAACTAAACCTTGAGAGAATTCACTGCCCCTCCCCAAACAAAAGGTAAATACTAATCATTTTAGCGCTGATTGAAAACTGAGCCCTCTGCTCAATTTATCAGATCATCAAGCTCTTGAAAAGATTTGCAAAAACCTTAGTTTGACGTTTTGCATTGTTATATTTTAAGATATTCATATTTCATTTTATTTATTTTTAAAAGTATGATCCTCTCAGCTGAATTTATAACTAGTTGAACCGCAAATGAGGCTGACTACTCCAAGTGAACGCACATCTTAAATTTCCCAATTACTCTTAATTGCTAACATTTAATCCTACATATCATAAATATGCTCTTACTTGTCAGACTATGAAAGTTTCAATCACCTTAGGCTTAATATAATAATGTTATCTTGATATGACTTTTCTTCTTGGCTGTATCTTGTTTATTTCTCAGCAATGATTTGGACGCTAACAGAATTTACGTAGGAAAGAAAGGGCACACAAGCAACATCTGGCCCACAGATACCTTTTCTTTGGCCTACATAGCATTTTTAATTTTTTGTTTGTTTGTTTGCTTGCTTGTTTGGCTGCTTTGTTTCTTTGTTGCTGCACATGGGCTTCCTCTAGTTGCAGCAAGCGGGGCTACTCTTCATTGTGGTGCTTGGGCTTCTCATTGCAGTGGCTTCTCTTGTTGTGGAGCACGGGCTCTAGGTGCACGGGCTTCAGTAGCTGTGGCACACTGCCTCAGTAGTTGTGGCGCACGGGCTTAGTTGCTCCGTAGCATGTGGGATCTTCCTGGACCAGGGCTCGAACCCATGTCCCCTGCATTGGCAGGCAGATTCTTAACCACTGCGCCACCAGGGAAGTCCCTTTTAATTTTAAAATTTACTTATAAACAAAATTCTGAAATTTTTACATAAAAATGCAGGCTTCTGGTACCTGCTAAAAAAACTTAAGATGACCTGGCAACACTGACTCCATATTCTTTATGTCAGTTGCTATTTACCATTATGCTTGTGTGGTTGCTTTTCTTACTGTGGAGAAAAAAGTTTTAAAAATTCCCCTCCATTATCCAATCCACTATATTTACAGTTTTCCTGACTGACCCCAGTCAAAAATAAACAAATGGGACCTAATGAAACTTAAAAGCTTTTGCAAAGCAAAGGAAACTACAAACAAGATGAAAAGACAACCCTCAGAATGGGAGAAAATATTTGCAAAAGAAAGATTAATCTCAAAAATATATAAACAGCTCATGCAGCTCAATATTAAAAAAACAAACAGCCCAATCCAAAAATGGGCAGAAGACGTAAATAGACATTTCTCCAAAGAAGATATACAGATGACCAAGAAGAACATGCAAGGCTGCTCAACATCACTAATTATTAGAGAAATGCAAATCAAAACTACAATGAGGTATCACCTCACACCAGTTAGAATGGGCATCATCAGAAAATCTACAAACAACAAATGCTGGAGAGGCTGTGGAGAAAAGGGAACCCTCTTGCACTATTGGTGGGAATGTAAATGGATACAGCCACTATGGAGAACAGTATGGAGGTTTTTTAAAAAACTAAAAATAGAATTACCATATGACCCAGCAATCCCACTACTGGGCATGTACCCAGAGAAAACCATAATTCAAAAAGACACATGCACCCTAGTGTTCAGTGCAGCACTATTTACAATAGCCGGGTCATGGAAGCAACCTAAATGCCCATATATAGACGAATGGATAAAGAAGGTGTGGTACATATATACAATGGAATATTACTCAGCCATTAAAAAAGGAACGAAATTGGGTCATGTGTAGAGATGTGATGGATCTAGAGACTGTCATACAGAGTGAAGTAAGTCAAAAAGAGAAAAACAAATATCATATATTAACGTGTATATGTGGAACCTAGAAAAATGGTATAGATGAACCGGTTTGCAGGGCAGAAATTGAGACACAGATGTAGAGAACAAACATATGGGCACCAAGGGGGGAAAGCGGTGAGGGGGGTGGTGGTGGTGGTGGGATGAATTGGGCGATTGGGATTGACATGTATACACTAATATGTATAAAATGGATAACTAACAAGAACCTGCTGTATAAAAAAATAAAATTTAAAAAAACAACTTACAAGGAAAAAGAACATATATATATGTGTATATATATATATATATACACACACACACACATATATATATATATATATATATCTGAATCACTTTGCTGTACACCAGAAACTAACACAATGTGAGTCAACTATACTTCAATTTTAAAAAAATTCCCCTCTATTATTCAATCCACTATATTTACAGTTTTCCTGCCTGAGCCCAGTTGTCATGTGAGTTTGTGCCCCAGGTCTAGGATGTTCAAGAAGGTATACTAACTACACTGGTTGATAGAATCAGCCTTCCTGGGCTTCAGTATAGACGCCCACAACTTAGCTTCAGTTTTCTCATCTGTAAAGTGGGGACAACAGCAGTATTTACCTACCTCACAGGACTGAGTTAATTAATGTAAAATATTTAAGACAGTGCCTGCGGGACTGCCCTGGTGGTGCAGTGGTTAAGAATCCGCCTACCAATTCAGGGAACACGGGTTCCATCCCTGGTCCAGGAAGGTCCCGGATGTCGTGGAGCTACTGAGTCTGCGCGCCTAGAGCCCGTGCTCCGCAGCAAGAGAAGCCACCGCAGCGAGAAGCCCGAGCACCACAACGAATAGTAGCCCCTGCTCGCCGCAACTAGAGAAAGCCCGTGCAGCAGCAACAAAGACCCAACGTAGCCAAAAAAAAAAAAACCCAAAAACAAACAAAAAAAAACCAGTGCCTGCAGTTTAGGCAAAGGAAATACAATGGCCCAAAAGCCCGGGACCATGTCTATCTTATTTACCATTGAATCCTAGTGGCCAGCACTGAGCTGGGAACAAAAGAGACATCAATAAATTTTTTTTTTCTTTTTTCTTTTTTTTGCAGTACGCGGGCCTCTCACCGTTGCGGTCTCTACCGTTGTGGGCGGAGCACAGGCTCCGGACGTGCAGGCTCAGCGGCCATGGCCCACAGGCCCAGCCGCTCCGCGGCATGTGGGACCGGGGCACGAACCCATGTCCCCGGCATCGGCAGGCGGACTCTCAAACACTGCGCCACCAGGGAAGCCCAATAAATATTTTTAAATAAGGGAGGGAGGAGGAGTCCTAACAGTATAGTACTATTTAGAGCAAAGAACTGACAGACGTGTTCCACTCTCTATAGTAGGGACACAACTGTGTTATATGAAGAATACTTGAAGCAACCGAGGATGCGAAACTGGATTAGAGCGGGGTGAGGAACAAGTTGAGGGGATGTCATTCTCAGATCTTCTGCCATTCTGGGAAAGACAGTGTAGGTTTCTCATAGCCTCACTGGGGAAAATCAGGACGAGAAGGTGGCAATAAAAGAACTGAACTTGGCTTTTTAAGGAAAAGAACATGCAACTCCACGAGGTGCCGTGAAGCCAGTTCTGTGACTTCCCCGGGTGCGCAAACGCTGCGTGTTCGCCAGGCCCAGATGCGGAAGCAGGAATTCTACTACCACCCTTTAGATTAAGGCGTCGCTTGGGAAGAATTTGGCGGGAACAGGAGGAGCCGAACAAAGGAAGTGATGTAAGGTGTCACGGGGGGTGGGATTACACGGCCTGAGGTGCGGAAATATCATCTTGATTGGTTATTTTTTTGAGACACCGTCCTATCACAACGTCCCTCAGCCTTACTTCCGCTTGCGCAGTCTATTTTGCCCTTAGTAACGATGGCCGCAGAGGCTTCCTACCCTCCCGGGAGCAGAGTGCGCGTTTTCAGGAGCGCGGCTGGAGAAGACGGGAAAAGGCGTAAGATTCGTGGGCACTGATTGGCTGAAGCGAGAAGAGTTCTGGCTGCTGACTGGCTCCGTCTTCCGCGGGAAGGAGTTTGTGGCTCCTGCGAAAAGTAGATATAGCGGAGCGGCCGCCTCAGGGCTCGGAGGCGGTTAGGGGGACCCACCGTAGCGGAACGTTCTGGAACTCTTTCCTGAGGGAATCGTGACGAAGATGTGGACCAGTAATGATGAGTGGGGCGGATTATGAGACCCGCAAGAAGGATTTAGCAAGGGGCTGGGTGGGAGAGGCCTGTGGCGGCGGGGGTGGGGGAGGGGCGGGGGCCGGCCGCGGGGGCGTGCGGGGTCGGGGGGAGGTTAAGGAGACGCTGGAAGTGGCTAGGGTGAAGTCTGGGGGTTCTGTGGATTTTTCAGAGGCTTGGAGGGCGGAACAGGTATTAATACCGTTGTTGTTTAAAACCAGGTGGATTTGAAAGCTATAGCAGTTCCTCTTTTGGGGGAGCCGGAGGCTACACACAGTCCCCTGGGGGCTTTGGATCACCGACACCTTCCCAGGCCGAAAAGAAATCTGTAGGTTGAAAGCGTACTTCGTTTTATCTTATACTGCCCGGGAGCTACCGACTCATCTGTGAGAGAAAATTTATGCGATGAAGGAAGGGTGTTAAACTTGAGCTGATACGATAATTGTCAATTATTATCTTATCGAATCTTATAATTGAGTGCTGTAATTTTGAAAAATGAAATTCCCCTAATTTTGCATCCATTGTTTCCTTGCCTTTATTTTGAAATTTACCAATAGAACTAATGAAATCAACCTTGTGGGAAAAGTGAACTTGTTTGTATAGCCTAGTTTACATTCTTCATGTATTGGAAGTCGTTTTTAAATGAAATGTAATGAGGTGCTCTAATGCGGTGGAAAGAACATGGTCTTTGAAGTCTAGTGGATCTATGATCCATCATTGCTCTGACACTCCTTGCAGGGTATCATTGGACAAATGATACCTTCTTGGAAATCTGTTTGGCACCTACTAAATGGGATTAATAATAGATACCTTACAAGGTTGTTGTGAGACTTAATATTATGATATATATATAATTACACCTGCCCCAGAGTTGCTTTCAGTAAATGGTCCCAGAGAGTATTATTAAAAAGAACCTGAGCATTGGAGCCAGAATACGTGGTGTCCAGAATCAACTTTGCCTTTTAACTGGTGGTGTGAGTTTAGCGAAGCACCTTCCACTGCTGGTTTTGGTGGCCCTTGATTTTTCTCATCTGATAATAGTACTAGTACTACTCATGTCCCAGGGTGGTTCTGAGAATTGATAAATGAGGTAATGTATAGGAAAGTGATCTGTAAAAAGCTGTCCAAATGCTTGTTATTCACTCTTTCAGAAATGAGTTTCAGTTTAATAGCTGCTGTTGATTTCATCCTTTAAAAAATATAGGATTTGGTGTTAAGATTCAGTATTAGTAGCTTCTGTGTTTTATGTCCAGGTTGATAAGCTTTTACCTAAACTGGTAATTCACAAGGGTGTGTCAGTGGGAAAAAAATCCATTGATAATTCGCATACATTTGGGCATTGCTTTATATTTTTCATATGATTATTTTATATAATCCTGTGAGTTAATTATTATTTACTGCATTGCACAACAGAGGCTCAGGGAGATTAAGGGACACCTGAGCTTGCATAGCTAGTTAGTCCACACATTGATGCTGCACAAATCCAAAATCTGATGAGCGACTTCTGTCTATTGTAATTTTCTTTTTCCCAGGAAGACCAGAGGGGACTCCAAGTCCTCTAACTTTGTCTTCCTTGAGGCTGTTAAGGAAAAAACAAAAGATAGATCATTGGTTCTCATCTTTTCTCCTTTATCTTAACTATTTTTCTTCATTCTGGTTGTTAGAATTCTTAATCTCAGTATCTATTCCTGGGGCTGTGTATTAAGACTGCTTTTTGGAGAACAATGATGGTTATAAACTGGAGTTTCAAACCCAGGTCTTTTTATGTTTAAATCTAGTGCCTTTTCCACAGTAAATTAGATAAACACTCTATCTAAAGTGTTTCCTGTCGACTATAAACCTGTTATATTTGATTGAATCGTGTGAAATTTCTAATACCATGTTTTGCCTTTAAAAATGGTGGGTTTTTTATAGTACTGTCAGAGTAGCCAGTGGTTCATAGTCAGCTAGAAAAGAATTTTTTTCAGAATTAAACATATCAGTACTTGTGCTGTCACCCTCTCTGTGAATCTCTTTGGAACAAACTGGAAACTCTTTGTGATCAGTTCTTGGCACATAATAGGTACTCATTAAAAAATAAGAACTTGCTGTGATTTGAGATGAATTTGAAGGTATTTACTAACACCTCAATAATTACCCATCTGTAACTTTTTTCCCTGAGGAGTAATAATATTTATTGAATACCTACTACATGTGGCGCTTGGGATTAGCATTTTCATATACATTATATATTTCATTTACAACTCAAAAGGTAGATATCCTCATTTTATAGAATAGGTGGTGGTGTGTCCAGGGCTGTGGAGCTGGGATTTGAACACAGGTCTGTAGGACTTTCTGGCTCCAAAGCCCATATTCTTGCTGCTGCTACCACAGTGGCTCTTAGTTTTCTTATGCTGAAGATACAATGAAAATCTCAGGTGTGATAGGTGAAAACTGTATAGTAGATTATGAGAGCTAAATCCTGGGACCTCAGCAAATTTTAAATATATAAATACTAATATAGCATATAACTTCACTTATAAAATACTATAAAGTAAAATTGAAAAACAGTTGATTCCTTTATATCCTTGTTAAAAGCTATTGCAGATATAAAGAGTGAGGAACAATAGCTGACCTAATAATTCCTAATGTTTATTGAGTGCTTGCAGTGTGCCAGTTATTCTAGGTACTTCACCATATATTTAATTTTCATAATGATTTTTAATGATTTTATTATTCCTAGTTTTATAGATGAGGAAACTGAGGTACAGATGAATAGAGAAATGTGACCAAGAACACACTCCTCCTGAGTGGTAGAGCCATAATCTTTACACTCAAGCTTGGCTGCTGCCTGTTGTGACATGTGTGCTGGTAGTTGGCTAGGCTTACTTTCTACCATCCTGGCAGTACTCACCATTCAAAATCAGGCTTCAGCAAAGTGAAATGTTGCGAGTATCATGGACCTTCAGGGATAAGCTTCAACTGCTAAATCCATGAAGACCAAGAGTCTACTATGTTCAGTCTTACATGTGGAACATTTACTGGGTTACATCCTGTTGATCTCCAACAGGAAGAACCGTAATCTTTAATCCACCATGCTTTTTCCATCTTGTACATGGTCCCTCTAAGAGTCTATGAGAGTGCATGTTTGCCCTCAGCCTATAATGCATATTCCCTACCCACTATTTCTTCACTGTCGAAATTCTTGTGCTTCAAGGTCCAGCCTAAATGCTCCCTCTTCTTGAAATTGCCAAAAATATTTCCGAGATCCTACATAGAGCATCTCATTCTATAGTGTATCAAGATCAGGCTCGTTATTTACATTTTTACCTCCCCTAAGTTAGGAGTATGTTGAAGGCAAATCCTATTCCATTTTACTCATCTTTATGTCCCCCAAACAACCTCTGCCCAGTGGTAGGCAAAAATAAGAATTTATGCTGGTGTTAGGCTGCTTCTGGATGTGATTTGGGTGTCCTCTTCTGCCCATCACCTCCTGTCCCTTTCCTTTAAGATGTCCAGTGTGGCCAAGCCCTTATCCCATTTTCCCCATACTCACATTTGATTGTCAGAACATCTATCCTAAAGCTATACCTCTAACTTTCTGTTATATTTTATCATGAGAGTTAGAACAACTCCAATGTTCTGTCTCTGCTGGCCATCTCTCAAACCCCTTCTGAGTACCATCTCATCTGTGATAAAAAGCCAGCTCCTGGGCTTCCCTGGTGGCGCAGTGGTTGAGAGTCCGCCTGCCGATGCAGGGGACGCAGGTTTGTGCCCCGGTCCGGGAAGATCCCACATGCCGCGGAGCGGCTGGACCTGTGAGCCATGGCCGCTGGGCCTGCGTGTCCGGAGCCTGTGCTCCGCAACGGGAGAGGCCACAACAGTGAGAGGCCCGTGTACCACAAAAAAAAAAAAAAAAAAAAAAGCCAGCTCCTAAAGGTGGGGTTTCCTTTAAAAGTCTGTTCCAGAAGCAGGTCATCTTCCTTATGCTGTTTGCACTCTGGCCTACTCATTTTGGTGATCCCTAGTACCGCACAAATTTATCCATTCATCAGGAGCTTTGGAGTCAGACAAGCCTGGGTTTGAAATCTAAAGTGTGGCATTTGTTAGCTATATAACCCTGGTTTTCATCTCTGTGAAGCAGGGATAATGAGGTGCATTTTGAAGATTCGGTGTTATAATATATGTAAAGTGCTTGGCACATAGCAGGTGCTAAATGAACAGTAGTTATTATTTTCTTAATTGGATGTATGCATACTTTTTTTTCAGAGAGCCCGAGCTCAGCATATTGTACCCTGTACCATATCTCAGCTGCTTTCTGCTACTCTGGTTGATGAAGTGTTCAGAATTGGAAATGTTGAGATTTCACAGGTAAGTAAAAATAATTTGTGGAAGAGTCACTTAATCATAGGAATGAAGAATGAGATAAAACTAACATCTCAACAAAATACATAGGGGTGAAAATACATAGGGGTGGGCCTCCCTGATGGCGAAGTGGTTGAGAGTCCGCCTGCCGATGCAGGGGACACGGGTTCGTGCCCCGGTCCAGGAAGATCCCACATGCTGCGGAGCGGCTGGGCCCGTGAGCCATGGCCACTGAGCCTGCGCGTCCGGAGTCAGTGCTCTGCAACGGGAGAGGCTACAACAGTGAGAGGCCCGCTTACCACAAAAAAAATAAACACATAGGGGACTTCCCTGGTGGCACAGTGGTTAAGAATCCGCCTCAGTGCAGGGGACACGGGTTCAAGCCCTGGTCTGAGAAGATCCCACATGCTGTGGAGCAGCTAAGCCTGTGCGCCATAACTACTGAGCCTGTGGTCTAGAGCCCACGAGCCACAACTACTGAAGCCCATGCGCCTAGAGCCCATGCTCCGCAACGAGAGAAGCCACCGCAATGAGAAGCCCGCGCACTGCAACAAAAAGTAGCCCCCACTCACTGCAACTAGAGAAAGCCTGCGCGCAGCAATGAAAACCCAATGCAGCCTAAAATAAATAAATTTATGAAAAAAAAACATAGGGACTTCCCTGGTGGTCCAGTGGTTAAGATTCCATGCTCCCAATGCAGGGGGCCCAAGTTCAATCCCTGGTCAGGGAACTAGATCCTGCATGCCGTAACTAAGAGCCTACATGCCACAACTAAAGATCCCGCATGCTGCAATGAAGATACCACGTGCCACAGCTAAGACCCAGTGCAGCCAAATAAATAAATAAATAAATATTTTTAAGAAAATATATAAGTGTTGCTTTGGTTTCTAAGAAAACCAAATTTTTTTTTCTTCTGGTCTAGGTCACTATTGTGGGGATAATCAGAAATGCAGAGAAGGCTGCAACCAACATTGTTTACAAAATAGATGACATGACGGCTGCACCCATGGATGTTCGCCAGTGGGTTGACACAGATGTAAGTAGTTGTTTTTGAATCAGGGTGGGGTTACTCTGGGACTTTGGAGATGTTGAACTTTTTTAGTCTTACTTTTTAAAGGTGGATCTTATTATAAAAATAAAACATAAGCAAGACATCAAAGGCAGAAACCCTAACATTAAAGGCCAATACATTTGATGTCATAAAAAATTTTAAATCTTTTAAACTTCCCAAAATACTATAAACGAAGTTAAAGGGCAAGTGACGGGACACACTAGAATGTAAACTCTGTGAGAACAAGGATTTTTATGTTGGCACTGTATCCCTAGCACCTAGAACAGTGCCAGTTACATAGTGGGCCCTGAGTAAATATTATTTAAATTAGTGGGAAAATTTTTTGCAAAATATTACGAACATTTAAAATTTTCAATTATTGAAAGTTCTTACAAAGGAAAAAGCAACCACACCTTAGGAAAACAGGCAAAGAAATGCACAAGTAATTCATAATAGATGAAATAAAAATTGCAACAACAATAAGAAAAGCAAGTTTACTTAACATTAAGATACCATTTTTAGCTTATTAAATTGGCAAAGGAGAAAAGAGAATGGCAATGTCCACTTCTCTTGAGAGCAGTAGGCGCCTAATTTATGGAGTGAATTGTCACTGTTTGTCTGGGGAAGTGGATACCGCCCTACCTTGATGTTATGAGCATCACCTTTCTCAAAAATCAGCCGATGATCAAAATCATCTCAGAAATGTTGACCACTCCACTGCCAGAAATTTGCATTAAGGAATAATTAAAGATAACACGCAAAGATTCAGTTGTAAGATTGTTGATCATCATTATTTATAATAATGGAAAACTAAAAGGAATCTCAGTGTTAGCAGTAGGATATTATTAATTAAATCCTGGTATATTTTTTAAAATACTGCAAATGATGTAGAAATGTATGTATTGTCACAAAGAAGTGTTTACTATAAATTGTTGAGAGGAAAAGAGCATGTTAAAGGTAGTATGGGGCTTCCCTGGTGGCGCAGTGGTTGAGAGTCTGCCTGCCGATGGAGGGGACACAGGTTGGTGCCCTGGTCCGGGAAGTTCCCCACATGCTGCGGAGCAGCTGGGCCCGTGAGCCATGGCCACTGAGCCTGTGCGTCCGGAGCCTGTGCTCCGCAGCGGGAGAGGCCACAACATTGAGAGGCCTGCGTACCGCAAAAAAAAAAAAAAAAAAAAAGGTAGTATGCATGGTGTGGCCCCATTTTTGCAAAGCAACATATATATAAGTGTATGTATAAACATGGAGAAAATAGACTTAAAGAAAATATATTCCTTTTACCCTTTTTATTTTTTTTAATTATTTTATTATTTTTTTAATTAATTTATTTATTTAGCTGTGTTAGGTCTTTGTTGCTGTGCGCGGGCTTTCTCTAGTTGCGGCGAGCGGGAGCTACTCTTTGTTGTGATGCGCGGGTTTCTCATGTCGTGGCTTCTCTTGTTGCGAGCACGGGCTCTAGGCACATGGGATTCAGTAACTGTGGCATGTGGGCTCAGTAGTTGTGGCTCACGGGCTCTAGAGCACAGGCTCAGTAGTTGTGGTACATGGGCTTAGTTGCTCCGCAGCATGTGGGATCTTCCTGGGCCAGGGATCGAACCTGTGTCCCCTGCGTTGGCAGGCAGATTCTTAACCACTGTGCCACCAGGGAAGCCCCCATTTTATTTTTTAATTGGGCAGAGGCCTCTTGGTTTTTTATGTTGTTTTTAAAATACATTCATTATAGAACATTTGGATAATGCATACTTTGTATGCTATTTTTGCTTCAAAAACCACAAGTCGTCTGTGAAGAATTAACTTGATAGTTATTCATTCTTTATTTTTTGGACCTCAGAAAAATACAGGAGAATTCATTCAACAGTTGTTATTGGAGTACTGATTCTGAACCAGACTGCTTGGTTCCAGGTAGACAAAGAATGCAAAAGACACAGTCCCTGCCATCAAGGGGGAAGGTAGTTACTAGAGATGCCTAATACTGCATGCTCATACAAAATGTATGGTGCTCACTTATAAACATTTAAAGATCCCCTGAAATCCCACATCCCAAAGATGACTACTGTTACAACACATTTTGGGAAATACCCTTTCAGACATTTCTCTCTGCATATCTGTACATATATGAGATGTATGCTTACAGTTTTACATAAAGGATAATATGATATGCAACTGCTCTGTAATCTGCTCTTTTCGCTCAAAACTATGTAGTGGAACTGATTTCTTAATGTCAATAAATACAAATTTACATCATCAATTTTGGGGACTGCCTATTCCATCATAAGGATATATCATCCCTTACTTACAGACCCAGTCAGGAAACATTTAGCTTATTTCCATCATTTGTTATTATAGACAATGCAGCGGTGAGTATCTTTGTGTACATCTCTTCATGATTGAGATAATCTCCTTAAGATCAATTTAAACTAGGTTTTCTGGAGGAAATACACATTTTACATGTTTCTACTTTCTTTTTTGGTTAATCTTACATTTACGTTTTTACATTTTTTATTGCCTTCCATAAAGGTACCAATTTACTTAGTGCATGAGAGTTCCCCATTAGTTCTCCACACCCTAACAGTAGGTTTTATGAGTCTTAAATTTTTGTATCATAGTTTAAAAATAGTCTTGTCATTGAGAATTTTCTCATTTTTTATGCGTAATTCTTTGGTTTTAGTGAGATTGGATTTTTTTTTTTTAACTTTATTCAGTGTTAATTTGTGGGGGGATTTTTAGTTGTCTAAAGTCCTTTGATTCCCCAGGAGTGTTTGGATATTTATTTTTGTTTGCAAGAGCCTGAAAAATATTAACCTCTTATCATAATTATATGACTTCTCTAGTTTGTCTTTTGACTTTGAAAAGCTTTTCCTTGTTTCAGATTATTTTTCAATTCATGTTTCCTTCTGTAATTTCTGTGGTTTCTTTTTATATCTCTATATATGATTAAGTCTTTTTATAATTAAATGATGTATTTTGGTAAAAGGAGAGAAGTATAGATCCAGCTTTACTTTTTGCAAGAGTTTGTTCTTAATTTTTATTGCAGTATAGTTGATTTATAATGTTGTGTTAGTTCCAACTTGTTTTAAAATGTTCTTTGAGAGAATACAAACTTTTATCTGTGGTATATATACAGCTATGTAAAATAATAGGTAGAGTGAAATGCAAATAGTTGGTAATCTCCAGGTAATGGGAATTGGGGTGTTTTTTAGTTTTAAACACATACATTCTATATTCTAGTTTTTTTATAGTCGTGTATTTTATAATCAAAAAGAGCTTTGAGTCAGCTTATGTATTTTTCTTATTAATAATAGGTACATAGTCTAGAAAACCCAAAAAGAGATATTAAAATCATTTATAATTATCCAAGTTAACTTTTGTTAACGTTTTGATGTATATGTTTCCCCTTGTGGGAAATAAGCTTTTTTCCATGAGTCACAGCAGGTCTTCACAGACAATGAATAGAATTCTGCATTATCATTTGCAGCAGTATAAACTAATCCATTATACAAATGTGCACCTTTTGTTGCATATGTAGGTTGTTTTAAATGTTTTAGTATTCAAAACTATGCTGTGATGAATACTCCTAAAGCTAAATCTTCTGTTTTTGAATTTTTGAATTTTATTTTATTTATTTTTTTATACAGCGTGTTCTTATTAGTCATCCATTTTATACACATCAGTGTATACATGTTAATCCCAATCGCCCAATTCAGCACACCACCACCACCACCCCCCAGCCACTTTCCCCCCTTGGTGTCCATACATTTGTTCTCTGCATCTGTGTCTCAATTTCTGCCCTGCAAACCGGTTCATCTGTACCATTTTTTAGGTTCCGCATACATGTGTTAATATACGATATTTGTTTTTCTCTTTCTGACTTACTTCACTCTGTATGACAGTCTCTAGATCTATCCACATCTCTACACGTGACCCAATTTCGTTCATTTTTTATGGCTGAGTAATATTCCATTGTATATATGTACCACATCTTCTTTATCCATTCGTCTATCTGTGGGCATTTAGGTTGCTTCTATGACCTGGCTCTTATAAATAGTGCTGCAATGAACACTGGGGTGCATGTGTCTTTTTGAATTACGGTTTTCTCTGGGTATATGCCCGGTGGTGGGATTGCTGGGTCATATGGTAATTCTATTTTTAGGTTTTGAAGGAACCTCTGTACTGTTCTCCATAGTGGCTGTATCCATTTACATTCCCACCAATAGTGCAAGAGGGTTCCCTTTTCTCCACACCCTCTCCAGCATTTGTTGTTTGTAGATTTTCTGATGATACCCATTCTAACTGGTGTGAGGTGATACCTCATTGTAGTTTTGATTTGCATTTCTCTAATAATTAGTGATGTTGAGCAGCTTTTCATGTGCTTCTTGGCCATCTGTATGTCTTCTTTGGAGAAATGTCTATTTAGGTCTTCTGCCCATTTTTGGATTGGGTTGTTTGTTTTTTTAATATTGAGCTGCATGAGCTGTTTATATATTTTGGAGATTAATCTTTCGTCTGCAAATATTTTCTCCCATTCTGAGGGTTGTCTTTTCGTCTTGTTTGTAGTTTCCTTTGCTTTGCAAAAGCTTTTACGTTTCATTAGGTCCCATTTGTTTATTTTTGTTTTTATTTCCATTACTCTAGGAGGTCGATCAAAAAAGAACTTGCTGTGATTTATGTCAAAGAGTGTTCTTCTTATGTTTTCCTCTAAGAGTTTTATAGTGTCTGGCCTTACATTTAGGTCTTTAATCCATTTTGAGTTTACTTTTGTGTATGGTGTTAGGGAGTGTTCTAATTTCATTCTTTTACATGTAGCTGTCCAGTTTTCCCAGCACCACTTATTGAAGCAACTGTCTTTCCTCCATTGTATATCCTTGTCTCCTTTGTCATAGATTAGTTGACCATATTAAAGCTAAATCTTAATACATGTTCTTTATTTTCTTAAATTTCTAAAAGTACAGTTGCTATGCCAATAAGTATGTCCACCAGAAAGTTGTGTGCCTAAGAACACTGAATGAGAGTGCCATAATCGTTTGCTTGTTTTTTGATGTGCATAACATAGAACTTGGATATTTTTATTCTAATTCCTGGTTTCATTTTTAAAAAATTAAATTCTAAAAGGCAGGGCAAACTAGGTAGTGCTGCATTAGGATCCTTTAGCTCTTACTTCGTAACTTTCTCTTTCTGTACATAATTTAGAAATTTTGATGAGGCTTTCACCAGCATCACTAAAACCTAAGTGGTGTGTTTGTATTTTTTCTGTTAGGATGCCAGCAGTGAAAACACTGTGGTTCCTCCAGAAACATATGTGAAAGTGGCTGGTCATCTGAGATCTTTTCAGGTAAAGTCAGGAAAAAACGACAGTTAAAATGTATCTGCATGAAGCAGTTTCTGGGGTCATGCCTAAGTTTAGGATACTTAAGACTTAGTAAGTCTCTATGTTTAATGGGAGTTATATTGAAGTTATTTCATTATTTTCTTCTTCAAAAGGAAATAATGGGTTTCCTCAATATAAAACAAACAGAAAGGTAGAGAAAGAACAAAATCTAAGCCTACAGTTGCCATCTTTGGCATTCATTAGGTGTAGAAGGCGGACACTGGATTTGGAGACTAAACTCTGGTTGTATAACCTTGGGGAAGTCATTGAACATCTCTATGCTAGTTTTGTTCTTTTGACTATATTTCATTGACTGTTTTTGGATTAACTCTGAGTTAAAAATTTTCAGTATATAACACATTTTCCTCAGTTAGTAAAATACTATAACCAAGAAAGGAGCCACAATGTTTTGACCTGAAATTGACTTGAATGTGCTCATTATTTGTTCACATTTCTCTCTTTATTTTAATAGAACAAGAAAAGCCTGGTAGCCTTTAAGATCATGCCCCTGGAGGATATGAATGAGTTCACCACACATATTCTGGAAGTAGTCAATGCACACATGATGCTCAGCAAGTGTAACAGCCAGGTGAGCAGCTTCATTCTCGTCGTTTTTTCTCTTCCCTGAAAAAACCTAAACCACTTCTGTGCTCCGGCTTTGATTTCCTTGACATTTTGAAGATTGAGCCACAAGAAAGTCATCATTCAGTCCTCAAAAAAAATTTTCTCCATGAGCTTTGCTGTGTTATTTTATTCCTGATGAAACACTTTCCTCTCAAAATTACAAGTTCCTCTAACCCCGGTGGCTTGGTTGGCTGAGGCCAAGACAAGCTTCAAGTGTAGACACATAATTATCAGCTGAGCTCTTAGCTTCAGGATTTTCAGTCCATATTCAGAGAAAAACCCCAACTAAGATAGCATTTTGCTGCTTTCCTTCCAACCTATTGGCTAAACAGGATTATTTATGCACCATTATTTTGTCCCTGCAATTATATTTCTTGCTTCATATCGAAATTTCTCAACATTTTCTGTGGTACAAATTCAGTTTGGCAAGTCCATCTAGGACCACATAATGGGTTTGCTGATCTGAGTATTAGAGTGCCCTTAGATGATTCTGGTGGCAAGGTGGAAGACTGGTTACAGTAGGAGGGACTGGAGCTGTTGCCTCTTGTTTTGTGCCAAGCACTTTGCTAAGCCCTGGGGATACAAAGATAAATTCATTCAGTTTATTGAGCCTAGTATATGCCAATCATTATTCTAGGCCCTGGGAATAAAGCAGTGAACAAGATGGGTAAAGTGTCTGCCCTCAAATTTATATTCTTGAGAGAAATGGACCATCAACAAGAAAACAAATATATAGTTTTAGGTAGTTATAGGTACTCTGAAATTAAGCAGAGTAGGAGAAGACAGTGATGGAGGGAATAAGAATGGTATAATTTTAAATGAGAGAAGAACATTCCAAGCGGTGTCAGAAGCCATGAGACTGGAACAAGCTTGGCATACTTGAGACCAGCAAGAAGGCCAGACTGTCTGGAGTGAAGCAAGTGACATGGGAGGTGGTACAGGGATGTAGGCAAGGGAGCGAGACCCCGATCATGTAGGGCTTTGTAGGCCATAGTAAGGATTACTTTTTTCTAATTGACACTAAACCTTTAGAAGGTTTTGACTAGGGAAGTGATGTGATGTGATTTACCTTTTTAAAAGCTCACTTGAGCTGCTGTGTGGAGAGTAGACTATGAGGCACCAATAATAGCAACAGAAGTAATTCTGGGGAATGGTAGCAGCAGCTGGGTAAGAAGTGGTTGGATTCTAATACATTCCGAAGGTAGCGCTGACAGGACTTAATGGTTTAGATACAGGATATAAAGAAAAGAGAGGGTTCAAAAATAACTCCTAGGTTTGGGGCTTGAGTAACTAGATGAAGCTAGCAGGTTTGAAGGGCAAACTACAGAGTTCTGTTCTGGACTTAGCAAATGCAACGTGTCAGACACCCAAATGGAGACCAGAATGGACGGTTGACTGTATAAAGCTGGGACTCAAAGGAGAGGTCAGGGGTAGAGAGAGAGCATTGGGAGTCATTGTGTGGATGGTATTTAAAGCCTCGGATGAGACGAGATAACTAGTGAGTTAAGAGGTAAGAGACCTAAACTCTGAGACACAGAGCTAGGAGTCTGGAGGCACAGCAGGAGCCAGAGAAAGTCAGAGAAGTTGCCAGTTGGGCAGGAGGAAAATCAGGAAATGTGATTCTATAGAATATTCTGAAAAGAGTACCTTAAGGAGGGAGTGGAGTTCAACGGTAGAATGCTGCCTAGAAGTCAAGTAAGGTGATGAGAGAGGTCCGTCGGATTTGGAAACGTGGATCTTCAGAAGAGAGGCTTCAGCAATGGTTAGGGGAAATGTGGGTTAAAAAGAATGGGACTGGGTAGAAAGTTTAGGGTGTTTATTTTATGACTATACTTCATAACCTATACATATATATCAAATGTTATGTGATAAAAATGGTTTTAAAGTGAGGATGGGTGGAAGCTGTGAGTATAGACAGTTATATTGAGGAGTAAATAAAATAATCCTTTCCCTCAAAGAGTTTGCCTTAAGCATTGAGGGTTCAGATCACTTAAGCAGTGAGGAGTGGCAAGTGCAGGGTGCTGTCGAACCACAGAGAAGAGTTTCCTGTCCTGACCTGGACGTCAGAAAGGGCCTCCTGGAGGAGGTGATGCCTAAACCAAGTCTTAAAATACACATATGGGAGCAGGGGCGCACCTGAAGCAGAACATGAGGTCATTTCAGCAGAGGTATCCAGGGAAGAAATAGCGTTCAGTTCAGTATTACTGGATCATAAAATAGGACTTCTGTCTCACCAGCAAGCAACGTGAAGGCATCTAGCTTGAAAACAGGAGACCATGACTGAATTTTGGGTTTTTTTTTAATGACCTTGAAGCATTGGCATTTAATGAATTTTTTTTTTTTTTTTTTTTTTTTTGTCTGCGTTGGATCTTCCTTGCTGTGCACGTGTGCGCGGGCTTTCTCTAGTTGCGGTGAGCGGGGGCTACTCTTCATTGCAGTGCGCAGGCTTCTCATAGTGGTGACTGCTCTTGTTGCGGAGCACGGGCTCTAGGCGTGCGGGCTTCAGTAGTTGTGGCATGTGGGCTCAGTAGTTGTGGCACAGGGGCACTAGAGCACAGGCTCAGTAGCTGTGGCACGCAGGCTTAGTTGCTCCACGGCATGTGGGATCTTCCCGGACCGGGGCTCGAACCCGTGTCCCCTGCACTGGCAGGTGGATTCTTAACCACTGCGCCACCAGGGAAGCCCTAATGAACGTTTGTTGAATGAATGAGTCTCTTGACTGCATGGGATTCACTGATGACCTTCCACAATGCTCTTTTACTTGTAATGGGTACTTAACATATTTAATCTTTTGTCATCTTTATTCAGTTCAATAAATTAAACATTGACTGAGCACCTGCTGTCCACCAGGCACTGTGCAAAGCTGAAGGGGCTTATGGGGGAAAGTGACAGGCAAACAGTGTGATGGCTACTATGAGAGGGAATGGGCCAAATGCTATGAGAGCCAAGAAGGAAGAACACAACTAACTTTGGCCTGGGGGGATGTCAGGGAAGTCTTCACAAAGGCAGTGACAATTAAGTTGGGCTTTGAAGGATGAGAAGAGTGTTTCCCAAGCAGATGAGGGGAGGAGCATTCCAGACATGGAATAACGTGTTAGAGGCATGTGTGTGACTGGCAAGAATTCCCTGTGTTGAAAGGGGGTGGTCAAGAATAAAATACAGACTTTGATGTCTAGTTGTGGTAGGTCTTAATATCCAGGAGTTTTATATTATCTTCACAGGCAGGGGGAGCCAGCTGAAAGCTTTTAGGTGGAGGAGAGACATGATCAGAAGTTATTACTTGGAGCAGTGAGGAGGGTTGATTGGAATAGGAGAGACTTGCAGCTGAGACACCAGTCAGGAGATCAGGGGTGATGAGGATCATTTCGAGCCACTGAACGTTGTATTAATGGGCTGTGGTGATGGGCTGTGGTGACGGGCTGTGGGAGGTGAGCGAGTGGAGACTCAAAGATGGCCAAGATCTACAGGACTGGGCTTGGACTTACTAATAGAAATGGAATATACCAGGGCAGGCAGGTTTGGGGAGGAAAGTAAACTTTATTTTGAAGTGCGTGAGATAGCTAAGTGGAGGTCTTCGGTAGATGGTTGGTAACGAGGATTTGTGGCCTCGGAGGAGGTCTGGGATGAAATCCTGAGAGAACTATCAGCTTTTTGGAAGACAGGTAGACAGAAGAGGCTGAGAAGGGATACTGAGAAGGTATAGTTTGAAAATTAAGTGGAGAACCAGAAGAATATGGTGTCAGGAAGCCTAAGGAGGGGTACATTTCAAGAGGGGTGTGGTCAGCAGTGTCTGCTTCTGAGAGGTCAAGTGTTATGAGAACTGAAAGGGATTACTGGCTGTGTTGGTTGATAAGCATTGGTAAGTTTGGTGAGAACAGTTTCAGAGGTATATTTGGAGAGAATCCAAATAGTGCTGGGAAATGTAAACAGTGACTATAATCTATTATTTTTTAAAAGTTTGGTGGTAAAAAAGAAGAAAAGAGAGGGTAATGAGAACTGTGTCTCCTTTTCTCTCCTTGTAATGCTTCATGCCTAGTTGACACTCAGTAAATGCTTGCATGATTGAAGCACCAGAGGTAGATACCACTATAGCAGATCTCAGTAATTTTCTTCTCAGTGCTATTTTTCCTCTGGTTCCTGTCACATCACAAAAGAAAAGGAGGATCCAGGAAGTACCTTTCTCTCTGTTTGATACAATATGCTTCAGAGAATGACTTTATCTTCCTATGAAATACTCATTAGATAATAGCTGTCCTTTCCCAGGGAAGCAGTTGTTATTGGCAAAACTCTGCTTAGGGAATTCCCTGGCAGTCCAGTGGTTAGGACTCTAACCACGCTTTCACGTGGCCTGGGTTCAATCCCCAGTCAGGGAACTAATATCCCACAAGCCGTGTGGCACAGCCAAAAAAAAAAAAAACTGCTTAAATTGTTTTTTTGTAAACTACTTATTAAGCTACTTAAAAGAGCAAGGACTGTGTTTAAATTGGTGAATTTACTAATGTTGTAAACTTATTTCTTAATTCAGCCCTCAGCAGGGAAAGCACCTGTCAGCAATCCAGGAATGGGTGAAGCTGGGAACTTTGGTGGGAATATCTTCATGCCAGCAAATGGCCTCACTGTGGCCCAGAACCAGGTAAACAGCTGAGTGGCTCCAGACATGCAAGACACAGACAGTTAGTTGTAAATTATGTTACTTCCTTAATGGTGCTAAGTACCTGACTCATTTCTTTCCTATAAAGGGATTCTGGCTTACATAGGGGAGCTGATTCAGAGTAGTTGCTAAAATCTTTCTGATTTGAATCTTCAGGTACTGAATTTGATTAAGGCTTGCCCAAGGCCTGAAGGATTGAACTTTCAGGATCTCAAGAATCAGCTCCAACACATGACCGTACCCTCCATCAAGTGAGTATTTGGTTTCTGTGAACTAGGGCTCCAGAATTGTACCCGTTTCCCCTCACCAGGATTTCCCGGTAATGAGAAGTAAGTTTAAAAAATTAAAAAAAAAAAAAAACCGTTGACTAACAAAAGCGAAGTTGTTCAGTCATGAAAAAGTAGAAAAAGGACTCACAAAGATGGTGCTGCCTGTCACTTCACTCATTCATTTTTCATTCAGCAAATACTAAGTACCATTATGTGCAAGGGATGTAATTTTGAGCAAAAATTGACCAGATAGCTCTCGTGGAATTTAGTCTGGAGGAATGAGATGCTAAGCTCCTAGTCCTCAGGTGTACATTTGCACTGGCGTTGCTGTCCCCACTGTGCAGTGTTCCTCAGGCTATCTGGACCTGAAGCCATTAGACAGTCCTTCCAACATCCTTGTCCTGATAACCTGTTAGACAAGCAGCTTCCTGATTCTAATGAACTCATCAAACAAACTGAGTATTATGGTGTTTGTGATAGTTGTTACTATAAATCAGTTGATATTCTAGGTCTCAATAGAAAAGAATGCTCAGGTCTAATTCCATTTCCTGTCCTATGAGATGAGGATAATAATTCCTATCTTAGAGTTACTGTGATGATGAGGTGCAGAATGTCTGTCACAATAGTAGGTGCTCTATAAATTGTTACTCTTATTAAATATGTTACTGACACTGACCCTGAGGGCCTTTGAGGATTTGAAGGTGTCATACCATTTCTAGAAAGACCTTTCCTTTCCTTCTTGCAACTTGATTTTCCAGAGGGGAATGAGAGGGTCGGTGGATGAGTGAGGAGCTATTTTTTTTTATATAGCTGTTTATATTGGGAGACATTATATGCAACCGGAACTATAGCTTTAGAACCTGGTTTCAGTTTGCTTACACTGGTATTTAAGTGAGGTCCTATTTTCTTTGCTTTACACAACTTGGGAGAGGCATCCAAGGCAGCCCTAAAGCCTTTGTCTCCGAGGATTACCTCAGTTTTGTAATTTTACTGGTGTTTCTCCCTGCAAGAGCCTTCCATGAGCAAAATGGCCATGAATTCTTGTCAGCTAAGATAGAAAGTAGGGAAATGAGTAAAGTTTACATATTCGGCCATATCCAAAAGGCAGTTTCCTTTCTTCTACATTTGGTTTTTTCTTTCTTTCTAGGCAAGCTGTGGATTTTCTAAGCAACGAGGGACACATCTATTCCACTGTGGATGATGATCATTTTAAATCCACAGATGCAGAATAACTGGATCGAATTGGGTACCCGAGATATTTTCCAGCTGGACTTTTTACGCAGTCTCTCGTCTCCAGCTGTGCATATATTTGGCAGGTTGACTTCTAGGAAATAGGTTTCATCTATAAAAGGTTTCAATTGACATCCTTTTGAAACTTACTACTCTTCTGTGTTTTTGAAGCTCAGAGGGATATGGGCAACTGACAGGGATGTAAACCAGGATGGAATTTCTTAAAGAACTTACAAATTAGTTACAATATCAGGATAAATGGAATTGGAAGAGGGATGCTACCAAGAGGGTTGGGCGGTATTACTTAAATAATACTCCGGAGTTTTTATGCCTAAATTGTTTCCTGTTGAGAGCAGGACTAGGGCCTGTCAGCAGAGAGCTAGCCACGAAACCCACTAACCTCTGCCTATTTTTGTTGCCCACTTTGGTTATGTGGTTATGTGTTGTTACTTTCAGAATTGCACTTTCTTTCACCTTGTCATAATTGCTGCCCAAAGTGTGTTTTTATAAGCATGGGGTTCTAGAATGGTGGCTTCATGGGGCAGAGAGAAAGATATGTGTTTTGTACAAAATAAGTACATTCATATGTTTAATAAAATAGTTCTATGATTGCAGTAACTTGTAAAAATGTTCTTATTTTCTTACACTGTAATAAATACTTTATCATCTCAGCTAATTCAGAGATAAGTTAATGAGGTGTAACATGCAAATAAAAGTTCTGTAACTGCTTTAACTGTGTTTCTAAATGAGATCTACTAGCAGCTGTGTGGAGAAGGCTCCACTCCCTTGGTTTCTGACAGTGAACAACAATGTGCTTGTTATTTTCTGTACATGCAGGATAGTTCCCATCTGGGGAGCTGTGCAGACGCTTAAAAGTCAGTCAACCAGTATGTTCATTTGCAAGTATGTCCATTCTTGATTGTTGCCTAAAAGAAAGAACAGTGGCTAAAAACAGGTTTAAAAAAGCATATACATTTGAATATGGAATGCATGATAGGATACTTCTATGGGTGGTGGACTTCTCTTTCTAGTTACCATGCTAATGCCCTCAAATGGGCAAGGGGGCAACAGCAGTGGTTCTAGGTGGAAGTCACTTTTTCTTTTGATTTTGAATTCTGTGATTTAGCAATCAAAAACTACTTACTCATTAATTCAGCGAGTTTTTTTTTTTTTTTTTTGCGGTACGCGGGCCTCTCACTGTCGCGGCCTCTCCCGTTGCGGAGCACAGGCTCCGGACGCGCAGGCTCAGCGGCCATGGCTCACGGGCCCAGCCGCTCCGTGGCATGTGGGATCTTCCCGGACCGGGGCACGAACCCGTGTCCCCTGCATCGGCAGGCGGACTCTCAACCACTGCGCCACCAGGGAAGCCCTCAGCGAGTGTTTATTGAATACCTACTGTGTCAACCCATTGGTCAGCTACTAGGAATATAAAGCAAAATAAGAGATTGGTGTCCCAGGACTTGCTGATTCAGCATTCCCAATAACACAGAGTAGCTACTCAGGGATACTGAATCCCCTGCCACCTTGGCATTGACATGGTATCACAGGAGCTCTGTGGATTCTGAGCACTATGGAGGCCCGTGGGGCTGAGCAGAGGTAGGCTACTGCTCAGCAGAGTGAAACGCCAGCCTCTGTAGAGCTTCTACCTGCTCAAGCCAGGGGAACTTGCATTTTGGATATTTGTCGTCACCTGGGATGTCAGGTATACAGTGTTCTCTTGGTACATTGTTGAGACAGCAGGAACAGCACTATGACCCAAGTTCTCAGAAATCCCCAGTGTCACAGCCAAGCCATGAGTCTAGCCTAGTCTCAGGAAGATCTCTTTAGGTGTACAGTGGGAGATGAGGCTCCTTGGGAAATAGTGGTACTTTATTGGATTTAACTAGAGAAAAGCCAGTAAGAATTAGTGTCCTATGTGAATTAATAGATTTGTTTTTTAAAATGTTGTTGAGGGAAATTCAAAACTCGATAAATTTTTGAGCATGCATCCCCAGGTTATATTCATTTACCTAGCAGTTATTTACTATATCAGTTACTATATTAGTTTGTTATATATATTACAAAACACTCAAAATTAGAAATGAAAAAGGATATTAAAAATAAATATGAAAGGATGTACCAATACAGTTGACGCTTGAACGTCACGGTTTGAGCTGTGCAGGTCCACTCATACGCAGATTTTTTCCAATAAACACATACTACACGATCTGCATTTGGTTGCATCTGCAGGTGCGGAGGGTCAACTGTAAAGTTGTATGTGGATTTTTTGACCGTGTTGGGGGTCAACTGTAATTCTTCTCTGTTTCCCAGTCAATCATCTTGTGTCCTCACTTTGGAGACCACTACTTGGGGGAATCTCTAGCCCCATTATAATTCCCTCCCCACCACCCAGCGGTTTATTCCAGAGGTAAAGAAGACAAAAGCACCCTGAGGGTGGTATCTGCCTTTGGTCCATTCCCTTCGTACCCTTACTGCTCTAGTAAGACAGTCACAGTTGTGGTTTTCAAACATGTTTTCCTTTTAAGCCCAGCTTTCCCTGCTATGAAATTGGTGGCTTTCTCCTCATGGCAGCATTTGGCCACTCAGAAACCCCCTTTTGTGGGAACTGGTGGCCCCTCTCCTCTGCCCCCCTTTTGTGATCTTGCTCAATTTGGCGCCAAGATTAACTGCAAACGTGAACGTGAAACTGTGGACATTTGCATGGGGTCCTGATCCCTAGGGGTTCGGTGCCAAGGAGGAACTTTCTGACTCTTGCTTATTGCTTTTCCCAGAGTACTCTCTTCCTCAGGGTCCTCCTGTGTGGTAGTGATTGCGTCTGTGGAGGAGGGCGTGGGAACTGGTGTGGAGATGAGCATGGGTGCTAGATACTGGGGACTGGCCCAGCAGCACGTAGTCACCGCTCAGTGGTCACCTGGAGAATGCCCTGCTGGAGTGTGGTGGCCTGGGAAGTACATGGGTCCAGAGAGCCAGAGGGATGTTAGGAGGCAAAGGAAGGACACACTCAGGTGTAGTGCCTCGAATCCAGGAGTGGGAATTTGACCCTCTTTCGGCTCCCGCCTCCACTGGACACTCCTTCCATCTTTTTGTCTCTCTCCTGTCCTCCGCTGACCATGGTGCTTAATTCCGTGACTGCATTAGCCCAAGAAACCAAAGTCCCACTACTTCTAGGAAGTGAGGCCTGTGGTCTTACCTTACTGAACAGGCCTTAACTGACCCTGGAAACTGAGTTATTCTCTGCATAGGCACAGGCTTGTGTTTCTTCTCTTATCTCGTTATACTGGCTCTGTCTCCACAGCCCAGGAACACAGTATAAACACTGGGATGAATTCCATGACTAGGAGACAGTGTAAGCATGTGAAAGGGGTGTTGGTTTTAGAGACAGGTACAGCTCTCAGATCTTGGTCAACAGTAATGATACTAACATGTTTACTGAATATTTATTATGAGCCAGGCACTGTGATAAATGCTCTACAGATATTATCTCAGTCGATCCTTAAAACAATCTTTTGAGGTAGATAACTTAGTTTCACTTTGCATGTGAAGAAACTGAAGCTTAGAGAGGTTAAAATCACTTGTAGGTGGTGAGCAAGGATCCTGACCCAGGCCCATGACTAGCCTGCCCGCTGAAGCACACTAGACTAGTTTGTTTCCTGATCTTTAAAACCATGCCTTGTCTACCTCAGAGAGTTGATTTAGATAGGGTTTGTAAAGGGTCTGGTACACAGACAGAACTTAATAAGTGATAATCTCTTAATCATTTTTCCCGAAGCTCAGATGTCATTTTTATTCTGTGCTTTTAAAGTGAAATAATCTTGGATAGTCACCTACAACGGTCATGTGCTGGGTGCTGCAGAGATGAGGAAGACAGTCCTGGTCCCTCAGGGGCTCGGAGCCTGGGTGGGGGACGGCGAGAGAGAGGAGAGAGTGGAGCAGGGGCGGCCAGCATTACAGAAGGCTCTCAGTGCAGTGTGTCATCAGGATTGAGTCCCCTTTACCAAGAGGCAGGAGGCACTGTGCTGCGGTCACCGAGGTGGGCAGTGTCTTGGATTCCTTTCTGCACTAACAAGTGGGACAACTGGTGTTGGGGTGCAGGATTGAGTAGAACCCAGCTGGCTACTTGATACCAAATCTCTGAACCTGAAGGAGCCAAATGCAAGGTGCTGGGCCCAGAGGAGCCAGAGGGAAGCTGGTGCAGGGTCTATCCTATTTCCAGTCAGTCCCCACCCGGCCACTCCTTGTCCACAGTCTGGTTTCTGAGAGACCTCGTCCAGGGTCCTCTAAAGGCTTGTAATAGTTGGCTGATATCTTGGGTTCCCTGAGAAGCAGCAGTTAGGAAGTAAGGTTTCTCCAGCACCTAGAGGGTTTTCGGAAACTGCTCAAGTATTTCTTCGTAATCGTGTTCATCATCTGCAAAAGAATCCAAGTCAGTGAGGACCTTTGGCCTTAGGTTCCTTCCCCTCTTTAGGGTACTTTCGTCCCTTGAACAGGGGAGGGCTTGGTCTGGATGCTCTAAGGTCCTCGCTAGCCCAGAAACCACAGTTTGTTGTGTCTGAACACTTTGCAAACATTCTCCTGTGTGCCTTGGGGAGGGTAGTTGGGGGATGAACTCATTTTCCTTGCCAGGGCCCTGGAGCCACTGGGAGAAGGACAGTAGGGACCCTTCAGCCTACACCCATCTCATATAGGCCTGTCCATCCAACTGGGACTGTGGAAGGGTCGCTAAGAGCAGAGCCCTGCTGAGGGTATGGCCAGCACCATCAGAGGCAAAAGCAGCAGCAGAATGGCATGGGGGAGGGGAGAAGGAAAGACAGGGGTGAACAGGGGCTGACAGACTCACTTGTATCCCGAGTGATGGGCTTAGTGGGCCTGAGACCTTTCTTGTGACCAGGAATCTGACTGTATAAATTGCAGCTGTCCTTGATGACCTTTCGCAAGGTCTTCCTCTTGGGTTTAGGCATCAGAGATGGTTCCTGCAATTCGAAGGCTTCAGAAGACTAAGTGGGAAAAAAAGCAGAAGTTAGCAGGGTCCCAAGAAATGGGGTAAGAGAGTACCTGAAATGCAATTTCCTTCAAATCTCACTTCCTCTGCTCCTCTCTGAACTTTTCAGTGTATGGCTTCTCAGGACGCCAGGTGTTTTTGCTACAAGCACTTGAACTGTTCTTTGGCAGGGGAGAAAGGGGCCAGGGTGAGACATGATAGGGTTGGGGGCTAGAGACAGGGTGTCTCTGCGTTTTTACACAGGGATTTGGTCATTGTCCTCCAAATCTTTTGCTAAAGGAGAAAAAAAGTCGTCACAAAGCCTCAGGACAAACAGAGTACAGAGCTGAGAGGGGTCCCAGAAGGAAGAGGACTTTTATTGAAATCCTACCATGTGCCAGAAGCTGTATGCATATCTGTTCATTCACCCTCAAGTGACTCTCTGAGGAGCTGTTTGAGTTCCCAGTTTACACGTGAGGAACCAGGCTCAGAAAGAGTGTGCCATGTCAAGCCTCACACGGGATCCCTGGCTGGGCCAGGCTTCAGACGCAGAGCCATGTCTGTGACCTGTAAAGCCGCTCCTCTTCCCACCACGTCATGTTTTCAAAAGCAAACAGTACGGCTCCCTGATGAGCAGTGGAGAATACTGATTCCCAGGGAGGGAAATTGCTTGTTCTAGGGCAACAAGCAGGAGCCATCCCAGAGGAGCCATCAGGAACCAAGGCTGGGACGGAGGTCTCAACTCTTTGTACCACATTCTTTCCAGCACTGTCACAAGGCCTGTGTTTCAGATGTCCCAGTCTATTTTTGGTTCTGTCAGAAAACGACTACCCTACCCACTGCCCCACAGATACGAGCCCCTTCTGGGGCTGAGATCGCTCAGGGTTCATCTTTTTAACTTCCACTGCCATCCCACTGCCTCCCCACACAGTACGAAATCCAAGTCTCTGCACATCCCAAAACAGTATGCTTGTTACAGTTTACAAAGTGCTTTTTATGTAGATCGCTCCTCCCACCCCACCACGCCCCCCATTCTCAGCAGAGCATGGCTATCAGCGCCCACCTCGGAGGGACGCCGTGAGAGCTGGGTGGGGCAGTACGTATGCATAAGGGGCCACCCCAGGGTAAGCGCCCCGCGAGTAGAGGCTAACAAAACAGCACTGAGAGTTAGTGATGTTATCCCAGGCTCACTGGTGAGGAAACATGCCCAGAGAGGAGGTACAGCCCACAGAGTGAGGAAACAGGGACGTGAACTTCGTGTTTCTGACTCTGAGGTTCTTTGCCCGCTTGTCGTGATTCAGTTTGGTTCAGTTCGGACTCACTGGCACTTTCTCTGCCTGCCTTGGAGTGGGAGGTCCCTGCCCCACAGGACTCTTGTTCTAGCCAGAGACCAAGTACAACTAATTAAAACTACATGGCCTCCCACCTCCAAGCTGTGTACAGCGTGCAGTGTGACTACTGAAGAGGGAGAACTGTCACCACCTCGGAGGAAATGGGAGCTGAGCCTTGCCCGTGAGCCTGAAAGGCGGGAGAATGTTCCTGGCAGAAGGACTGGTGTGTGTGAAGTGCTGAGGCAGGAATCCCGGCATACCGAGAGCAACAGGAGTTCCTCTGTGGTTGGAGCTACTGAGCAGTGGTGGAAGGTGGGCCTGGGAAGGTGAGACTGAAGTCAGCTATGAAGGACCCTGGATACCATGTTAAGGGGTTCGCATTACCCCCAGCAATGGGGAGCCATGGAAGGTTTCAGAAGGTGGGGCTGAGGCCCCATAGTGACCAGGGAAGGATGTGGGAGGCCATTCTGACAGCCGTGGGGAGGGGTTGAAGAGGCTGCTGGAAGAGTTTAGGTGAAAAATGCTGTAGCTTGAGCTCGGGAGTGACAGCAGGGGTAGCAGAGAGAGGTAAAGCACCGTGAACTTGGAGTCACAATGCTTCCGCTCCAGTTCAGGCCCCCCCCATTTACAAACTGTGTGACTTTGAGTGAGTCTCACAGTCGCTGAGACCTCATTTTCTCGACTGTAAAATATGAATGATCACACCAGTGTCAGGATGGTCAGGATCGAATAATAGGCACAAAGCGTGCACGTTTATAAACTGTACATTCTGGAAATAGAGACAGATGTAGAGAACAAGCATATGGACCCCAGTGAGGGAAAGTGGGGGTGGGTGGGTAGTGGCGGCGGTGGGATGAACCGGGAGATCGGGGTTGACATATATCCACTAATGTGTATAAAACAGGTAACTAATAAGAACCTGCCGTATAAAAAAATAAAATTCAAAAATAAATAAACAAACTGCATGTCCTGTACAGCTGCAAGAGGCGTGATGCCAGACAGACAAAGAAGAAACGGCAGGACCCTAATGATCCCTACAGGTGGCCCCTCCCTGCCCACTTGGGTTCTGTTGGTACCTTGACGCCTTTCGCCTTGCTGACCTGCTTCTTCTGCCCACTGAGGCCCTTACTTTTCGGAGGCCTGGGCGGGGGAGCTTGACCCTCAAAGGCCGGTGACTTCCGAAGGTGATAATAGAAGGCCTCTGTCAGCTCCTCCACTGGGACTACGGGGAGGGGCCCAGCCGGCTGGCTTGGCTGCCCCTCGGCTTCCACGACAGTCAGGTCCAGCCACCGGGGAGGGACCTCGAAGCACATCTCAGGGTTGGAGTCCAGGCTGACCACCAAGAAGGGTTCCATGATCTTCTCCTCCAGCCGCAGGCCCAGGAAGGAGGGCAGAGGGTCATCAGGGTGGCTGGCATCCTTGGCCACCACCTTGACCTCACAGGGCAGTGGGAACTGGGCAATCAGATCCTGCAGGCTGTAGCGCCGGCCATCACCCAGCTCTTCCACGAAGCCGCCAGAGAAGTGGAGGGGCAGCAGAATCTGTTCTTGGTCCTCTGCCTCTTCATACTCTTCCTCCCCAGGCTGGTCACTCAGCCGCTGACACACCAGGACATTCATGTCCCTCTCTTGAACCCCAAGGGCCTGGCCAGACCCCAACACCTCCAGCCTGTCTCCCATGGCCAGGGACATGAACCCGGGGTTCTCCAACCCGTCTCCTTCACAGTCCTTTGTGGCCACTACCCGGAGTGGCTGGCCTGGCTGGAGAGCACCCAGGAGGTCGTAGGCCGTGGGGAACTCTCTCGGCCGCCGCCGCAGCTTGCCCTGGTAGGCCCCAGAGATCATGAAGTGTCTGGGCACTTTCCGGCCCTTGGTTGAGGCCAGGAACCGCCAGGGTGGCGAGGCCACGCCATAGATGCAGAGCCTCTGGCCCTTCCGTAAGGAGCTCAGCCACGGGCTGAGGAAGATGGGGGGCCCCTCCGGAACTTCCAGGATCTCTGTGGGCAGGGGGAAGGGGCCTCCCCGGGCCAGGGCCTCGCTCAGCAGCAGCGGTTGTATGAAGTGGATGTGCTGAGAGAAGGCGGTGATATCCTCCACGTCAACCTCCAGCGTGGAGGGGATCTTGACGATGGTCCTGCGCACTGTGGAGGGGAGAGGTCAGCTCAGGTGCGCACCCTCCACCCCTCAGAGGTCTGAGCCTGCTAACCTCTTTCCTGTCTTCATCTTTTCTTTCCTACCAGCGTTTTCCTGTTGTACCAGATTCCTTGCCCACTCTTTCCTTCAACCTCTTTTTAAAAAGTTACTATAAAAAGTTTTAAAAATATTTATAAAAGTAGAATAGTATAGTGAACCCCAATGTACCTGTCACCCAGCTTCAACATTTAACCCATGGCCCATTTTCTTTCCTTTATACCCCTATCTATCCATTCCCCTTCCACTGGATTATTTGGAGTCAGAATAATCACATCTTGCCATCTGTGACTATTTCAACGTGTATTGCTAGAAGAAGGGGTAATTAAAATTTCAAAAATAATAACCACTAGGCTATGATCACATTGAAATAATAATAATTTGATAATTCCTTAATATCACTGAATATCCAATCAGTTCACTTTTAAAATTTTAATTGAATTTTGAATGTAATTTTATAAGCTGTCTTTCCAAATCCTTTCTGGATTTAAATAGATAGAACCAAATCAAGAAAAACACTGACTACATGACTTTGGACAACCTCCTCCTGTCCTGGCATTGATAGCGCCTGGTGCATAAACTCTGCAAGAGTCTGAGGACAACTGGCCCACCCACTATGTTGTTTGAGCCGCGCCACACGGAATGCTCTCCCTGTTTTGCAGACGAGAACACTGAGGCTCCGAGGAGTGGTGGTGACTTCCCTCAGGTCACATGGTTGGGATCTTTGCTCTGTGCCAGATGAGCTGATAATCGGCTGAAGCTGGGAGATGGGCACATCTGGGTTCATTACACTGTTGTTTTTTAATTCAGAATGCTTTATAAATTACCTGAGCTGCCTCATTCTCCAAGGCAGTCAACTTGTTATTTTTACAAAAACTAGTAAACAAAGCCTAGGTTGTTTCTTAGGACAGGACTCAGTCAGGCTGCTGGCAGCATCCAGAGCAGGGCTGGTGAGGCAGAGGCAGAACCTGGCCAGTCAAGAGGCCAAGGCTGAGTGGAGGGTGAAGAATGGGGGTGCCCTGGGGACCTCTACACATACACCCATTCTTCTACCTCTGCTCCAGCTTGGCCTCCGACCGGCCAGACCTGGCCAGCTTCTGCCTCCGTTTCACCAACCCTCTGTGTGCAGCCACCAGCCTGTCCTAAGAAGTAACCTATGAAACAGCTGGGGGATTCAGCCAGACAGTACCCTCCCAGACAGGAGCCCCTTCACGAACAATCTTGCTCTCCCCAGCAACAGGAAAATATATTTCTCCTGAGCAAATGGTCAACGCTGCACTTTCTAACACTATGTTTCTTTGTCCTAGCTGCGGGCAACCTCACAGCCCAACTTTTGCCAAACTTTATAAAGTACGTGGGACCTCACTCAAGTTACCCGTTTTCCTATCTCCTCTTGCACCTAACTTCCACTATTGGGGATTCTTTATTCTGTTACGTTGTATATACCAGGTAAACCACCTGGAATCCCTGGACTATCCACGGGGATAGGGGGCATCTCCCCATCAGAGCAGCTCCCCAGGGCCCCCTCTGTCCCTCCCGCCCCCGGGCCCACCCACCTGCCCGGGGAACTCACAGTGCATGATGGCTTCGACCTCATACTGGGGCATCAGGGTCAGGGAGTGCCAGGGGAGGACGGGGCAGGTGAGGATGGTGTCCTTCAGGGCCGGGTCCTGCAGCACCTGGAGCAGAGTCCGAGGGGGCCCAGGCTCCAGTTCCCAGAAGGGCCCCTTCTGGGACAGGGGCAGGTGCAGAATCACCTGCTGGGCCCCGGTGCCCAGCACACAGCGGGCACAGCAGGTCCCGAGGTGCATTTCCACAGCCTCAAGCTTGAGGGGCTGCTCCTGAGGCACCACCCTGGCCTTGGTGGTGATTCTGTGGGTCGACATGAAGCAGATGGGCAGCTGCTTGGAGCTCTGGGTTGTAGCAGAGACCAGCTCCTCCAGGGTTCCATAGCTCTGGGGGCCAGTGAGGGGGCTGAAGTTGCCTGTGGGGCACAGCAGGGGGTGTCAGGGTGGGGCAGACCTTGGCCGAGCCCAGGGCCTCATATCGCATGCCCAGGTCTGGCTGCAGAGAACCAGCCAGAATCCCCCGAGGACAGGGGCCAAGGGTGGGCCAGCATTTGGATATCCAGGCTGCAGGGCTGAGGGATGGCAGGCAGCAAGTGACCATTGCAAATGGACAGTGAGGGCAGGGGGGGGAAAGTTCCTTCTGACACAGGCACGGACACAGAGGGATTGTCACCAGAGACAGAACAGAACAGACACACTGCCACATTTTCCTACCTGCCGACCCCACCTGCCTCTCACTTTGCCATCTTTGTCTCCAGGTACCTCACCACTGCTCCATTCCCACACACCAGCACCTACCACCCCATTCTGGGTGGGTGAGTGCCACAGTCCCTCCAAAACTAGAAACCCAGGAGCTACCGGCCAAATGACCTCTGACCACCCCTCTACCCCTCCCCCTGCCCTGTCCATTCTTCTGCCACCAGACTGGCCTAAAATACCCCATGTCTGGACATAATATCACTTCCAGGGTCTTCCTGCCCAAAACCCTCAACACAAATCTATTCAAGGAAGCACCACACAAAGTCGGTCTGAGGGACATTCTGCAAACGTACTGATCTAGACTCTTCAAAAATGTTGATAGCAAGACAAAGGAAGGCTGAGGAACTATTCCAGCCTGAAGGAGACTAAAGGAGGCCAACTGAATGTCATGTGCAATCTGGGACTAGATTCTGGATCAAGGCAAACACCGGGCTATCAAGGACATTAGTAGGGCGGCTGGTGAAATCTGAATACAGACTGTGGGTTAGACAGTAGTATTGTATCAATATTAAATTTCCTGAATTTAATCACTGAACTACAGTTTTGTGAGTGAATGTCCTTGTTTTATAGGAGTTATGCTAAATACTGGGAGTAATATTCAGATGTAATGGGGCATCATGTCTATAACTCTCAGATGGTTCAGAAAAAAGATATATATACACACACATATATAGTAATATATGTTCATATGTATATATGTGTGTGTGTATGTATATATAATATACAGAGAGAGGGAAAGCAAATGTAACAACATGCTTAACTGGTGAATCTGGATAAACAGTATACAGGAGTTCTAGCAAGTCTTCTGTAAATTTGAAATTATTTCAAAATTTTTTAAAACCCTCAAAATACAAAACAAAACACATCACTTCCCTATTTAAAAGCGCTTTGGCTACTTAATACCTTCAAAATAAAGACTGAAATGTGGGGACTTCCCTGGTGGTTCAGTGCTTAAGAATCTGCCTGTCAGTGCAGGAGACACAGGTTCGATTCCTGGTCTGGGAAGATCCCACATGCCACGGAGCACCTAAGTCCGTGCGCCACAACTACTGAGCCTGTGCTCTAGAGCCGACAAGCCACAACTACTGAGCCTGTGTGCTGCAACTACTGAAACCCATGCGCCTAGAGCCCGTGCTCCACAGCAAGAGAAGCCACTGCAGTGAGAAGCGCGTGCACTGCAACCAAGAGTAGCCCCTGCTCACCACAACTAGAGAAAAGCCCATGCGCAGCAACGAAGACCCGACACAGCCAAAAATTAAATAAATAAATGAATTTATAAAAAAATAAAATTAAATTTACAAAGCCTTTAAAAAAAAAAGGTGGAGGCGGCGCCGGCGTGGCGGCTGCGCAGCGAGCAGTTCCCCAGCAAGGTGGGCGGCTGGCCGGCGTGGCTCGGCGTAGCCGGGCTGCCGGGGCCCGCGGGGCTGGCCTGCGCGCTGTGCGGCCGCCCACTGGCCTTCCTGCTGCAGCTGTACGCACCGCTTCCGGGCCGCGCCTTTGCCTTCCACCGCGGTCTCTTCCTTTTCTGCTGCCGAACGCCACCGTGCTGCGCCGGCCTACGCGTTTTTAGAAATCAGTTGCCTAGGAGAAATGACTTCTACGCCTATGAGCCACCTTCTGAGGATCCTCCGCCGGAGACAGGGGACTCGGACTCCGTGTGCCTCCAGCTCGAGTCCGGTGCTCATCTCTGCAGAGTTTGTGGCTGTTTAGGCCCCAAAACATGCTCCCGATGTCACAAGGCACATTACTGCAGCAAGGAGCATCAGACTCTGGACTGGAGATTGGGACATAAGCAGGCTTGTACACAAGAAGGTGATTTGGACAGTACAGTTCCAGACCACAGCTTCCTTTTTCCAGAATTTGAAATTGTAATAGAAACAGAAGATGAGATCATGCCTGAAGTTGTGAAAAAGGATGATGAATCAGAGATTATAGGTAGCATGGGTGAAGCACCCGAGGAAGAATTGGATTCCATGGCAAAACATGAATCTAGGGAAGATAGAATTTTCCAGAAGTTTAAAACCAAAATATCCCTTGAACCAGAACAGATTCTCAGATACGGCAGAGGGATTGCCCCCATCTGGATCTCTGGTGAAAATATCCCTCGAGAAAAGGATATTCCAGATTGCCCCTGTGGTGCCAAGAGAATATTTGGATTCCACGTCATGCCTCGTCTGCTCAACTACCTGAAGGCCGACAGACTGGGCAGGAGTGTCGACTGGGGCGTCCTGGCCGTCTTCACCTGTGCTGAAAGCTGTGGCCTGGGCACTGGCTACACAGAGGAATTTGTTTGGAAGCAAGATATAACAGATACCGCCTAAAGACAACGGTGTGAAGCCTCAAAATATTCATCATCTCTTAGACCTTCCAATTCCATTTCTAGGACTTTATCCTAAGGAAATAATTATACCAGAGATACACAAAGATGTTGTTTTAGGTGTTGTGTATCTGTCCAGCAGGAGGCTACACAGTCTTAATGATACAGACTTATATGCACATCAAGTAAGATAAAGATGCCAAGGTACCATTGTAGATGGTATTCATAGTATGCTATTTTTGTAAAAATATTTATACACGTGTATGTACACCAAAAATATCTGGAATGATATGCACTAGATGTGAACTGGTTAACTGAACAGTGGGACTAAGCGACATGATCTTTTTACTTATATGTATATTTCTTTCTATAATAAAAATGGGTTATGTGCCTAATTAAGTCAAAAAAAAAAGAACGAAATGTGTCCGTGCCCCACACAAGCTCCCCCCGCCCCCCTGCGGTCTGGCTCCCGCTCACCTCCCCACCACTTGCCCCTCACCTGGAACCCATGCCCTCACTGGTCCCCTTCAGCGATCACAGGAAACCATACTGAGAACAAGCCCACAGAGGGTGCCTGCTCTGAGCCCAGCCCTGTTCTAAGTGTATCATACATGGCAACTCATTTAATCGTCACATCAAGGCTGACTGTCCCATTACAGAAGAGGAAGCTGAGCCGCAGAGAGGTCATGGGAACTAACCACGGCCACAGCTAGTAGCCGGCAGAGGTGGGATTCCCATCCAGGCTGCTGGCTTCAGTGTCCAGGCCCACGGTCCACCACACCACACACCTCCTGCAATGAATGCGCTACAGGGGGTTTCTGGAGCACCAGTGTGCTCACGCTACTCCCTCTAGCTGGGATCCTTCCTCCAGCTGAGGTGCCACCTCCTCCAGGAAGCCTGCACAGACCTCTGGAGAGGCAGGCCACTCTTGCCCGGAGCCCTCTCCAAACTGGTGCCTACCTGTGCTGTTGTCCTCCTCACTGCCATCCTGGAAACTCCCTGCCGGAGAGGGCTGCATCTGTTTCATCCTGAACCCCACACCCCAGCCCCCAGCACGAGGCCTGGCACACAGCAAGTGTCGATAAATGTTTGGTGAGTGAATGTGGGAGCGAACATGAAAACTGGCACGTGGACAAAGACATGAAACAAAAAAAGGCCCAGCCAAGAGGCAGATGTAATCAGAGATGGACACGGAGAGGACGCAGCCACGCCAGCTCAGGACACCGTCATGGCACTCAGAGGACATTCGGGTCTCAGGGCTGGGTAGTGGTGGATGTGAGAGCAGTGCCTGCCTTACCCTGGAAGTTGGGAGCGAGCTCCATGGTCTGGCCCGTCCCCAGGTTCTCGCAGACCACCTTCTGGAGGCGAACATGGGTGACCTTGATCAGGTCTCCTGTGGAGAGGCAGCATTCATTCCCGGAGATCTCGTAGATGGAGCCTGCGGAGACAGAGTCAGTTTCACCCATTCAGCAAAGGCCAAGCGCCGCGCCGCCCGTGCCCTGTTCCCCCCAGGCACTGCTCGGTCACACCTTTGCACACGTTGTTCCGGTGCCTGGAATGCTCTTCCCTGATGCCGCTCTGCCTTCTTTTAGCACTGACTGTACCCCTCTGTGGTCACATCCCCTTGCCTCCTGAACTCAGCTCACAGGGCAGGACTGATCCATCTCAGCCGGCACAGGCCCAGCCTCGAAGTGTGTGTGTTTAAGTCATGAATGAATAAACAACCCAGTAAATCCCAGTTCCCTTATTAGCTACAAAATCAGGCCCAGGGAGGTTCGGTGACTGCCCCGAGATCACACAAAGCCAAACACCCATACTGGCGCTTTCTTCTTCAGATGACTTGCTGTTAAGAGAAGCACAGGAGCGGGTGGCGGGCTGTTGACAGGGTGGGCCCAGTAGGCGGGTCTGGGCCCTGACTTACAAGGTTTAAAGGGCTATAGCAGGGTCCAGAGCATGGAAGGTGCTCAGTAAAGATCTCTCACACAGCGACCCATCCTGCTGATGAGGGACAGACAGTGCAGGTGGGCAAGCCTCCAGGCCACCTGACTCTACTGCACCCGCAGGGCAGCCCCGGCAGGGTCCTTTACAATAGCCCTGAGAAACTGATGAAAATCCCACCCGATATCCCCAGGAAAATACACACAGGCTCATAAAACACACACTTCTGTCTACAGACGCTCGGGGCTGGTAACGAGAGCAGCCCTGGTGCTGAGCACTTACTATATGCCTGGCGCTGTGCTCGGCACTGCAGACGTGTCATAGCACTTAAGACTCATGACTGCCCCTGGAGGGAAGGACAGTTTCTCTTTTCTAAATACGGAAACCGAGCCTTGGCAAGGGTGAACGGGCCGCCGGAGATTATCAGGTAATAGGAGGCAGAACTGGGACTCCGCCCAGGACATCATCTTCCTCCGAACTGGGGCTCCTAACCACGCGGTGACCACAGCCATCTGCCCATCAGTGTCACCATCTGCCCCCCTCCACTTCACCCCACTCCCACACTCTCATCCTGTCAGATTCTTCTCTTACCCTCACTTCCGCCACTCCCGCCCCCCACCCCCCACGCCCGGCGGGGAGCATAATGAGGAAACGCAAGTATTGTGACACACAGTGGGACGGGGGTATCAGGGGGACGGCAAACAGAGCACAGATGCCTGCAGGAAGCCCCCAGGGAGAGCGGGACTTGAACCCAGATCCCTCAGATTCCCAAGTGGGCCTGGCGAGACCCCATGGTGTGGTGGCCCGTCCTGCCCCCTGTGGGGCCCTCCATGCGTCTCGCCCTTGATCTAGGAACCCCACTTGGGGCCTCAGAACACTTTCTGGAAGCTGCTGTGGCGGAGAAAGGGAGCGGATGGAGGCAACAGGATGAAGCCGGGCGCTCAGACGCAGTCTGCTCTCTAAGGAAGTAGCCTCCTGCACCCCACCCAGACTCTCACTTCCCTCTCTCCTCGCCCTCCACCTTTACCACTCAGTCGCCCACAGGTCCTCCCTCACCCTCAGAGCCGCCGCCTCTCCCCTCACTGCCTGTCAATCCCTCCCCTCTCACCCTTTCAGGCAATGACTACTAAGCCCCAGCTGTGTACCATCCCTGTGAACCAGGTGGGCTGCGGCCATGTGGGCAGATGTGCGGGTGTGCAAGGAGCCAGGAAGGCTTCCCGGAGGAGGAGTCGTTTTAGCTGAGAACTGAAGAGTTGATCGGATCAAGTACGGCCCAGTGCCAAGCAGAGGGCAAAGGCGGGATGGGGGGACTGAAAGAAGGACGTGTAGATAAACGTCCAAGGGGAGGAGTGGGAGGGCGTACGGAGGGGAAGGCTGACCTGGCTCTTGAGAATCAAGCAATAGCCCGGCGTCGTGAGCGCCTGAATGCCGCAACCCTGCACGGTCCGACCTCATGCAATGCGCAATGCCGTTCTGCCCCAGCTTGGCTCGGTTCCACCCACTTGAGTATCTGAGCTCATGGACTTCCCATCACCACCCTGCGGGGCAATCAGTGATCCCGCATTCCACGCAAGCAAAAGCCGTGACCCGACGAAGTTGGAGTGTGGCCCCAAATCACACAACTTGGGTAGCGGCAGCGACGGGATTCGAACCCAGGGCGCAGTGTCCCGGGTTTCTAACGCCCTGGCAGGGAGAACCGGTCCGCCGCGGGGCCGAGGTCGGAGGGGTCTCGGCCCTTCACTCACCCTGGAAGTAGACACCCGAGCAGACCCGCAGCACACGCGGGAGGGAGGCGGGGTCCAGGGCGCACACGAAGTCCTGCAGCGACACAGGCTCCATGGTCCGCGCGGCTCGCTGAGCGCACACTGAACTGCCCGCCCGCCGCCGAGCGCGGCAGCCCCGCCCGGCCGGCCCAGCGGGGCGGGGGTGGCTGGAGCGCCCCGCCCAGGGGCGTTGGGGATGCGACGCCGCGTTCTGGGACGCGCCACCTCTCTCTCCCGGCCTCAGTTCCCTTGTCTCTACAAGGGGGTTGCAGTACCCACCTCTCACATTGGCGGCAGGATTTAGAAGGTCAAGACCAGGACCTGACATCCGGGAGGCTCTGAGTAAATAAGAGCTGGTCCCTACGTGCCCAGTCATCAGTGAGGTGCCCCATAGTGGAGGGAAGACGAGGATGAAGATGGAGAGCCCCCCGACTCTCACTCACCCTCGTTATCCCCCCTGTCCTCTCCGAACGAGGAAACACGGCCCTCCTGGTGTAGTTCTGAGTCTCACAGGAGGGACACAGCCTGCCCTTTGGGTCTGAGGAGGAAGATAGAGAGCATCAGGTCTCCCGAATCCCTCTCCGGGACACTCCATGGTCCTCTGCCGCTTATTACCTTTCCAGGACGCAATTCTACTTAAAAATTCTTTCTTGGGCTAAATAGAAATCAGCTTAGGAGAGAGACCAGCCACTTCCCCTGACCCCAGAGGGGACAAGGATTTTCCATCTCCCTGCGCCTCAGGAGTCAGACAGAGGTTCAAGTCCCAGCCCCTCCTCTGGCTTGTTATATAACTTTAGGCAAATCACTTTGGTGTTGAGTTCTAGTTTCCTCATCTGTAAAATGGAAGAAAGAATCTTTTCTAAACTGATCGTGAGGATTAAATGAGATAATACAGATATTGTACAAAATGCTTTATTTCGCTTTTTGTCGCTATAAAATAACAGAAGACTTCTAATCAGAAATAATAACAAAAGTTTAAAATGAAAAGAATAAACCCTAATTAAAGACATTTGACAAATAAAAAGAGGACATTCTTTTCCCAAATATAACATTTTGCTGTGTTTCTTTCTACTCTTTATTCTGCCTGGGTGTGTGTGTGGTTTGTTTTTAATTTTTGATTTACAGTAAAGTTGCAAAAATAGTAGAGATTTCCCATATATCCCTCAGCTAGTTTCCAATTCCCCTGTTGGTAGCATCTCACATTACCAGGGTGAATTTACCAAAACTAAGAGACCAACGTTGCTGCGTTGCTGTTAACTGAACTACAGACTTTATTTGGATTTTATCTGCTTTTTCACTGCTGTTCTTTTTCTGGCCCAGGATCGCAACCAGGATTCCATGTTGCATTTAGTCATAATGTCTCCTGTCTGTGACACTTTCTCAACCTTTCCTTGACCTTGTTCTTATAACCTTGACCGTCTTAAAGAGTACTGGTCAGGTATTTTTGCAGAATGTCCCTCAATTTGTTGTTGCTGTTGTTTTCTGATGTCTTCCTCATGACTAGACTGGGGTTATGGATTTTAGGGGGAGGATACTACCAAGGTAAGGTGTCCTTCTCATCACACCCTTCCGGGGGCACGTGACATATCCACGTGACTTCTCGCTGTGATGTTAAACTTGACCACTTGGTTAAGGTGGTGTTTCCAGGTTTCACCACAGTAAAGCTGCTCTTTGGAAGGAACTCGGGGGGAACTCAGCCCCGCTTCCTGGAAGGGGCAGCATCCAAATAAATTATTTGGAATTCTTCTGTAAGAAAGATTTGTCTCTTCTCCCCCATTTATTTATTCAATTATTTATGTCAGTATGGACTCATGTATATTTAATTTATACTTTTGACTATAATCTAATACTACATTATTTATTTTGTTTCTCAGATTGTTCCAGCTTTGGGAGTTCCCCCAGTCTGGCTCCTGGGACCCTTTGCCATACCCCCATTGTTCCCTTCTCTGAGCACCTCCTTACTGCCTGGTGCTATCAGATGCTCCAGGGTCATCTTGTCTTTTCCCTGCCCTCACCCTACAATCAGGCATTTCTCCCAGAAGCCTTGGTGCCTTTTATTGGAGAATGGTGTTTAGAAACCATGCTCTGGTCACTGAGAGTGCTCCTTGCCACTGTGTTGCCTGTACTTTTTGTCTTTTTCTTTCCGTCTTTTTCTTTCCTTGCATAGACGTTTACAGACACCACTGCCTGTCCCATGACCCAGCTGAAATCAGGTCCAGCCCTGACCTTCAAGAAGAAGTTCCTGTAGTACAAACTTCCACCTGCAAAATAAATGAGTCATCAGTAAGAAATATACAGTGTGGGGGGCTTCCCCAGTGGAGCAGTGGTTGGGAGTCCGCCTGCCAATGCAGGGGACGCGGGTTCGTGCCCTGGTCTGGGAAGATCCCACATGCCACGGAGCGGCTGGGCCCGTGAGCCATGGCCGCTGAGCCTGCACGTCCGGAGCCTGTGCTCCTCAACAGGAGAGGCCACAACAACAGTGAGAGGCCCGTGTACCACAAAAAAAAAAAAAAAAAAAAAAAAAAGGTGGGCTTTGGAGATAGAGCTGAGCTTGAATTCTAGCTCCATCACTTAGCTGTGTGACCTTGGGCAAGTTCCTTAACTTCTCTGAATCTCAGTCTCCTCTGTACAATGGGAACTGGTGAGAGTGGGGTGTTGGTGAAAATGATAGTGTAACATAGGCATCTGGGCACATGCCAAGCGCTCGATATCTGTTATCACTATTATTTCCCTAGGGCCTCCTGTGCCTGTGTCATTTCTTAGAGATCTCAGCTCTTATTTCCTTCTCCCAGCACCCTGCTTTCTATTTTAGGAAAATAAGAGTCTGAGTGGGAAACTCTTCTTTGCTCTTACGCAATATGCAAATGGAGGAAATGGAATTGGAAGCCAGGCCTATGCTGGCCGTCACCGGAGCCCTTTCCACCCCCAAAACACTGGTCTGGGCCTCCCCAGGTCCCTCAAGAGCCGAGTGGGGTGTGGAGAGGGAATTCCAGGCTCACAGAGAGGCTAGGGAGCTGCCGTGGGAAGGAGCTGAGAGGAGGGTGCCTGCCAGGACCAAGGGCTGGAGTTTCCTCCACAGTCTCTGTCGCGTTTCTGGAGTCTGAAGGTGACTGGCTCGGGACCTGCTGTGGGCAGCCGATGGTCAGGGGAACTTTTGGGGACTGGGGCCCTTGCTGCTGCATTGGCACCGTCCACTCTTGCAGGTGTTGTCATGTGGCCTGGGGTTTTCAGGCAACATCCAAGTGGGTGGGATGATCCTTTCCAGGAAGAAAAGGGGACTAATGATGGTGCAGTGCTGGACATGGTGGTTACAATGTTCTGCTGTCCACTTCAATGTCCACCAGTGAGGCATGTTGGCCCAAGGTGGTGGAAAACAGGCCAGCCGTCAGGAAGGTCAAGGGCAGGGTATGGGAGAGAGGAGGAGGCTGCCTCTGCTCAGGGGTGAGTGAGCTGGCAGAGGCTGGAAGCCCTCTGCATGCTGGTTGCTAGGTTACAAGGCTTCTGTCCCGCAGCCTGGAGCCCTCCCTGGGCCCCTGTGGACTTCTTCCTCTGGCACTGGCCCTGATGGCTATGGGACGTGTGCCCTTTCACAAATCGAACGACAGTCTTCCACGTGATGACACCTCTGGGTGTCGAGGGCGCCCCACCTGAGCAGCAGACACACATCGAGTTGCCCATCTTGTGCAGAAAACTCACGAGAAACCAGTAACACCAGTAACGCTCCCGGAGCTGGGAACCATGGGGGCTTGAGGGGTGATCTGTCTTCTTTGCCTGTTTGCTAGATTTTCTGTAGCTTGGTTTATATACATGAATGACTCTCTGCCAAGTCCTCCCTGAGACAGCTGTGGAGACCATCCTGGAGGGATGCCCCTCCCTGGTAGATGTTCACTGGGGGAACATCCCTTCTGGAAAAAGATATTCAGTACTTGCATCTCCTCAAGGAGGAGCCATGTGTGGTTGTGAATCTCCGAAGGACTGACTCTGCTCCCTCCTGTGTGGTGGAAAGTTAGCTGCAAGTCCTCTTCAAGCCCCAGGACCTCAGGGAAGGCCTAGGGCATGCTGGCTCTGGGGGTGGGGGTAGTGAAGGGTCCCAAGACATCTTGCAGGGGCGCAGATCAGTAGGGGGTGACAGCTGAGGGGGGCTGGGCAGGAGCTGCTCAGGCCTGGGAACAAGCGAGGTCCCGAGGAGGGAACTGGGGGCAGAGCAGAGCGGGAACACAGAAAGTGGAACCATGGGGCTTGGGCCTGGGGAAGTGAGTGTGAGCCCAAAGAGCTTTTTGCCCCAGCATGTCCCAGCTGGGACTGGATAGAACCAAAACTCCCTGCTCCCTGTATCAGATGCTTCTCTCCCAGCAGGGACTGCAGCACCTGCATGGCTGGCGAGCAGAGGGAAGGAAGTGGGCTCAGTTCTGGGAGCAGGTGTCAGGCTTTGGGTTCCAAACACTACAAAAACCTCTATGTAGTTTCTGGGCTTGCGGGGAATAGCGGGGTCTGCTGTCTCCTTTCAGCAGAGCTTAAAAGAATTTATCTCTTCCTCAAAATATTAACAATAGAGTTATCATGTGACCCAGCAATGCCACTTCTAGGTATATATCCAAAAGAATTGAATGCAGGGACTCAGGTATCCGTACACCCACATGTTCATCACAGCGTTATTGACAATACCCAGGAGGTGGAAGGAACCCAAGTGTTCATCAACAGATGAATAGATAAACAGAATGTGGTATATATTACATAAAATGGAATATTATTCAGCCTTAAAAAGGAAGGGAATCCTGACACATGCTACAACATGGATGAACCTTGAGGACATTATGCTAGTGAAATAAGCCATTGACAAAAGGAGTAAGGTATCTAGAGTAGTCAAAATCATAGAGACGGAAAGTAAAAGGGTGGCTGCCAGGGCCTGGAGGGAGGGAAAATGGGGATCAATTTCAGTTCTGTAAGATGAAAAATTTCTGGAGATGGGTTGTACAACAGTGTGAATACACTTAACACTCCTGAAATATAGACCTAGTGATAACTTCTATGTTATGTGTGTTTTATCGTGATCTTTATTTTTTTTAAGATTTATTTTTATTTATTTATTTTGGCTGCACCAGGTCTTAGTTGCAGCATGCGAGATCTAGTTCCTCCCTGCATTGGGAGCTCAGAGTCTTGCCCACTGGACCACAAGGGAAGTCCCTATCATGATCTTTAAAAAACAAGTTCTCTCAGACTGTTTCTAAGCATAAATCTAAGGTACAGCATTGTTTATTCTTCAACAATGATCTGGCTGGTATTGACATCCAGGTTGTAAACAGTATTCCCCCAAACTTGGAACATGGCTCCATGGTCTTGGAGTAACATGTTTACTGTTGGGAGTCCAGCGTCATTTTTACCCCAGACTCCTTGTGTGTGAAGGTTGGGAGTTCTCTCTCTGTCCCTGGTGCTCTGATTTTTCACATGCTCAGCCCTCTTCAGGTCTTTCATTCTTGCTTCTGGGCACTTGTGAATCTTTTTAATATGGAGACTCACACCTTCAGGTCTAGAAACTTTCTTGTTTTGGTTTTTTTTTTGTTGTTTGTTTTTCATTTTTCTCTCTTTTGTTAGCATCTTTTACTTGTATGTTGTATCTTCCGGACCAGTTCTTCATCTCCTTGAGTTTCTGTTCTACTTTCCAGGAGATTTCATAGACTTCATCTTCTAACTGTTCTACAACTTTTAAAATTTTTTTCTGCTTTTATATTTTTAATTTCCAAAACCTTCTGCAACCGAGCAAGATGCTATGGTGCCTTCCTGGGACAGACCACCCCCCCACAAGTCCTCCACCTGCCTCTTATTTGTGGAAAAACTTTAGCCTCCTAGGCCTTCCCCTAGTTCCAAAGGATAAATCTAATCCAAGAAGTGAGAAAATGCAGAAGCAAAGTAAAACAGTCAAACAAGACAAAATGCTAGGACTTCCCTGGTGGTCCAGTGGTTAAGACTCCATGCTCCCAATGCAGGGGGCCTGGGTTCGATCCCTGGTCAGGGAATTAGATCCCACATGCCACAACTAAAAAGATCCCGCATGCTGCAATGAAGATCCTGCATGCCACAATTAAGACCCTGCACAGCCAAATAAATAAATATTAAAACAAAACAAAAGACGAAATAATAATAGTTTACCCATTAAACAAAGTCAAGGACCTTTAGTTCCTCTTCAAGGGCTAGAGATAATCTGCTGAGCCATGTCCTTTGAGATGTTTTGCTGATACTGTAGCTCCCACCAGACGGAAGAAGTTAACTCTATGCTGCCCACAAGAACGTAGACCCCAGACAGGTTGGAAGGTTGATGATGTTGATGACGTTGACTCCTGATTTTCTCACCACTGACCAATCAGAAGAGTATCCACAAGCTAATCGTGTACCCCATAACCCCTGTCCCTCACCCTGTCTTTAAAAACCTTTCCCTGAAAGCCATCAGGGAGTTTGGGCTTTTTGAGCCCTAGCCACCTGGACTCCTTGCTTGGTGCCCTGCAATAAACACTGCACTGTCCTTCACCATAACCCAGTGTCAGCAGCTTGACTTTACTGGGCATGGGCGAGTGGACTCAAGTTTGGTTTGGTAACAGTTCTTTAAAATTCTACTTTTAATTCATCCTGTTCTTATTTCATGGGGAGAGAGGGAGTTGCCAAAGATTATCTTCTGCTTTGATTCACTCTTCCAGAGAAGAAAACCTTAGAAGTAATTAAGAGATGACTGTTGGAGGATGGAGATAATGAAAAGTGCCCACCAAACCGAGAAGCTATCTGGAGACTGAAAATCGAGGCGGGCAGCTCCATGTACTCAACAGATCAGTTTATTATAAGGTAACTTACTCACAGGGTGGGATCCGGTGGACAATGATCCAGAAGCATTTGCGCCTGCATTCTGCATGGCTGAGGGGCCACTGGGACAATTTTTTAGTTAACTTAGGGTATGGAGGTACGTGCTTGGAAACAGGAAGTGCCTTCCCAAATCAAGATTTATGAATGGGCAACTAGTCTGGTGGGCACTGGGAATATATCATCGAAGGTCTTTGACATTGTTTGGAGACTAACAGAGCATAAAGGTTACCTGGTCCTAAGGATTATTAAACAGTATCTATTAACTAGAAAATCCTCGATGACAGAGAAGTCATTTACTGCACAGTATAGTCCTGGCTAGGGTCAGTGGAAGGACAGGAGGAGCTAAATGGGCCCAAGATGGCATCAGTTATGCCAACAGCCGTACACTCCACCCCTGACATCTTGATGACGTCTTGAAAGCCATACACTCTTATCCATCATTCTTCCGCAGAGACACTAGTGACAGATCTCGGGAGGTGGCTTGCATTCCTCATTGGCAGCAGCAGCAAGAACAAACTACTAAACATAGAAGAATACTAAGAACTACGGCTCCTCACGTACCCCGGAGAGAAGTAAGTCAGCGAGTAGAGCATCAGCAAAGGAAACTGTATATGATTAATGACTGTTTTCATATGGGAAAGTAAAGCAGTTATGTTGGGTTCAGATGAAGGTGTATAAGTGCACAGCATTCCTGCCCAATAAAGGTACAAGCTCCTCCCTGCATGGATGTCAACATGTCTAAAGCCGTACGGTTTGCAGCACCACTTTTCTCTTTTGAGCAGTTTCCTGGTTTAATAGAGAGATGCTTTTGAGGGGGTCATTCAAAGCTGACATGGTGAACTGTGCTAACGCCTGGATTTCCCATATGACACTTACACCTATGTACTGGGGAAGGAAAATAGATGTTGGCCATTCCCACCATGACAAACTATGATGGACCCACCACCTGGACTTAATAGCAGGAAGGTTATGGGAAATTTCCAGTAAGAACATATGTGTATAGATAGATAGTTAGATAGATATGGCCTGAGAGGGAAGGAAACCCCAAGGTGCATCGGCCCATTCACCCACAGGGCAGATGAGGCACAAATAGGATCCACATATCCAAGTCCCTTGTTCAGAAGTCATAAAGGAGCCTATTGTATGAAGCTGCTTCTTTTCCTGTCCATTCAGTATTTAATATCTTGTGACTTACTTGGCAGGCTTCATAGGGAAGACACCAGATATGTCTGTGATTTGCTTGCATATGGTTGGTCCTTTCTATGCAGACGGGGGCTACTGACCTCAAGACTCCATGTTCAGCTCCCAACTCCCCCAAATACGATAAGCCACTGGAATCTGGGAGTCATTTGACTAGCTTTGCACCAGGGGAAAAACATATTGTTTAGAGCCACTGCAATCAAACATAGAGCCTTCCTCAGTAGGAATCAGATCACCAAGGGGATTTTTGGTCGCCAATCCAAGCCACTGTTCCCATTCCATGTGGTTGAACGGGTGAACTGTCCACGGCATCCCCTGGGCACTGGAGACAGGCAACGGGCTGCAGATGCTGTAGTCAGAACGATTGTGGACCTCTGCATATGTTGGGGCCCAGCATAGGAAGACACTTCCTGTAACCAGAGTCAGGAAGTTCATGAGGCAGACACTATGGGCAATAAGACAAGTGTTTTAGGGGTCAAAGATAAAGCAGATCCTCATTCATGAGTAACACTGCAGCCGTGTGATCTCCACCGGCCAAAACCACCCCTTGTTTTGGCATTTTTCCCAGCGGTGATATCACACATTTTATCCTTAATATCTTCAGTAGGCAAAGTAAAATTATATACAGGGACCTCAGTGGGACCCACATGACTAAATCCACTTCAGCTCCTGTGCTAATGCTTCCGGAGAGGTGATCTGGGTCTGCTGGGGCCCATTCCCACATAAAATCCCTGAATGAAGGTGATACCAAGGCGAGTCCCATCCAGGATACCACCTGGGAGGGGCAAACCAATTTAAATGCCAATGAATTACAGTAACACCAGGTGGGAAGTCCAGTGGTAGCTGCAAAACAGACAAAATCAAGACCTTCCTCCCACTGGATAGGCAGAGACCTCCCTTTTGTACCTGCTTTCTCAACGCCCTTGCTGGTGTTCGGTCAGACAGCCGTTCATATGCAGAATGTCAGCCTGCATTTTACAGTCTGATAGCTTCAGACAGCCGAGGGGACCAACCTTGTAATGTGCTGATCTGGGATAGGGCTGTTAAGGTGGCTTTTAACATCCAATTAACCAGGCCAGCCGCAGTGGGGTTATATGGAAAATGGAAAGGTCAAAGACTTTGTCGAGCTTCTGCCCGCTCTTTTTTTTTTTTTTTATTGTGGTACACGGGCCTCTCACTGTTGTGGCCTCTCCCGTTGCGGAGCACAGGCTCCGGACGCGCAGGCTCAGCGACCATGGCTCACAGGCCCAGCCGCTCCGCACCATGTGGGATCTTCCCGGACCAGGGCACGAACCCGTGTCCCCTGTGCCGGCAGGCAGACTCTCAACCACTGCACCACCAGGGAAGCCCCTGCTCTTGTATTTCATGTCCAGTGAAATGAATTCCTTGATCACTGTCAATTTGGGCCAGTGTTTCTTACATAACTTCCAATTTTGACAGGCCTTTAATTGTAACGGCCTGATTCACTCTTTTTTTTTAAATAAATTTATCTATGTATTTATTTATTTTATTTTTGGCTGCGTTGGTCTTTGTTGCTGCGCACAGGCTTTCTCTAGTTGCAGCGAGCAGGGACTACTCTTTGTTGGGGTACCCGGGCTTCTCATTGCGGTGGCTTCTCTTGTTGCGGAACATGTGTTCTAGGCACACAGGCTTCAGTAGTTGTGGCACATGGGCTCAGTAGTTGTGGCTCACAGACCCTAGAGTGCAGGCTCAGTTGTTGTGGCGCACGGGCTCCGTGGCATGTGGGATCTTCCCGGAGCAAGCCTCGAACCTGTGTCCCCTGCGTTGGCAGGCAGATTCTTAACCACTGTGCCACCAGGTAAGCCCCTGATTGGCTCTTTTAATGGCAAAGGCTTGCACTGATCCAGTGGTTGTGTGGGCACAGGTTAGAGCACACTGATACTCTTCTGACACCCACAAAGGCCCTATGTATCATCCACTTGCCATCTAGTAACTGGATGGTCAGAGTGTCTGATGTGCCCTGGGGGGTGTCTCAGGGGGCACTTCAAATGACCTACAGCTTGGGGATCCGCATTTTTTTTTTTTTTCTCAACGTGGCCTCTCACTGCTGTGGCCTCTCCCGTTGTGGAGCACAGGCTCCGGACGCGCAGGCTCAGCGGCCATGGCTCACGGGCCCAGCCGCTCCGCGGCATGTGGGATCTTCCCGGACCGGGACACGAACCCGCGTCCCCTGCATCGGCAGGCTGACTCTCAACCACTGCGCCACCAGGGAAGCCCATGGGTCCGCATATTTGAGGGGCAAATGGAGCCTTTTTCTCTACGGTGGAGCCATTCCACCACGTCAGATGGGATATGTAATTCCTCCAGCAGCAGACCTCTTGCCCTGGCTAATGCATCAGCTTCATGATTGCCAGAGAGAGTTAGGGTGAGTGGGCTGAAACGTACCACACGGGCACACTGGCACCTGGTAGCATGCAGGCAGTCCAAATATCAGCCCATAATTCAACCCCCGCAGAGGTTTATTTAATATTTTCCAATTGTTCTTTTTTCTTTTTTTTTCCCGCACTCTGTGGCTTATGGGATCTTAGTTCCTCAACCAAGGATTGAACCCGGGCCCCGCCAGTGAAAGCACCGAGTCCTAACCACTGGACCGCCAGGGAATTCCCTATATTTTCCAATTATCTTGATGCCACTGAGACATCCACATGTCAAGCCTTTCCATACGGCCCAACTTGTCAGTGGCAAGGTTGAGGGGCGTGGACCCGTGAGTAGTCGCCAGCCACGCCACTCTGAGTTCTGCCCACTGACTACTTTGTCTAGTCCCTTTCTCGAACCAGATGACATCAGAATCCAAACAGCTGTCGAGTACAGGGGGGAATTGCCCCTACAGCTGCCAACCGTGTACCATGTATCAGCAGGAGGCATCCCGGTATCTTCTCATACCTGTGCTCTACAGAGGGTGCAAGCAGGTGGTGGTCACCAGCCCTAATAAAACATGCAACTCCTGAGACAGGGGACCAGTGTAAGAGGTGCTTCTCTGTTGAAGGTACACATGCACTTGTGTAAGGTACTCAGCTACGCACAGGCACTCTTAGACTTTAAAAGAAAGTCCTTAATCCATCGACCCACAGGCAGGGGAGTTCGTAAGCTGACGGGTAAGTCGGTGGTCAGATCCTCGGTTTGCTGTAAGGCTAGGGAAACTGCTAACAATTGTTTTTCTATTGGACTAGACTGGTTCTCCCCCTCTTTCTGTAATTGAGACCAGAATCCTAACAGGATTCTTTTCCCATTTTGTTGCTGCCACAGTTCCAATCCAAACCCTTCTGGATGTATACTTATATCCAATTCACGACTTGTGTCTGGCATTAACACCCTCTGTCCTTAGACTTGTTTGACAATCACCTTGACCTTTTCAAAAGCCTCTTGTTGTGGGATATTCCAGTCCCAGATTGTTCCCTTTTTTACTGAAGCCTATAGGGGTCTTAATATCTGGGCAAGGTGGGGAGTAAAAGGCTGCCAGTACCCTCGCCCACCTACAAAGAAAGGCTTGTAGTCCTTTTACATTGCAGGATTCGGACACGCCTATATTTTATCAATGACAGTCTCGGGCATCACTGTGGTCTCACCAGACCAGAGAGTTCCCAAGAACTTTACTGACTGTCCTGCTCTTTGCTTCTTGTCAGTGTTTACCTCCCATCCCCGAGCTTTTAAACGTTCCTGAAGAGATGCAGCATCTTGGGAAAGAGAGAGCAAGTCATCACAGGTTAACATCATATCATCAGTGTAATAACAGAGAACAAAAGAGGGAAAAAGAGTCCATTTCTCCAAGTCCTGGGCCACCATCCCATGACATATAGTAGGACTATGCAGATAACTTTGGGGTAAGACAGTAAAAGTCCATTGTCTCCCTTCCCACGTGAAGGCACACTGGTCCTGGGAACCCCTTCTAAGGGTATGCTGAGAAAGGCATTAGACAAATCTGAGACACAACGATATGTCTTGAGAGAAGAGGAGCTGGGCTGTGTTTGGAACTGCCACATAGATACGGGGTGTTACCTTGTTTAATTCTCTATAGTCTACTGCCATGCGTCAGGTGCCATTTGGTTTTTACTCCAGCCACATGGGGCTATGTTTTTTAAATATTTATTTATTTATCTGGCTGCACCAGGTCTTAGTTGCGGCACGCGGTATCTTCATTGCCTCATGCAGGATCTTTGTTGCGGCATGCGGGATCTAGTTCCCTGACCAGGGGTCGAACCCAGGCCCCCTGCATTGGGAGCGCGGAATCTTAACCACTCGACCACCAGGGAAGTCCCCCCGTGGGGCTATTGAATGGGCTTTGGGCCAGTCTTATAACTCCCACCTTCTCTAATTCCTTGACGGTAGCCGTTGCTTCTTCCTGTCCCCCAGGTAGGCAGTATTGTTTTATTGCCACCACTCTCCGAGGGATAAGCAATTTCACAGGATCCCCTTAACTTGGCCCCTGGGATCAGTAACCGGAACTCGCCCGTGGTGGTTGTGAGGTCCAAGTCCTGTAGGACATCCAAACCCACGGCATAATCAGGTATGGGCGAAACATAAACCAGAAAGGGACAGAGAGGCAATCTTCTGATTTATAACACCTTTGAAATAACACCTTTGAATGGGGCAGCCCACAGCCCTTCATTTGAGCCATCTTACATGCATCACTTCAATGTGCTCTTCTTGTTGTATTTTCTTTGACATAACGTCTGAGGTGGTGGACCATGGCGTCTGGACATCCCTCTCTAACCCCTGCGCCTCTCTAGTTGGCTCTAGTTCCACTGCTGAGCTGCAATTCCTTGTCTGTGCTAATCCTCAGAACACACAACAAAGGTAATGCAACAACCTGATAGCTTGCTCTCTTTCTTTTTTCCACTTTCACTTTCCCACGGCTTGGATTAATATATCTAGTAAGCCCTCTGGTGTTTTCCTGGCATCCCCATGCTCATACACTGTCCGGAAGCATTCCAGAAACCTAGCCAGGTCACCCCATGTGGCCGTGGCTTGCCAGCCTGGGATTCCCCCACCAGAGATGGGCTCCCCCACCCCAGCCCCCCTGCACTATCCCTTTACCCATTTCTCTGTCGTTTTCAGTCTCCTGGCTGGTTTGCTAATTGTTGGCTGTAGGAGGTAACAAAAACCAAACTGAGAAGGTATCTTTTTTTTTTTTGGCCATGCCGTATGGCTAGCAGTATCTTAATTCCCCAACCAGGGATTGAACCCAGGGCTACAGCAGTGAAAGCGCCGAGTCCTAACCACTGCACAACCAGGGAATTCCTTGAGAAGTTATCTTGAGACCAAAAATGAGGCAAGCAGCTCCATAGAATCAGAGGATCAGTTTATTACAGGGTAATCACAAGGTGGGATGGGGCAGACAATGATACAGAAGCATTGGCAGCTGCACTCTGCACCACCAAGGGGCCACTGGGACAATTTTATAGTTAACTTAGGGTTTGGGGGTAGGTGCCTGGAAACAGGAAGTGCATTTCTAGTCAAGATGTATAAATGGGTAACTAGTTGCATGGGCACTGGGAATAGTCAGCGCAGGTCTTCATCATTGTTTGGAGACTGACAGAATATAGAGCCACCTGGACGTCACAATTATTAAACAGTATCTATTAACTACAAAGTCCTTGATGACAGGACAGTAGAGTCCTGGCTAGTGTCAGTGGAAGGACAGGAGGAGCTGAATGGGCCCAAGATAGTGTCAGTTATGATAAGAGCCGTACAGATGACAATTGTAACATAATTATCCTGGCTCAAATTATCAGTTAAAATAGCCAATTGCCATCCCAGTCTTATGTTTGGAATTTAAAAGTTACTTCCACAGAGTTTTGTACAATCTGAAATCTGGCTGTCTTTCAAGACTCTCTGTGCAAACAACCTTTCCCAGGATGTTGGTTTTTTTTTTTTTTTTTTGGCTGTAGTGGGTCTTTGTTGCTGCATGCAGGCTTTCTCTAGTTGCAGCGAGCAGGGGCTACTCTTCGTTGCAGTGCATGGGCTTCTCATTGTGGTGGCTTCTGTTGTTGGGGAGCATGGGCTCTAGGGCGCTTAGGCTTCAGTAGTTGTGGCGCACGGGCTAAGTTGCTCCGTGGCATGTGGGATCTTCCCAGACCAGGGCTCGAACCCTGCATTGGCAGGCAGATTCTTAACCACTGCTCCACCAGGGAAGTCCCACTCAGGATGGATTTGTATTAACAGAGCTAACATGTTTTTCACACATAGTTCCACAGTCCCCACATTGGACAGAAAAACAAGATGGACACACTCGTGAAATTTCTTGTTTTGATCTGTATCATGTCTGATTCTTTTTCTTTTCTTTTTTTTTTTTTTGGCCGCACCACGGCTCGCGGTATCTTAGTTCCCCATCCAGGGATCAAACCCACACCCTCAGTAGTGAAGGTGTGGAGTCCTAACCACTGAACTGCCAGGGAATTCCCAATCATGTCTGATTCTTAAACTCATTTTTATGATGGAATATAATAAGTATTTGTGTTTCTACAGCTTCAGGGGAGAAAAGACAGGTACTTCCCATCTTTCTGAGGCTTGTTTTCATAGAAGTTGTTAATTAAAATTTTCATTCTTAGGGCCAGGCATTGGAATTTTATTAGTTAATGCAAAAGAGCAGGGCTGAGGAAGCCAAGTTCTAGAACTATAGAGAAGACAAAATTGTTTAATAATTCCATTATTAAACCATACTAGAATCTAGAACATTTGATGCTTTTCTACAATATTGTAGTTTGAGGTCAGAAATATCTTCTTAGAAGATGGAGTTTCTGTTTCTTGTTCCCATTGTGTGTGTGTGTGTGTGTCTGTCTGTCTGTGTGTGATGGGGTGATTTTCAAGAAGAAAAGGGGAAGAAGATGCCTCTACTCCACCTTCCTGAAAAGGCAAACTTGGAGCACATTTCTAGAGTATGTTGTACTTCCTCCTATGACAGGACATTTGCAGATGCCATTCCCTCTGCCTGGAATGCACTCCACCCTCTTGCCTGGGTAACTGTGTAGGGGAAAAAAAAAAACCATCTTCCCAGGGAATTTCCCCTACACAAGTAACTTTGTGAAACCAATTAGGTGTCCTACAATTCAACTGAATTCTGACACCATCTGCACAGAGATATAATCAGATTCTACAGGTTAAGGGCTCAGTCCCATAAGACTACCCCCCCCCCCCCACACACACACACACTCCAGAGGCCAGTTACAAGCCCAGGTAATTAGCTGTGCTTCTGACCAACCAGCTACAGATTGAAAGTTCCAACGACCCCCTCCTAGGGTTCAATCAATTTGTTAGAGTGGCTCACACAACTTAGGGAAGCACTTACATTTAGTAGTTTATTAAAGGTTATGACAAAGGATACGGATGAACAGCCAGATGAAGAGACACATAGGGCGAGGTCTGGGAAGGTCCCAAGCGCAGGAGCCTCTGTCACCGTGGAGCTGGGTTGTGTCACCCTCTCAGAACGTGGATGTGTTCACTCATCTAGAAGCTCCCCGAAACCCTTGCTATTTGGATTTTTGTGTAGACATGATCAACTATTTCCAGCCCTCTCCCCTCTCTGGAGAAGTTGGCGTTGAGGAGTGTGTATGTGAAAATTCCAAGCTTCTAATCAAGGCTTGGTCTTCCTGGTGGACAGCCCCCCTCCAGGAGCCGTTCGGGACCACCACTCCCCCCAGCCAAGTGACTTCAGTAAAACAAAAGATGCTCCTAGTGTCCTCATAAGTCAGGAAATTACAAGGGTTACAGGAGCCTTGGACCAGGAACCAGGGGCAGATATCGATATAGATATATAATTATTATCTCACAGTAACCTTTTCCATCCTGCCTCTCAGCCTAAGCACCACATCCTCAAAAGACTTTCTTGACCTCCCAGGTAGAGTGCGGTCCCTTACTACATCCTTGCACAGTCCCATGAACCCCTTCTCCATAGCCCTCATCACAGTTATACTGTTACATTCATTCGTGATTTCTTAACATCTCTTCCCCAGTAGTCTATATGCTCCCTGAGAGCTGGCTGCGTCTCTTTTTCTGCTATTTCCACAGAGCCTGGCGTTTGTTGACTAGATGATGGGAAGCTTCTGGACTGTGTGATCTGCCCTCACTCCCAGCCTCCACATCTTCCTCCAGACCCTGTGAGGATGGCCTCCTGGGGAAGGGGGAAGGGTCCTGGGGAGTCAGGACCCTGGGTTCCTGGCTTATCACACCCTCTTCCTTGTGATCTTGAGTCAAACAATTGTCTGCGTCTAAAGCATGTGCCTCGAAGCTTGCATTCAGCGCGGTAGGTTCAGGAGAGCTGTAGTCGCAAACCTGGCTCTGCCTCCTCTAAGCCTCAGTTTCCCCAGCTGCAATGAAAAGGGGCTGAAAGAGGCCACAGGTCCCCTCCCTGTTCCTCCTGTTAGGACTTCCTGCTCTTCCTCAGCCCCAGGGCCCTGTCCCACAGCCCTTAGTCAGCAGCTCTGCCCCTGTGTCCTCTGTCCCCTCAGCCGGGTCCGTCCCATCCACCCTCGGCCTGGATGTTGCACACATTTGAATTTTCATATGCATGAAGCTGATGGGAAGGCCTGGGGGCCTGGGAAGGGGAACTTGCCTCCCCATGCGGCAGGCGCTGTGCAAGGGGCTCTCCACGCACTGCTCCGCTAAGCTCACCATACCTGAGACAGGGTTCTCCGGTGCTTTCCATTTTACAGGTGGGAAAGGGTAAGCGGTGTGGCCAAGTTCCGCTGCCAGGAAGAGACCGAACCAGGTTCCCAGGAGCCAGCATCCCCTCTGCTGCTCGGAGCAGGAAGCCACAGGGCAATTTCCCTTTCTCAGGGGCCCTCTGGAGCCCTCCCCACAGAATCTCCTGCTCTGTCTCATCGCGCTTACTTCCCCTGAGGGTTTGGGAGCCTTGATGAAACATGACTTCAGTTGCTGGTGTCTCCTCCCAACACCCCTGGGACGTCACTGGGCTCAGGGCTGAGACCCTCTAGGTGGCGCAGGTGAAGGGACGCGGCTCTGCACTCAGCTGCCCCTTCTCGCTGAGATGGGGAATAACACCTCCTGCTCACCTGATCCAGCGGGGGCAGGATCCAAGGATGGGGGACGGGAGGAGGGTGAAAGAGCTTCATGACACATTCCAACTCAATGCTGTCTATACGGCTGGCCCACTGTGGGTTTGCTGGGAAGCTGTGGTGAATACGATAGACCCAGACTCTGCCCTCCCAGCACCCGAGTGGGAAAAACCCAGTGAGTGGAAGTTACTCAAGCAGACCTTCCTTACGCAGCCTGGGGACCAAGGACGGCCGCCCAGAGGAAGTGATGAGTGTGAGCCGAGGGTGAACAGCAGATGAAGGGGGAGGGCAGCAGGGAGGATGCACACTAAGGAACTAAGAGTCAAGTGGGAGGGTTTGAGGCCCCAGGAGGGAGATTGGCCTTTGACCCAAAAGTTTCGGGGATGAGTCCCTGCTTCAGGGGCATCTGAAGGAGGAGTGATGCGCTGTGAATTGCATTTTAGGAAGACCCCGGGGGAGATGTGGAAGATGGCTTGGTGGGCAGAGAAGGGCACTGCAGCAGTGCTCGGAGGAGGGAGGAGGGAGGAGGGAGGAGGGAGGTCCCACCTGGCTGTGGGCAGATGGGAGGGAGAGGCATGTAGGAGGCAGGATGGAGCCCAGGGAGTCTGGGTTAAGCCCTTCCATCGGGGCAGGGCTGCCGTCAGCTCCGGTCGGAGTCTTGGGGGCAGGTGGCTGGGGCCATTGGGACAAGGAGGGAGAGTGCCAGGCCTGCCCGCCAGCTCTGCTGTCTGTGAGCTGCTGATGGTGACATTGTGCCTGGACTTCCTCTGGTTACCCGCCCCCCGACTTCAGCCCCCCTTCTGAGCTTTCCCAGAATAATGGGGGCCTGTGTCCCGGGGAGGGGCTGCCATCTCCGCCTCCAGGTGGGGCTTTGGTCCCAGGGCCTGTGGGCAGCACAGAGCCTCCCCCTCTGCTTTCTAAACAAGCCTGGAGCGGTGAATTATTAGGAGAGGGAGGACTCTTCTGTCCCAGCGAGTGATCCAGCCACTGGGAGTTCCAGGGAGCAAGGTGAGACCTAGAGACCCCAGAGAGAGTGGAAGGCGGGGCGGGAAGTGGGCCTTCCTCTGCCTTCCCTGAAACCCTGTCTGCCCTGAACCCCCAAGGCTGTGGTTTCTCAGCTAGAAGTCTTCAGAATTCCTCTCTCCACCACTCCTCTCAGCACCGCTGTGTCCATCTTCCAAACCTGTGTCTCCAGTCCAATTTTGAGCTCCAGGTATACATACAACTGCCCACGTGACATCTCCCCTGATGTTCCACAGCACGAAGTGTCTCACACTCAGCACCTTCCCCGTAACGTGCCCCTCCCACCTCCCCCTCTGCAGTGAATGGCACCTCTGATCACCTGGATGCCCAGGCCAGGACCCAGGAGGCACCTGGATCTTTCTCCTTCTCCCTGGACTCAGGCCCTTCTCTCCAGCTGCCACCGTGACCCAGGTGGCATCATCTCACTTTCCTACAGTCTTGCCACTGGTCTTCCCACCTCCAGCCTCACCTCTTCCACGGCACTGTCCCCCTCCTGCCATCTACTCTTAAAATGCTGCCTTCTGCTTAAGCACTTCCATGGCTCCTGGTGGCCCTCAGGGTAAACTCTGAGTTCCCAGTGACCCAGCCCTCTTGGCCCCTGACAACTCTCCAACCTCATCTCTTGCCTTCCCCTTCCAGAACTCCCTCTTGAGCTATCTCAAAGCACTTGCAATCCCCCAATCATCAAATATCCCCTCGCTTCCCCAGGCCTTCTGCACATGCTGGAAACGCTCCTCCCCACTGTCAGGCAGGATTACCTCTATTTACCCATCAGATCCCAGCCTTCATAGCCCATTTCCAGGGAAGCCTTCCTGATGGCCAAGCTGCTTAGGACCTCCGGTCCTAGCAATGTTTCATTCATTCAACAAATATTTACCACGTGCCTACGATGTGCTACGCCCTGTTCTAGCCATCCTGAATACAACCTGAAACGATCCTGACAACAATCCATGCCCCTAGTGGAGCTCACATTCAAATGGGGTTGGGGATGGGCGAGACAGACCACAAACAATATAGAGCAAATAAGAAATTGATCCAGTGTGGGAGAAGGCGATGGGTGCTATGATGGAAATGGAGCAAGGGAATGGGGAGGCTTGGGGGTGGGGCAGGCTGCAGTTTTCACTGGAGATGGTAACCTCTGGGTAAAGACTTTGTGAAGGACCTCCAGCCAAAAACCACCAGAAAGACAGGGCAGTTATCAAGTTGAGTTTCTGACTTGTAGTGAGGGACAGCGTACTCCATGGGGACCGTGGGGTCACTCAGTAAGAGGGTGTTAGAAATGAATTACTATGGGATTTGGACTTCGGTTAGATGATTTGGGAGGGCTTCAGGAAGTAGGACTTTGCTCTGGATTGGATGCTGTAGGAGTGGGGGCAATTCTATGACTAGGGATCTATTTTTTTAAACATCTTTATTGGAGTATAATTGCTTTACAATGTTGTGTTAGTTCCTGCTGTATAATAAAGTGAATCAGCTATACATATACATATATCCCCATATCCCCTCCCTCTTGCGTCTCCCTCCCACCCTCCTTATCCCACCCTTCTAGGTAGTCACAAAGCACTGAGCTGATCTCCCTGTGCTATGTGGCTGCTTCCCACTAGCCATCTATTTTATATTTGGTAGTGTATATATGTCCATGCTACTCTCTCACTTTGTCCCAGCTTATTCCTCCCCCTCCCCGTGCCCTCAAGTCCGTTCTCTACGTTTGCGTCTTTATTCCTGTCCTGCCCCTAGGTTCTTCAGAACCATTTTTTTTTTTTTTTAGATTTCATATATATGTGTTAGCATATGGTGTTTTTCCCTTTCTAACTTACTTCACTCTGTATGACAGACTCTAGGTCCATCCACCTCACTACAAATAACTCAATTTCATTTCTTTTTATGGCTGAGTAATATTCCATTGTATATATGTGCCACATCTTCTTTATCCATTCATCTGTTGATGGATGCTTAGGTTGCTTCCATTTCCTGGCTATTGTAAATAGAGCTGCAATGAACATTGTGGCACATGTCTCTTTTTGAATTATGGTTTTCTCAGGGTATATGCCCAGTACTGGGATAGCTGGGTCATATGGTAGTTCTATTTTTAGTTTTCTTGTTTGTTTGTTTGTTTGTTTTGCAGTACGCGGGCCTCTCACTGTTGTGGCCTCTCCCGTTGCAGAGCACAGGCTCCAGAGGCGCAGGCTCAGCAGCCATGGCTCACGAGCCCAGCCGCTCCGCAGCATGTGGGATCCTCCCGGATCGGGGCACGAACCCACGTCCCCTGCATCGGCAGGCGGACTCTCAACCACTGCGCCACCAGGGAAGCCCCTATTTTTAGTTTTTTAAGGAACCTCCATACTGTTCTCCATAGTGGCGGTATCAATTTACATTCCCACCAACAGTGCAAGAGGGTTCCCTTTTCTCCACACCTTCTCCAGCATTTATTATTTGTAGATTTTTTGATGATGCCCATTCTGACCAGTGTGAGGTGATACATCACTGGGGTTTTGATTTGCATTTCTCTAATGATTAGTGATGTTGAGCATTCTTTCATGTGTTTGTTGGCAATCTGTGTATCTTCTTTGGAGAAATGTCTATTTAGGTCTTCTGCACATTTTTGGATTGGGTTGTTTGTTTTTTTAATATTGAGTTGCATGAGCTGCTTGTATATTTTGGAGATTAATCCTTAGTCAGTTCCTTTGTTTGCAAATATTTTCTCCCATTCTGAGGGTTGTCTTTTCGGCTTGTTTATGGTTTCCTTTGTTGTGCAAAAGCTTTGAAGTTTCATTAGGTCCCATTTGTTTATTTTTGTTTTTATTTTCATTTCTCAAGGAGGTGGGTCAAAAAGGATCTTGCTGTGATTTATGTCATAGAGTGTTTGGCCTATGTTTTCCTCTAAGAGTTTTATAGTGTCTGGCCTTACATTTAGGTCTTTAATCCATTTTGAGTTTATTTTTGTGTATGGTGTTAGGGAGTGTTCTAATTTCATTCTTTTACATGTAGCAGTCCAGTTTTCCCAGCACCTCTTATTGAAGAGGCTGTCTTTTCTCCATAGTATATTCTTGCCTCCTTTATCAAAAATAAGCTGACCATATGTGCGTGGGCTTATCTCTGGGCTTTCTATCCTGTTCCATTGATCTATATTTCTGTTTTTGTGCCAGTACCATGTTGTCTTGATTACTGTAGCTTTGTAGTATAGTCTGAAGTCAGGGAGTCTGGTTCCTCCAGCTCCGATTTTTTCCCTCAAGCCCGCTTTGACTATTTGGGGTCTTTTGTGTCTCCATACAAATCTTAAGATTTTTTGTTCTAGTTCCATAAAAAATGCCATTGGTAATTTGATAGGGATTGCACTGAATCTGCAGATTGCTTTGGGTAGTATAGTCACTTTCACAATATTGATTCTTCCAGTCCAAGAACATGGTATACCTCTCCATCTGTTGGTATCATCTTTAATTTCTTTCATCAATGTCTTATAGTTTTCTGCATACAGGTCTTTTTTCTCCTTAGGTAGGTTTATTCCTAGGTATTTTATTCTTTTTGTTGCAATGGTAAATGGGAGTGTTTCTTTAATTTCTCTTTCAGATTTTTCACCATTAGTATATAGGAATGCAAGAGATTTCTGTGCATTAATTTTGTATCCTGCTACTTTACCAAATTCATTGATTAGCCCTAGTAGTTTTCTGGTGGCATTTTTAGGATTCTCTATGTATAGTATCATGTCATCAGCAGTGACAGTTTTACTTCTTCTTTTCCAATTTGTATTCTTTTTATTTCTTTTTCTTCTCAGATTGCCATGGCTAGGACTTCCAAAACTATGTTGAATAATAGTGGTGAGAGTGGACATCTTGTCTTGTTCCTGAACTTAGAGGAAATGCTTTCAGTTTTCCACTATTGAGAATGATATTTGCTGTAGTATTTGTCGTATATGGCCTTTATTATGTTGAGGTAGGTTCCCTCTATGCCCACTTTCTGGAGTTTTTATCATAAATGGGTGTTGAATTTTGTCAAAAGCTTTTTCTGCATCTATTGAGATGATCATATGGTTATTATTCTTCAATTTGTTAATATGGTGTATCACATTGATTGATTTGCATATATTGAAGAATCCTTGCATCCTTGGGACAAATCCCACTTGATCATGGTGTATGATCCTTTTAATGTGTTGTTGGACTCTGTTTGCTAGTATTTTGTTGAGGATTGTTGCATCTCTATTCATGAGTGATATTGGTCTGTAATTTTCTTTTTTTGTAGTATCTTTGTCTGGTTTTGGTATCAGGGTGATGGTGGCCTCATAGAATGAGTTTGGGAGTGTTCCTTCCTCTGCAATTTTTTGGAAGAGCTTGAGAAGGATGGGTGTTAGCTCTTCTCTAAATGTTTGATAGAATTCACCTGTGAAGCCATCTGGTCCTGGACTTTTGTTTGTTGGAAGATTTTTAATCACAGTTTCAATTTCATTACTTGTGATTGGTCTGTTCATATTTTCTATTTCTTCCTGGTTCAATCTTGGAAGGTCATACCTTTTAAGAATTTGTCCATTTCTTCCAGGTTGTCCATTTTATTGGCATAGAGTTGATTGTAGTAGTCTCTTAGGATGCTTTGTATTTCTGCGGTGTCTGTTGTAACTTCTCCTTTTTCATTTCTAATTTTATTGATTTGAGTCCTCTCCCTCTTTTTCTTGATGAGTCTGGCTAATGGTTTATCAATTTTGTGTATCTTCTCAAAGAACCAACTCTTAGTTTTATTGATCTTTGCTATTGTTTTCTTTGTTTCTATTTTATTTATTTCTGCTCTGATCTTTATGATTTCTTTCCTTCTGCTAACTTTGGGTTTTGTTTGTACTTCTTTCTCTAGTTCCTTTAGGTATAAGATTAGATTATTTGAGATTTTTTTTGTTTCTTGAGGTAGGCTTGTATAGCTATAAAGTTCCCTCTTAGAACTGCTTTTGCTGCATCCCATAGGTTTTGCATCATCGTATTTTCATTGTCATTTGTTTCTAGGTATTTTTTGATTTCCTCTTTCAATTCTTCAGTGATCTCTTGGTTATTTAGTAGCATATTGTTCAGCCTCCATGTGTTCGTATTTTTTACTGTTTTTCCTGTAATTGATATCTAATCTCACAGTGTTGTGGTCAGAAAAGATACTTGGTATGATTTCAATTTTCTTAAATTTATCAAGGCTTGAGTTGTGACCCAAGACATTATCTATCCTGGAGAATGTTCCATGAGCACTTGAGAAGAAAGTGTATTCTGTTGTTTTTGGATGGAATGCCCTATAAATATCAATTAAGTCCATCTTGTTTAATGTGCCATTTAAAGCTTGTGTTTCCTTATTTATTTTCATTTTGGATGATCTGTCCATTGGTGAAAGTGGGGTGTTAAATTCCCCTACTATGATTGTGTTACTTTTGATTTCCCCTTTTATGGCTGTTAGCATTTGCCTTATGTATTGAGGTGCTCCTATGTTGCGTGCATAAATATTTACAATTGTTATATCTTCTTCTTGGATTGATCTTTTGATCATTATGTAGTGTCCTTTTTTTTTAATTTATTTTTTAACATCTTTATTGGGGTATAATTGCTTTACAATGGTGTGTTAGTTTCTGCTTTATAACAAAGTGAATCAGTTATACATATACATATGTTCCCATATGTCTTCCCTCTTGCATCTCCCTCCCTCCCACTCTCCCTATCCCACCCCTCCAGGCTGTCACAAAGCACCGAGCTAATATCCCTGTGCCATGCGGCTGCTTCCCACTAGCTATCTACCTTACTACGTTTGTTAGTGTGTATATGTCCATGATGTAGTGTCCTTCTTCATCTCTTGTAATAGTCTTTATTTTAAAGTCTTTATTTTGTCTGATATGAGAATTGCTACTCCAGCTTTCTTTTGATTTCCATTTGCAAGGAATATTTTTTCCAACCCCTTACTTTCATGACTGGGGATCTTAATTAACTTTAGCTAGAAGGAGGGAAGACCAGACCAAGGTTACCACTGTTATTAGCAAAAAGCAAGTCTCCCATATTATCTGGCTTAGGGGGATTCCCATAACAAATTACTACAAACTTGTGGCTTATAACAACAGAAACTCATTCTCTCACAATTCTGGAGGCTGGAAGTTGGATATCAAGGTGTTGGCAGGGTTGGTTCCTTTTGGAGGCTCTGAGGGAGCATCTGTTCCATGCCTCTCTCCTGGCTTCTGGTGGCTGCTGGCAGCCCTTGGCATTCCTGAGCTTATAGACATGTTATTCCAGTCTCTGCCACCTTCTTCACAAGCTTCCCCTCTGTGTCTCTGTGTCTTCCCCTTTTCTGTCTCTTACAAGGACATTCATCATTGGATCTAGGGCCCACTCTTATCCAGGATGATCGCATCTCAAGATGCTTACCTTAAATACATCTGCAAAGACTCTTATTCCAAATAAGGTCACATTCTGAGGTTCTGGGTGGACGTATCTTTTGGGGCCACAAGTCAACCCAGTACAGGGATGGCTGGTCCTTTTTGTGGTTTGGATGTAATGTCCTGAAAATATCAATTAAGTCTAACTCTTCTATTGTATCATTTAGGATCACTCTTGCCTTGTTGATTTTCTGTCTAGAAGATCTGTTCATTGATGTAAGTGGGGTGTTAAAGTCTCCTACTATTATTGAATTCCCGTCAGTTTCTGCCTTTATGTCTGTTAGTATTTGTTTTATGCACTTGGGTGCTTCTAAATTACATTCATATATATTGACAAGTGTACAATCCTCTTCTTGTATTGATCCTTTTATCATTATATACTGTCCTTCTTTATGGACTTTGCTTTAAAGTCTATTTTGTCTGATATGAGTATTGCAACTCCTGGTTTCTTTTCATTTCCATTTGCATGAAATATCTTTTTCCATTGCCTCACTTTCAATCTACGTGTCCTTTGCCCTAAGGTGGGTCTCTTGTAGGAAGCATATCGTAGGCTCTTGTTTTTTTATCCCGTCTGCCACTCTTTGTCTTTTAATTGGAGCATTCAGTCCATTGACATTTAAGGTAATTATTCCTTTCTGTGGTTTGGACAGTGTTCACGTTTTTGTCTGTGTTCCGACATCATTACAGAGTGGTCCTGTTTGTCTTGATCCATCGTGGTCACAGAGTGGCCTTGTCTGACACTGATGTTCTGTGAAACTGTATATGTTCAGCAGGAGAGCACCAAGGCCCAGCTGTGTGAGCCAGGCCAGCCTCTGGAGGTCAGGGCCTGCCTTCCTCTTGTTCAGCTTGAAGGCAGTGAGGGAGGCAGCCATCTGGGAGAAGAGTTCCAGCCACAGGGGCAGGGTGGGAGTGTGCCTTGAGGGCTGAAGGGCCAGCCAGACCCCGTGGTGGCTGCAGCAGAATGAGCAAGGGGGAGAGAGGTAGGAGGACAGAGAGGCAATGGGAGGGGGTGCAGAGCAGTGAAAAGACTGGCTCTCAGGCCAGAGGAAATGAGGGGCCTCTGGAGCGTTCTGAGCAGAGCAGTGAACACGACGGACTGGAGTCATCAGCAGGCAGTTTTGATGGAGTGTTAGGACAAAAACCTGACTGAAGTCGATTCACAAGCAATTGGAGAATGAAGACACAGATGAGACAATTCTTTCCAGAGGTTGTAGTGCAAGGTGGAAGAGAGAAACAGGAGGAAGCTGTGGTACCTGGTGAGAAAGTGGAATAGAGGTTTTGGTTTTGTTTCCCTTTGAGAGCAGTGACGATGAATAGAACACTGCTGAGGAAGGTCTGGAGGAGAGACTGTCTTGATGGTGTCAGTTGGAGAGGGCATAACCGCAGAAAAACAGGCTCCAGGCCCAAGTGGCGGCCTGGCTATGGAGGAATACCGTGGTAATGGTGGGGGTGGAGGGGAGGCCGAGGCAGGCAGGCTGGGGGACTTGGTCATCAGAGGTTCTCTCCTGAGAGCCTCTCTCCACATCTCACCTGCACTTCCTGTTAGTAACCTTGTCCCCAGGCCATGAGTGCAATAGTGTCTGGAGGGGGCTTCAGTCACCCAGCCTGGCCCAGGTATGGAGACAGCACTTGGAGCTCCATGGACCCCAAAAGGGACCAGAGATGGAGACGGAAGGGGTAGGAAACTGAGAAAGAGAAAAATCAGAAAGGGACCAAAATCCAGAGTCTCTCACAGACCCCAGGCACAGGCAGGGACAGCAACCTGAGTCAGGAGCTCCCTTGTGTTTTTCGTCATCCTAAACAGCAGGTCCAGGTTCAAACTGCTGGTTTATCGCTTGCCCGCTATGCACTCTGTGAGCCTCAAGTTCTCCAGGTATAAAGTCGGACTCCACCAACCTCCTCTCGGGGCTGTTGGGAGAATTTAGGGAGGTAAAACACGTAAAGTGCCATCAGGGTGCCTGACAAGGAGCCAGATGCTTTCCCTTCCTATCTTCTGCCACCCACAACCCTGGGTCTTCACACTGGCTCCTACGGCAGCTGCAAGATGGGAGCAGGGCCCTGCCTGCTGGCTGACTCTGGAACTGCACCTCTACCCCACTTCAGAGGTAGAAGCCTCCACATACAATTCCTCCAGCAATTTCATTCCATGGCTACAGATACTACCCAAATTCGGTAGGTGAGCACTCCAGCCTTCTTACCACCCCCAACAACATCGCCAGGGCCTTTAATCCACCCTAACCCCCTTTACTCCTGCAGCTGCCCTTGCTTGGAGTGCCCCCACCTCCGCCATTTGGAAACATCAAAGGTCTGAAGCTTTCCATGACCCTCTCCTCTTAGCACCCCTCCCTCTCACAGATAGAACTACTAAGGAACTTTCATTTCCGTATTCTCTCTACATCTGGACTTACCTCTAGGTTTGCTAAACTGTGTGAGAGAGTACACTAGAACACCTGTCTCCCCTGCTTCGAGACTCACCTGAGGTCAGGGACTGCCTCATTCGTCTGCTGCCAGAGGGACTTTCTAGCATCTGAATCCGATCCGTTGCTGCCCTGCCTGAAATCTCCCCGAGGAAGTCTCCCCACTCTGGGTGAGGAGGGTGCGTGTCTGTGTGAGGTATATGTCTCTGGAGTTTCCAATATTGCTGTATAAGAATGTCTGTATACATTAATTTTTTTAAGTAAGGAAAACAAATCCTTCATTGGCTCCCTGGTAGATTCAAATTCCCCAGCAGAGCTCACCGTGTGGGACCTGGACTCTGCCTTTCTGATTCCTCCCTCCTGCCACCCCCCAGCCATCCCCTCGTCCTCCTTCCATGCCTCTCTCACACTGGTTCTTCTGCCTGGAGAACCATGGCCCACAGTCCTTCACGCAGCAAATCCCTCCTTGATCTTCAATGCTCAGCTCAAACATCATCTCCCTAGAAGCCTCCCTGACACCCCGGGTTTCACTCATCTCTACTCACACATGTTCAATCCATATTAGTTGAAAGAAGTAGAAGTAAGTCCCCGCTGCCATGGTTTGCTTGCAAGCAAAATGAGGGATCCAGGCAGGATCTTACAAACCCTTCCAGACTCCAAAATTCTGAGTTGATGATGATGAGCATATTTCAGGCAAGCAGTCACCAAACAGCTTGAGCTGTGATCACCTATTGCTTTCTGTCAATAGGTCCTTCTCCATGGGGTTCATCACTCTCTCCCACCCTGGGGAGGGGAAGAGTCATCCCCTCCCTCCTTAGCAGGTGGTCTATTAGGGGCATAGGACTCTGGGGAAACCAACAGTTGCTTCTCATCCCTGCATCCCTCAGCAGCACTGTGCTCACCTGAGCGATAGAGACCATTTGCTGATCCTGGTGGTGAAGAGCGGGGGCTTACCTACCCAGTCATCGTCTAGAGCTGCATTAGGGGCGAGAGGCAGCTGAGCCCCTTCCTGCAGTGTTCATCTTTGAGGGGCACTAAAACATGATTGGAATAAATCAGAAATCTGGTGCCAGGAAAGCCAGGTTTCCATACACACATGCCTCCGTATGCTGTGTAACCACCAAATTCAGCCAGTCCTGCTTCCACTAAAGGCAAATGGACCTTTGAAGAGAAAGACAGAGCTTTGTAGGCTTGGATATTCTCTGTTGAGCCTTCTTTGAGACACCAATTCGTTTTACTCTGCAACTCAAATTCTGAAACCGAATAATGCATGACATCTCTCACCAGGAAGGATTTTATTCTCTCTCACCAGGAAGGATTTATTTTATTATCTAAACTAGACCTAAATCCCTTATTATACCTTCTAGTAAGTTGTCCAGTTTGGAAAAAAAACCTTTTTTTCCCCTTCTTAAAAAAAATTATTTACTTATTTATTCATCTTTGGCTGCGTTGAGTCTTCGTTGCTTTGCGCGGGCTTTCTCTAGTTGTGGTGTGTGGGCTTCTCATTGTGGTGGCTTCTCTTGTTGAGGATCACAGGCTCTAGGCGCGCAGGCTTCAGTAGTTGTGACACGCAGGCTCAGTAGTTGTGGCACACGGGCTTAGTTGCTCCGCGGCATGTGGGATCTTCCTGGACCAGGGCTCGGATCAGGGCTCGAACCCGTGTCCCCTGCATTGGTAGGCGGATTCTTAACCACTGTGCCACCAGGGAAGTCCCAAAAATACTCTTTTCAAACTTCAGAACGAACACCTAGCTCCAGTCTACGGAGCACAATGACGAGCCACCTAAAGACCGGCACATCCTTCCCCTTAACTCATCCCGGAGGCCGTGTAAACCTGTGCTCAGGCTCTGGATTCAGGCTACAGTTTAAATCCTGACTTTACTACATGAAATCATAAGGAAGTTTACTTTAGCTCTGAGCCTGTTTTTTCATCTGTAAAATGGGGATAAAAACAGTATTCCTCTTAGGGCTATGAAAATTAAATGACATGCTTGTAGATCGCTGGCACAGTAGGCAGGTGCTCAACGAGTGACAGTTAACCAGCACTAACAGTAACCTTCGCTGTGATGAGAGGAAGGCACCCTCATGAAGACGAGGACACTCACTGTTACGGAGGCCAGTGGAGAAGTTAACTTGTCTGTGATGTTACAGATCTCTGTTCTTTAACAGGCTGCTCCTGCCGTGAGTCCACACTCTCAATCTAAGGGATTTGGAACCTAGTTGGCATTTTCACCACAAAGCCACATATATTAAGTCTCACCACACACAAATGCACTTCCTGCACACGAGGTTCTAGTATGCAAGACACACCCATCCAACCCAAACTCTGGCTGAAATCCCTTCTAAATGTACTCATTTTTAGCTTCCTTTCACTCCTGTGCCTCCTGAGCTATAGCGCAAATGCAGGCAGCTGTAACCAGAGGGCAATGGTTACACCCAGGACAAGGGCCCCAAAGCCCAGTCTTCCTCGTCAGACCTGCGGCTCTGCCTCCTGATGAAGGGCAGCAAGCACTTCTTAACCCACTTTGCTCGCTGAGGCTTCAGTCTGGGGACTGGAATCTCTAATTAGAATTTCCACGTTCATCAGGGGGCATCTTTATTTGTAGTAATAAAATGGGGACAGAGCATCACCTCCCAAGCCTGACAGCTGTATTGACAAAAATTCCCTAATGGCAGTAGAAATAGGTGATGGCAACTGAATCACAGACTGCACCCGAATGACAAAAGTTACGTTTAATTTACAATGTAATAAAGGTTACAGGTAAAAAGCTACACATAAAGCGTGAAAAGGCCTATTACACAAATGTACAAATCTCTGTACAAAGCTCACATCAATGTGTCCTACCTTCGTCTCCTATGTTTGTTAACCAGGTCTAGTCTTGGAGCTCTGGACAACGAGAGCTCTCAGTCAAGGGGGGGAAAGAGCCTCCAAATCAACATCTGAAAATGTCCTCTTCGAGATATCGGTTACTTCAAAGTAAAATCTTTTCCTTTTTAATTGAAATTGCTCTAACTGGTCATATCCTTTATATTGCCTTCATAACACACTTGAAAAGGAAAGTAATGCCTTAGAGAGTAGAGGACAGTACTCTGGAATCAAATGAGAAACTTCAGCAAGTAGAGTACTCAGGTTTGACAAGAAAAACAGGTAAAGTTCAAACAATACTGTAAGTTTAAAACTATCAACCTGTGTCTATGGCACTGGTCACAGATGAAGAAAAATCAAAATGTTCTCATTCTAACAGAAAGGACAAAAGAGAAAAGCCTAACTACTGGACCTCAAAACCACCGACCCAGGAAAACTTCTGAGTTGTTTTAAACCTTAGCTTAACTGAAGCATTCTAAACCCTCTTGTTAACCTGGAATCCGTGGCAACCCTTCTGCTACCTGGGACTTGCAGGATAGTAAATATAAATCAGGCTGCTAAACCCACAAAGCTGGCAATGCTACTGTCACCTCCACAGCTCTGCATTCAACCTGAGGGCCTGGAGTCTCTCCCTGGGGTAAATGATTTTTTAAAAAGTGATCCTAGAAAGAGGGAGAAAAGAAAAAAGGAGATAATGGAAAGAGAGGAAAAGAGCCAGGGCAGTCTATTTAAAAGGATGTATGAAACATTTCTCTTCAATGAAAGTGTTCTGAAGACAGGTCTTTCTGGGATACTTCAACCCCACCCCCAGTTTTAATATTACATGGTTAGGACCCCAGGAGACATTCTGAAAGACGATACTGCACACATGGAAAGTTTTTCTCCCTAATTCATTAGCTCCCCCATCACCCTTCCACCCTGTTCCCACCCAATCCCACCCTCCTCCATTACCAAAAATATCAAATCAGTAAGGAAGGTGTGGGCTTCTTGCCCGGCCAAGCCTCTTTCGCATATTTTTTCTTCTTGGGTTCGTTGACAGCTTCAGGGTTATAGACGGCAGGGTTTGGTGCAGGGTTCATGGTCACTGCTGACGGCACGACGGGAGTCAAGTCCACGTCAGGAGCGAGGTTTGGGTATGGCATGGGCAAGCCACCGATGAGTGCTGTCCCGTGGATGCCATGCGGCTGGGAGCCGGCTTCACTGTGCGTGGGGGGCAGGCCCCCATAGAGTCCTCCACTGAATGCAAAGTTCTGCATGCGTCTGTTCCCTGATTCCTCCAGGCCCAGGGAGCCAGGGCCCTCCACCCGCTTCTTCTGTGGTTTATAGAGAAGACAAGAAGTGAGACACAAGAGTGCTGTTAGCCTGTTCTATTGCAGTCCTCGAAAAACTGGGGAAGGCCCCTAAACCTCTAACTTGTTTTGTTTCTTAAACAACCCATCTCACTGTGCTGAAATCTCAGGGTTTGAAGAGACCTTACAGTGGTCATCTAACATCACGGCTCCCAAACACTGCCCCACACAAAGTGGTCACCATCCTACGTCAAACTGAGAAAAATGAGGCTAGTGTGTGAACTTTTCATAAAGTAAGACATCCAGTTTAAGTGACCATTCTTTAAAGGTCATACTCCTCCCTCTTGTTTTCATCATTAAAATGCCCTTTCAGGAATCAGAGGTGATAACAGATGGAGCAAGTATTTCAATTTTTCTTTTTTGGGGGGAAAAGAAAAAGTTAGTATCTTCCTGTTGGGCACCTAATTTTTAAACATTAATCTGAGAGCAGAACAAATCTGTAGTGACTGAAAGCAGCTTACTGGTTGCCTGGGAGTGGGAGGAAACTGACAGCAAAGGGACAAAGGGGAATTTTCTGGGGTGATGGAAATCTGTATTTTGATTATGGTCGTGGTTACCCAGGTGTATATATCTGTCAAAATTCAAATTATACTTTAAAGACAACAGAAAATTCCGAAGGGTGAAGAAAAAAAAGTGCCCAAGGGGAAATGTGACACAAATACTATGGAGTTGTATGGAAAAATTTCATCTTATACTTTTTCACACTGGACTAAAGTTCAATGAAAGATCCTCCCTCACCCCTCTACTCCTTTTGCATGAACTTGACACATTTTATCAATCTATTCTAATATATTCTAAAGATTTAAAAAAAATAAAACTCCCTATAGCATCTCTGACCAGCATCTTCCAATCACATTTTGAATACCTCTACTAATAGGGATCTACTTCCAGGGGCCATTTGCTCCCTTTTGGAGCCCTAGCTGGCAGGTGGTTCTCCACATGTTGAGCAATCAGAACACCTCTGTAACTTCCACCTCTTGGTTCTTCAGCTCTTTAAACCTAATCCAATGTGGGCTGGCTTTCCTATCTGTGCCATCCCCATTCACAAAATAAAGATGTGGTAAAGGCCAGAGGTGCCATGCAGAAATGCAACAATGTCTCTTCTTTGCCTAATAGCTTACTTTGAGTCAAGAAAGGAAGGTTAAAGAAAGGTGGGTCTCTCTGCACCCTACTGGGAGGTAAATTTACAGACCCACATCACACCATAATTTACATGCAGGATCAAGCTAGCTGGTCACCTGCAGCCTCTCTATGGCACTCCAGGATCCCTGCACACAGATGGGGTAAATGGATTTCCACAGTATGAAAAATGGGAAAGGAGCAAAGAATGTTTTAAAATTAAGCACACACTTAACACTTACCTACATATAAAAGAGTGGGTTTTTAAACCAGACTGTATGACATTTCAAATACTGTCATAACATGCTTCCTACCTTGACTGGGACCACTGCAGTCTGCACCATGTTCCGGAAGCGACCAACTGAGGGATCCACATCCTCTGCAAAAACACACGAGGGCAGGGTTAGTTCAGTAATCAACTGGGAGGATTAAGGTTATAGGGCTCAATGCGAATAAAGCAATCACAATAATTCATATTAAAACAGTAAAATACAGCTAACACTTCAAGTGTTTACTGGGTACTGTGTTAAATCCTCACAACAACCCTACGAGGTAAGTACCACTACAATAAACATTTAATAGATGAGAAAACAAACTCAGGCTTGGAGAAGGAAAGTGACCGGCCCAGTCACCTTGCTGGAGAGGAGCCAGGATATAAATCTAAGCAGCCAGAAACAGGCCTGTGCTCTGGACTATGTGCTACACTGGCTTCCCCAGGTTCTTTCCCATTCCACATACCTCCCTCTTTTGAGGGAAGACATCAATAATCTCATGTTAGTGATAAAAAGAGGTCACACACCACATACCTTGCTAACACCCGCTCATTAGCAAATAACAGAATTAGGATTCAGACCCAAGGCTTCTAGCTTAACTTCGCCTTTCAACCTGAACAACTGTATACAGGCATACCTTGTTTTACTGAGTTTCATTTTACTGTGCTTTGCAGATATTGTTTTTTTTAAAAAAAAAACAACAACAAATTGAAGGTTGGTGGCAACCGTGCATTGTCAGATGATGGTTAGCATTTTTTAGCAATAAAGTATTTTGTAATTAAGGCATTGTAAAGAAACAAGTACATTGCTTTTGTAGACATAATGCTACTGCACACTTAACAGTTTACAATATAATGTAAACATAACTTTTATATGCACTGACAAACCAAACAAATATGTGTGACTAGCTTTGATATTCACTTTACTGAAGTGGTCTGGAACCAAACCCACAATTCCTCCAAGGTATGCCTGTACAATTAAGACTCACTAAAGGATCTGAAGCCCCTGTCCAGGCAGGGTGGGACAGCAGCTCCCTTTTCACAGCTTATACACACTATTGCACCCTACGAAGCTTCTAGCTTCATTCAGTCACTGTGTCAGAAGAATGCACTAAGACCAAGTAAGGGACATGCTTGTAGTCAGTCAGTCTCTCATTTATTGGACATCAGGCACGGAAATAAAGAACAAGACACCGTCCTGCCTGTAAGGAGTTCACAGTTGTAAAGCCAGACAGGCTAGAATACAATGGAGGTGCTTGAAGAGTGGTGCAAAAATAGTTTTCTTGGAGCACAGAGGGGAGATTGGGCTGGATCACCTAGAACCAACAGTTTTCTCACTGAAGACTGAGTGTGGGGAAACAGGCAAGCATAGACTTATTATCATTACTAGAAAAAACTACTCCAGGGCCCTTTTATCTTAATATAGTGGTAGGAAAGGAGTTGTTTCCCTAATAGATGTTGTACACCTTATTTTAATGTGTTGAGGGCACTTGCTATTTAAAGAAACACTCTTGTGAGTCCCTTTGGAATACAAAGATTCCTTATTTAATTTGAATAATTAGTCCCTGGTTTATTTGTTTTAAGTCTGGCTTTTCACATATTAGGATGCCTCTAAGGAATATACCCTGGAATTATTTTCACAAACAATCGATGTTCAATGAATGAATAGCTTCTATATGGAAGAAGAAAGAGGAAAAGATATCCAGACTCATCAGGAAGGAGAGGTCTCTAAAAAAGGCACCCTTATTTTCTCTCTCATTACCGTAACAGCCCTGCTCCAATCATCCCTTCAGGAAAGCTAAATCAAGTGCAAGAGCAACTGGAGCCCAAGAGGCATGGCTAACGGGGTATATGGCCCACAAACACAAGAGGCCTGCAGAAGTGGTGGCTAAGCCATCTGGGGGACCCTGTCCTGTGCTGGCTGAATGGTGCTCAGGCCTCTCACCCTCTCCTCATTCTCTAGCCATTCGACTCCTAGAGAGGGGGTCTGCCCATTGCAGGCAATCTCTGCTCCTGGAAGATCGACCGAGAAGTTTCTTGCTAAGTCCACCTCTAGTATAGGAAAGTCTGCATAGGTAAAGGCAGAAGGGGTGGCAGATGATGATGAGGACAATGGCTAACACTTATCAAGGGCTACTGAGTGCCAAGCACAGATATGAGGTATTTTCACATATATTAATCATTTAATCTCCCCACCAATCCTGAGACCAGTAGTCATGTCACTGGCCAGGGTCAAAGAGCTACTAGCGGAGAGGTGGATTTCATACCTAGGCCCTCTGATCAGAGCCCACGCTCTTAAACACTATGCCATACTCTGTCTGAACGTACTGCCTTAATAAAGCTGCAGGACAATAATTTTCTTTTTTTTCCTTTTTCTTTTTTTTGGGCATGCCGTGTGGCATGTGAGATCTTCGTTCCCCAACCAGGGAGAGCAGAGTTTTAATCACTGAATCGCCAGGAAGTCCCACAATAATTTTCAAGGAGAAAAACAGAACATATCAGACCCCGAGTCCTGACAGAGACTTAACAAATTATCTAGTTCAGTGATTCCCAAACTGCTGGCTGTTCATCAGTACAAACAGGAGCTTATTAAAACTACAAATGCCTAGGTCCAACCCCTAGAAACTCTTATCTGGCACTCAGAAATAAACTTCCCAGATTAGTCATCCAGTTCCTCCCCAAACATTTCCCTTGGGCATTCAGTACCTTGAGAAGTAATTCATTCCACTTCACACATCATCAAAATGTGAACAAAAGTCACTAGAATGAATGCCCCAATCTCTTTCACAGGAATTCTTTTAATTCTTCTTCTAAATATAAGAAGGATTTGTTGTTGCTTTTCATGCTGAGCCAAATACTTGCTACTCACAGGCTCTGGTTTCGCCTACTCCATCCTCCCGAAGGTCAGCCTTGCAAACATTCACCTCAGGGTGCCTCCCTCCAATCTACTCTCCCTCATGTACAGTTCCCAGCATTTAGGGACCACCTTCCATAGCTGGGAGTCTCCTCCTTCCCTCAAGACTATGTAACACATTTAGTACTTAAGGCCATGCTTGCATTTAGTAACACATTTGGGTGAGTTCTGCTCAGGAACACAGGCCACCAGGTTACTGTCCCCCATTATTCTATTAATGCAATTTTAAACTGTACTTGATTAGTTTCCATATCCGCCTGATGACTCAGACTGCATTTTTAACTAACTAAAATCCTTATACCTTTTTTTTAACATGAGCTGTCACTGGAGCAGATTTTCTCCATTTAAATAATTGACATTCTGAAACTAAATGCAGGACTTGAAAGTTATTCTCACTGCATTTCAATTTGGGATATAAAAGCAACTTGTTAGTCTGGGATCCTTGTTTCCATCCATGAAGGTTTATTTTCAAACAAGATTTTTGGAATCCCAATTCCATCTTCACTGTATAAACTGCACCTCCCAGAGTACTTGAGATATAACATGAGCCCAATAAATGAATGTTGAATGATGGAACAAATGGGTAAACTCAATGGCCTTCCCAGAAACTGATGCTCTCATCTTGCTGACGTTTCCATACAAACTATCTATAAATTACGACCTTACAGAGGTAAGTCTTCAATGCGATTAATAGTAGCAGAAAGTTCTCCAATCTTAGAGTTACCAGTCATACATGGAACCCCATGACAATAGTGTCTGCTCTGACCTATACTTAAACTCCACTATACCTGGATCAGCAAAGGAGAACTACAGCCTTCCTTCATCTACTTCTTTCACACTGCAACTGGATAATGCTTGAGTTTCAGGGCACTCCATCAATGTACAGGCATACCCCTTGTTTTACTGCACTTCACATATACTGAGTTTTTTATAAATTGAAGGTTTGTGGAAACTCTGCATCAAGCAAGTCTATCAGTGCCATTTTCCCAACAGCATTCACTCACTTCGTGTCTCTGTGTTACATTTCTGTAACTCTCACAATATTTAAAACGTTTCCATTATTACTATAGTTGTAACAGTGCTCTGTGATCAGCAATCTTTGTTGTTACTATTGCAAAAAGATTACAACTCACTGAAGGCTCAGACTAGCATGGTTAGCATCTTTTAGCAATAAAGTATTTTTTAATTAAGGTACGTACATTGTCTTTTTTAGACATAATGCTATTGCACACTTAACAGACTGAAGTTGTGTAAATGTAACTTTTACATGTACTGGGAAACTAAAAAATTCATGTGACTTGCCTTATTGCAATGCTTGAACTGAACCCACAATATCTCCAAGGTATGCCTGTTCTGTACAAAAATATCTCCCCTGTTATCCTAAACCTTGTACAGAAACATTACAACTGACCTACAGGTTGTGTACACTACTCTGACACCACAGCTTTTTCATCAGAAAAAACTAGGAAATACCTCACCTGGGTTGATGATCTCATCATCCTCACTAAAGGTCACCCGTGAGTTCTTCCTCTTCCTCTTTGGTCTCTGAATGTCCAGATTCCCCTCCTCAATGGTGAGAGTGGAAATCCGCTTGTTGTGGGCAGTGTTGAACTCCGTCAGGTTCTGGGACAGGGTTCACACAGGAAAGACAGGAATAAGTACACAAGGAATTTGAAGGAGAATATTACCAAATAAAGGGCAGAAAGGTATTAGGAGCTAACCTTGACCTCTCCACACAGATGAGATTCTTTTCTGCATTCAGAAAAGATTCATTACCGTCCCTAGACAGCTAATACCAGCAAGCCTCAATTTGACAGAATGTGGAACATCTTCATTGACTAGTGCAGCAGTGATATTCAAAAGGGAGTGAAGGACCTTGAGCTGAAGACAGGTCATCTGTGCAAAAACCCTTGAGTTGAGGTTTTGGGTTTTTTTGAATAAAGTTTATCATGTCTTCATGCTGAGAATTAAAGGAATACAACTGGGAAGAAATCCAAGAATTGTTTTTAAGTAACAGAGACGAGAAAGGACAATTGACAGCTTCTTTCCCAGTAGCTCTCTCCTTTAAAACTTGTAAGGACGTTACCAGTGCACTGAATATCTGGCATTAATGTTTTGTCACTCCCCATCCCTTCATCTGGCCCCATTTCTACTCATAACTATCTATCCATCTCAGTGATTAACTTGGCCTCATCACTGCTGCCTGCCTCTTCCCAATCACCTGGACTTATTCCAATCTGTACTGCAGTTTGAGACATCCCAAATGTCTTGAGAACAAGGACCCAGAGATGACCTAACATACTGAACTAAAAGACAGGAAGGCATGGAAGCAGCCTGGAAGAGAATGTGCAAGAGTGACTACCAACCAGGTCCCTGGCTATGAGGCTACTTCTTTAGAACAAAATAACTTCTAAGTTGTAAGACTGCTACTGTGCTTTTCTTCCTAAGGGCTGGGAAACTGTCTCAGTATACAAGAATAGTAAATGCATGTGGGTGGTTAAGGACAGGCTGGCGTTTGATCTACCTGGATAGACCAGTCACACCAATGCAGTGATAGACATGTGAAGACAAAAGCTACATCACAAACTACTGGGGTCAGCTCTAGAAAAGAAAACCTTAGCACATTAAAATTAAATCTTGTAAAATTCATGGCCTTCAGGGCAGCCAGGCCCAAAGCAAAAGTAATCTAGTTCTACTCAGAAGATTCTTGGGCTGACTGGACAATATCAAAAACAGCTACATAAATGAATGAAAGCTTCAATCTCTGTAAGCTAGTGTTGTTCAAACAAACTTTCTGGATGATAGAAATGTTTTCTATCAATGCTATTCAATATGGTTAGTCACCAGCCACATGTGATTACTGAGTACTTGGAATGTGGTTAGTGGCTACTGCATTGGACAGTGCAGCTCTAGAGAAATGTAACTCCCAGCCTTGGCTTCTAACATCCACTGAAACTGCACAAGACAACCATAAGGGTCTACTGGCAGGAGACCCAGTCTCCTAGTTAGCCCTGGTTATACATAACCAAACCCACACAATGCAGCTCTCCAAGGGCCACACCACACTGCCAAAGTGGCAAAGGCTTATCACTGGGCTCAAGAAAACCTCCAGTTGCTAAGTTACTGGCATTTCACACTACACGGAACAGCTACACACTGCAAAAGCCAGCGTCCCAAAAGACATAACAATGACATAGACAATGGAATTACATCAAGCTCTGTTTCCTCCTCTGGAAGCCCCAGTAAGCCCTTGAGTTCATCATCCTCTCCACCCATCTTCTCATCTCCTTTCACAGCCGATGGCAATGTCTGAGGCTTCTCACGCAGAGTGTATGCCCTTGTGGATGCACCAAATGAGACCGTGGAATCGATGGGAATTTGCTGAGGCTTGTGAGGCTCCAACCGAATGTGACCCAAGAAAGTGCCGTGTGCTGGGAATAACCAAATCAGAAATGTAAGAGAGGAAAACAAACAAACAAACAAACAAACAAACCTGAGTTGTAGAAGGGAGAGTAGCTCCTGCCAGCACATCAGTTTTGCTTTTTAAAATGGAAATGGCTCTGGGTCCACTTTGCATCCCTTGTCATGGGTCACAATGAAAAGGAAACTCCTTCACTGAATCTTGAATCTCTTCAGTAGATTTCTTACACATCTTCAGACCTGCTGTTACCCCACATAACAAATACCACTGCTTGTTCTCTGCTGCCAGACAGGCTTGGCTCCATTCTGGGTCCAGCAGGAATGGTTCCAACCCAGCAATAGGCATGCCCGCTAAGGCAGGAGACAGGAATTGCTATGGTCTGACCTCTCCAGCCCCAAGTCTAAGGAACATAGAAATTGCTGGCCTGGTGGCAGTTATGCTTGGGGTTTCCCCAGGATAAGAAATGAGGTTGGCTGAAACAGGTGCAATATCAATGGCAAGGCAAGCCACAATCCTACTGGAGAGTCTGGATATCTTTCCATGTCTGCATTCTGCATATTATGAAATGGAGAGAAAAGATGAGATAAATTTGCAAGTAAGTACTTATGAGACAAGGCTCTCCAAAACCATTATATAAGCATACTGGGGTGATGTGTGCGTGTGTATGGGGAGCGGGGAAAGGAGTAAAACACGATCAACCCAGGAAGCAGATCCTTTACATTTCAAGCTGTAATTTATACATAGGCAAAAATGAACAAATTCAAGGCCCCATGAAGTCAAGTCTCAACTGCATTTCTGGGATTATCTTTGACAAACTTGAAAATCTTATTAGTTGGAGTGTGCTCATAGAATTAAAATTGATATTATTAATATCACAGCAAAATGTAGCTGGGATAAAGAGCCCATTATAAAAAATTAACTTTTGGTCAAAACAAGTTTTTTTTTTTTTTTTTTTAAAGAGCTGTACTACAACTCTACTACATAAATGGAGCTAATCACAGCTTCTGCTTAAATTGGACCACAATCTATCATGGGCCTATAAACACATTCCTTAGTTCCTGGATGCTTTTTTTGTTCTCTGTATATACCTATTGCTCTCTTCAGGAAAGTGCTCCCCAAAACCCTCTTCTCTCTCCAGTCATCAATTATTCCAGTAAAATAGGAAATATCACAGGAATGGAGAAAAACTAATTTAAAAACCAAACATAAACTTCCTTGATGAGCAACAAAACACAATTTCAAAACTGAAGAACCCAAAGAGCATTTTCACACTGCCCAAAAGACAATGTGTGAAATAGGATGGGATATGAGTTACTTACTACTGTTGAGATCTATTAGGAAAACTCTCTTCAGATGCTTATGGTAGACCAAGGCAGCGTGGACCCGAGAGCAAGACTGGTGGTCAATGGTAAAGTCACACAAATCAGGGTTTCTCCCAAATAAGTAATACTTCTTCTCATCAATGATCAGTTTCTAAATAAATTAAATTAAATATTACTTAAAGCTTGTTTCAACAGGGTTTAGCAAAAATTCTTCCAATAAACTAAGTAGAGCATCTTAAGATAAAATTCCTTGTCAAGGGAAATATTTATATTTACTATTATTCTTCAAGATAAAGAGCTCAAAATAATTTACTAACATTGGGGGATGGTTGGCAATTAATCTCCCCAAATGTAGTGGTCAAATGTTTAGTGTTGATATGAAAAGAACTTTCCTAATCGTATTAGATGTAAATGGCATGCACAAGTGGTTGTCTTCTGACCATTGGAAATTTAAGATTTCACTGAATCTTAATTTTAGGTCAAGCAGGAAACACAAAGCATGCCTATAAAGTAATAAGATCGCTTTTCAGAAAAATATATATTCAAATGAAGATTATCAATTGGTTCAAAAAGGAAGGGGATATAAACACCTATCTATATTCTAATCATGCTGCCAGAGACCCAGAGTATTTCTGGAACCCTCTTTAGAAACTAGAATTACATTAGACATCATTGTATGAGCCTCTAAATCTAACTTTATTGTCCCATTTCATTTTGCCCACAAAAAAGCATTACTCAAAGTTAACTCTAAATGAGTATTTGCTGTGTCCAAATATGGAACAACCTCACAGGGCAAAGATTTTCCAGGTTTGGGGGAAGGGGACGTAGGGATTAAACATTTATTGAAGAACTATTATTGCTAGGCATTTTAAAGTATTATATCATCTAATCCTCAAAACAACTCTGTGAACCAAGTATCACCTTTACCGTTAAACATAAGAAAATAGATTCAGAGAGATGAAGCCACGTATCCAAGACAGTCCAGCTGGTTAAGTAGCAGATTTGGGGTTTAAACTCAGGTGTGAAATGACCTGCAATGCTAACATTCTAAACAACAGTGCCATGGGTCTGAAACAATTCTGAGAAGAGCTCCAAAATGTTTCTAGCCACTGCTGTGGTACTGGAAAAAACAAAACTGTATAAGGCCCCAATATAATAGCAGAAAAGAGGATTTCGCAGACCAGCAATCTATTATTTTAAAAATTGTAGGGGCTGACATAGTATTGTTAACTTTTCTTTTGCCATATGAGAACTATTTTTTTAATTGTCATCAATCAGTATTATAATCATTTTATGAAAGATAGGTCATTTTAACAAATAAGTAAGAAGAGGGATAAAGGACCACTCTTTGTGCTGAATTTATGAAAAACTCACTACACTGTCTTTATTTTTCTTTTAGCCCACGATCAGTAAAGCCTTTGCCACAGACTGGTTGTAGACTGGGCCATCATAGATGAAGGACTCTGGATAAATTTTCACTAACACTGCTTTCAGTTCTTAAAGTCTATAATATGAGTACTTGAAGAATAACCCTCATTCATATACATTATGTTGTTCCTTTAAGTTTTGGGGGTTTTTTTTGGCTGTGCCACACGGCTTGCAGGGATTTTAGTTCCCCCACCAAGGACTGAACCAGTGCCCTCGGCAGTGAAAGTGCCGAGTCCTAACCACTGGACCGCCAGGGAATTCCCTGTTTTTCCTTTAAACACAAGGTCTCACTAAGCTCTAGTTCAGATTTCACACTATGCTCCTTCTAAAATCCCTGAGAGAAGACAGCACAAAGTTGAGTAGGGAAGTATAGTCAAACTAGGATGTACCAGGCTAGGAATCAAGAGGCTTATATTTCATTCCTGGCTATGTCATTGAATCCACAGTGGGCTACAATTCTCCCCTATGCTTTAGTGTTCTTACAAAACCAGAAATACACCTCCCGTACTAATAACAGTTAACAACTGCTGAGTACTTATGTGCCTATGTGCTATGAGTTTTATGCTCTGAGTTTTATGCTATGTCATTTCATCCTCACAACCACTCTGTGAGGTAGGCAGGCACTATTATTCCTATTTTTATAGATAGGAAAAGTGAGGCGCAAAGAAATTAATTAATATATGCAAGTTCACACAGCTAGATATTTATAAACTGGATTAGAAATTTCAGGTTTGTCTGACTTCAGAGTCTAAGCTTTTTAAACCACTACATTATATATTTTCTTCACTCTTCCTGCATCAAAAAATCCACCATATGGCAAAAAACATTTTAAGGAGTGAACAAGTACTATGGGTCACACTCTTAATTGTTTTTTAAACAATCACTTACCCAGTTCCTTCCCAGCTTAGCCTTTAAGGCTCAAAATAGGTATGGGGGTCACCTCTGGGAAACCGTGTATAGCAGTGCCCACCTGCTGCTGGCAGAGCTTGTCCCAGGCCCCTAGTGCTAGGGAGCACCAGGATCCAACAACAGCCTGACAGCTCAGTCACACAAGCATCCCCATGTCTGCTCAGACCCAAGTATTAAGACTTGGGTTAAAAATAAGACAATGCTTCAGAACTGAGAGAGCCCTGAAATTTCAGCATCTTATTCTCTCTAGATAATATCTATGCAGGTTGAATCTCACTGCATTTCTCATTCATATTTATGTGCACATAGATTATGTCCTCATAAGCTTAAATTTGCTAACCAAAGTGTTCACAGGCTAGACTTAAAGAAACAGTACATAAGATCACCAGCACTTGGGCTCTAATATATATAAAACTGACCACATTTCTATGACTCTAAGCTGCCAGTACCAGCGATTTAGGTGTTTAGAGGGGAAAAAAAAGAAAAGGCCTCCAAATTAAATATATACATTCACTATTAAAGGCATCTCAATTATAGAAATATGAAAATGTAGGGGAAAAAAAAGTATGCCTCAGAAGCAAGAAAATGTGTGAATTCTTAGACAATATGCTTCTTCTGTCCAAGTGAATGAAATAATGCATTGGTCTTTCAATAGCCACTAAGCCACAATTTCTTAACTAGCTATGGCTAGTACCATTATTCAGTTGTGCCTCTGAGTTATAACTCAGAGTGTATCTTTACACACTGGGCTTAAAAGACTCATGGCTTTTGTTTTAATATTGCACTTCTTAAACCCAGCTATCACAACACATCACAAGCCTCTGACATAAGGCTAGGACACAGATAGCTCGGTTAGTATCAAGTGCTGCCTAAATCCTTAAAAAATAAGCACATCTCATGTCTATTCCTCTCGGAAACAATACAGTGATGTCTAAGTATTGTAACATGACAGTTCTGTGGCAACTCAGCACACCTAAGAGCACTGAAAGAGAACATTATCACTTAATGGAAACCAGTAATTAGAAGGATGTTTGACAAGTCAGAGTGCTTTGAAAGTATAAATTATTTCGCAGAGGAATATGACATTATCATTAATGCTAGCCCTCCTTGTCTGTTTCTTCCTGTAGTAAACTAAAGATTTACTAAATTCTGGTTATATATAAAAAAAGACTCCTATATGTCTATTTAGCAACAATATTTTATATGTGTGGAACAGTCTACAGTGTAACAAAACAAAACAAAAAACATTTTAGCTAACTTATTCCCTTGATAATCTTGGTACTCTGTAATCTTTAAGATAGAAGAACACATGACAAAGGGGCTCTAAGTGACTGGCTCAGGGCTTGATGAATTAATAAGAGAATTCATCACAACTCATGCCTTAATACTTTGCAAAATACGTGGGTATCTCTACAACATCCTGAAAGTGAAAACACTGTATTTATAGAATATCCTGCAGGAGACCTCAAAGATAGCTTTTCATTATGGAGTGCAATGTTTTTACTATATATACCAAAGAAAAATAACTGCACTCAATAATAGGGCCTTGAACTTAAATTCTATCTAAGCAAGCAAACATAAAATTGGTTGAAGACACAGAGACTCACAACTCCACAGTCAGAGTGGGCTTAATCTCCATCTCTTGGTAAATAAATGGTAACATAAGGATTTTTAAAAAGTACACAACCTAACAGCTAATCAAAATTCATGTTCTCTTGAAGTTCTATGTGGTTTTCATTCTAGAGACTTGTAGAAAAGCTGGAATTCTGCTCAACTTGTCCTTTATAGTACTTATTTCAATTATAATCATGCAAATTTTTGTCTGATTCTGTTGTTCCCATCAGATGATTTCTTTGAGGACAGGAACCACATTTGTTCTGTTCACTGCTATAGTCCTATGCCGAGCACAATGACTGGCACATAATAAGTACTCAGTAAATGTTTTGAATGAATGAATGAATTTTGTCACCATTTCCATTCTCTTTTTTGAGCAAGTATCTTAGTTTACTATCTTCTCTGAAGAGTTTTGGCTTGAATCTCATAAAAGCAACTTAAAAGTTAAATTCAATCTACATCATTCACTTTCTTCTTCAATTACTACAGATCTCGCACCTTCCATACAACTCCACATACTCAGAGAGAAGGAATTCACCAAGTTATAGGGCATCCAGTTTGACTGAGGCCTACAAGCCCATGATCTATTAAAACCCTTCATTTGGAAGGTGAGAGGAGTCACAAAAAACTGAGTGTCTGTGGAGATACACGGTTTTAATGTGTTATATCACCATGTGCTTTTAATAGAAAAAAAAAAATCAGGATGAACGAAAGTAGCATTTCTGTAAAACAAAGCACAGGAGAGGAGGTGGAAAAGTGAGTCACTGGCAAAAATCTTTAGTGTGGTGGAAAAAAAAGGGAAGACATGTACTTCCATACCTCAATTAGCTTGTCTCCTTTGACTACATCCAGATGTAAACCAGGAGGGGGTTTACCTGCCCTGAAAAATAAGTGTGAAAAAACATTTTCAGGATGAGTTTGTAGATGCTATTTACAATCATTATCCCATTCAACACTGTAGCTCTCTTACTAGCCTATAATTAGTTCACGTTCAAGCAGAAATGCCATCTACTTCACTGTTATTATAGCTCCTTTCTACATTTGACACTTACTTCCCCAGTGATTCAACTGCTCCGAAACATATTTTAGTGGATCTGTATTTAGAGCAGCACCAAAGAAACCCATATTTTAGCACTGGATTATCCACCTTGGAGAGAAAGCAGCACAAAGACTGCAAGTACTATAGCTGGGGTTGTCTGGTCACTTGGAGTCTGAATCTAAGATTTGCCACTACCATTAATTAATACCATATAAAGGCAGAATAAATCAGTTGGTGTCTGGGGCTGATCAAGACTAGACTCATCACAGAATAAGCAGAGGGTACTGTCCTGAGCTCTGAGTCCAAATCAGAGAAGTGTAATTAGGGAGCTAAGACAATCCAAAACTATGCCCATGAAACCAGGTACCAATAAATACAAGACATATTTGTTAACCTTGAACAGGTCATTCTACAATGGCATGGGTAAGGGAACTTTTCTCTACACTCCTGTAACCACACCATCCAAGGGAGATACATGTATGTCAAAGCACCTAACAGTGCCTGGTGCCTAACAGACGCTGAGAAAATAGGTAGGTGATCTTATACAGTCTCTTCTAACTATAAGTTTACTGTCCTGGCCCAACTTCTGAAATCAATGCAGCAAGGAGCCAAAATGGACACAGAATTTGTAGACTGAAGCAACTGGGTGTTACAAAAGTGCAGAGGGACCCAGAAAATAGCCACACATTCACTTGCTTCCTGTGTTTGCTCCTTTGAAGTTTGAAGGATGAACAATCTTGCCAGAGTCCCTACATATGCACACACAAAAATGCATCTGTTTACATCTAACTTAAGATGCAACACAGTCATCTCACAATCCTGACCCAACTCCTCTATGGAGGTTGTCAGTAAGACAAGTGCATTGGACAAAAGCCCATTTTGTCTGGAAAACAGGGAAAGCCAAGTTATGTCTAAAACATGCTTTCTGAACTCCTACTACGTGCCAGGCTCAGGCCTAGGAACTCGGAATATAAAGATGCGTTAGGCAGCCCTTGCCTTTTAGGATCTCTATATAACGGGGGCCAGAGAGTAACACAAACATAACACAAACAATACACTGTGATGAGCAGAAATAGCCCCAACTCGGATGGGTCTCCTTGCAAGGCAATTCATATGTATTCATCGTGTACTCTACTCAAAGACTAAAATTATTCCATTATTCCCAAGAACTTGCGAAAGGAGGAAAGGGGTTCATCCTAACAAACAAGGATGCCCTCTGCTGCCCGGCTTCGCGCTGGTCGCTGAGGCGAGCTTGGGGGTAGGTCAGAGCCGATCCTGCCCTCAGGGAGCTCCCAGTCTGCGAGAGACAGGCAAGTGCCGCACCCAGGCTGCATCAACAACCGCGGGATGCGGGGCTCTGAGCGGGGCGCCGGGGCCGGGAAGCTAGCTCGTGCGCGCTCGGGACAGAGAGCAGGGGGGCAGATACGATGCTCCACAAGAGCACCAGACAGGAGTTGGGGTAAGTTCGGGGTCCAGGCCCCGAAGCACCCCGGCAACCAGCTGATTGCCCGAGGGGCTGCCTAAGCGAGCGCCTCAGAGCCCCCAACTCTGGGTTTCCCCAGTTCCTGGGCCCGGGCTCCGGGTTCCCGGTTCCTCCACACGCCGCCCGGCCCGACAGACAGTTCTCCCTCAGTCAGTCCCAGGATCTTTGGGCCGCTCGGCTCGCTGCGAGAAATGAGCCGCCCGGCCAGCCCTGGCCAGCGTAGGCTAGGCCACTCCAGCGCTGGTCACCCCGCCACTCACCAGGTCGGGCAGTCAAACAGCGGGAGGCTGGAGCCGGAGTTCGCGGCTGCCGCCATCTTGCTTCTCCCCCTCCCATTTGGCGGGCCTGAAGCACGCCGGGAAACTGGAAGACCCAGAGGAGAGAGGCGGCTTCCCATCAGCCTGTGCGTATGCGCGCGCGCGCCCACCCACGCACGCATAGACGCGCAGAAGCACAGGGCGCTTCTAGTAGTGGGGGGAACTGGGGTAGGGTTTTGAGGTCTTTTTCAGTGCTTGATAGTTCGCTTTTTACAGAGGTCAGGGTTTTCCTTGGCCGGGAGTTGTTTGAGGAAAATGGGCTCGTAAGGAGGGGTTCTGTTTCCCTCTACGTTCTTTTTGCAAACACGCTCCCAGGCTCTAAAATGTTGCGACTCCACCCTTGCTCTGGGCCTGCCCCCTCAGCGTTTCGACCCCAGTCTGGAGAGAAGCTAGAGGGTAGAGCTCAGAGATTGGAAAAACTCCAACTTTTCTGTTTCTCTTTTTCCGGTCCTTCTGCGTAGAGCTGCATGCACCGTACTCCCTTCCCCATTGTAACCCAAATCCGGCACTTGAGAGCTTCTGTTAGATTATCTGGGAAGCTACCTTTGGGGGTCATTAAACTCTGGACAAACAGGAGCCAGGGACGGATCCAACCAGATGGCAGGCGTCCAGATCTTCAGTGTGCATGAATGAAATGGTTAATCAAGTTGAGGCCCCTTTGGATTTTAAAACTTTGGTCATAGTGACTAGATAGTGTAAGGAAGAATTAGGATTCAGGCCTGCTTTAGGCCAACAGCTGGGTGAAAGAGACCAGCAGCAGGTCCTCTGGTTGTAATGGCTTATGTCTATTGAGTGCTTACTTATCTGGGCAAGTATATAGTTTCTATGAATCATCTCATTTAATTCTCACAACTCTCTTGAAATAGGTATTATGATTCCTGAGGGGTGGGTCAGAGAGATTGAGCTACCCAGCCTCACCCTAGAACAAGTGGTGAGTGGGATTCAGATCTAAATCAGTGTGATGCCAAAGCCCATGCTCTTTAATCATCGCTATCTGTCACATTTTGATGTTGGTGTGATCATATTAGCATGCAACTAAAGCCCAACACTTTTTCACTTTTGTAGAAAACATGGGAGGATTATCTGACCTTTTTTTTTCTTTCTTTCTTTTAAGGAAACCGAATGCAAAATTATTGTTCACCCATAAAGAGGCACTGACTGCACAGCAAGTTATCTCCTTCTATGGTGGAGTTATTTCTTTTCTTGATTGCTTGCTACTGGTCCTCTAGATTTTAAATCGAACATCAGCCTGTTCAAAAGAGTTTGCCCTTGGTGACATCTGTAGGCATCAAGATTTAGCTGCAGCATAATATTAACTTAGAATTTAAAATGATCAACTCTTGGGCAGGAGGATCACATTTTCCCCTGGTCTTCAAATGCACAGTAAACTCATCCAGCAAGGATGTTAACTGATCAGATCACTTTTTTTTTTTTTTGGCTGTGCCTCGGGGCTTGCAAGATCTTCGTTCCCGGACCAGTGATTGAACCCAGCCCTAGGCAGTGAAAGCGCTGAGTCCTAACCACTGGACTGCCACGGAATTCCCTCAGATCACTTATCACACAAACTGGTTAATATCCTACTTTCCAGCTTTGTGATTCCAAAAATAGACTAGGCTGATAGCTCTAAACTTGGTTTCAGGAAAACAGGCTATAGCTTCCTCCTTTGAGCACAAGGACTTGATTCTTAAAAAAGAATTAAATAGTTTCAAGTGTTTCGAGTGTAACAGAGAGGAGCAAGGTGCTTGTGTCTACAGAGATTGTGTGGGCCTTTAAGGTCCCATGCCCTTTTCAGGCATGAAGAGGTATTGAAGCCATGTCTAACTATCAGGGACCTAATACCATCTTATGTCAGCTTTGCCTTTCAATTTCTCAGCTTCTGTGGGTGTTCTATTATTTAATCCCTTATAATGCTGAATGTACACCCAAGAAACCTAAGCTATATTCTTACCCCTATAATTTTTTATTCCTTGGCCATGTTCCCTGTTTCCAGCATAGCCGATATTCACACTGACCTCTGATGTAATGGCACCTTACACTTTCCTGGGCCTTATAAAGCAAAATGCTCTTTGGGCACCAATGATGTCAATAGAGATCAGCAAACTGGAGGACAGCAGTCTAGGACATGAACCTTTTGAAATGTAAAGACTGATGGGCTAGCTGCCTTTGGATTTTGGTATCTCAACAAAGACATTAATTTCTTAGACTTTGAGACTTCCTTAGAATAGAATCTAAAGACATAAGGAGCATACTGATATCAAAAAACTTCTTAGAACATCTTTTATATATGAGTGATCAAATGGAGACACTGAAAAAATTGTGTGTGTAGAGATGGTACAGCAGGAGACTTCATTTAGCAGGGTGGTGAATGAAAAGTTTACAAGGTGCCAACAAAAGAAAAGATATTCATGAAAACTGAATAGAAATTCCCATTACTCTGCATTGTTAAAGCTTCATGAAAGACGTGGTGAGCAGGATAGTTTGTATCAGTGATGAATGGAGACAGTGTATAGTGTCTAAAGGTGTGGTTTTGAAGTCTGTGTGCTTGAGATCAAATCCTGGCTCCACTGCTCCTAAACTGTGTGCCCTTGGCCAGGTCGCTTACTTACTATGCCTCGGTTTCCTAATCCATAAAAAGAGGACGAGAAAAATATATCTCCTCGATAGTTTTGTGAGTGTAAGATGATAAATGTAAAACATTCAGCATAGTAAATTGCTTGTAGCAAGGGCTCCAGTATTACCCCACAAATGACCATTCACATACAGAGCACTTCCTCAAGCCTCTAATTTCCTGCAGTATACTGCCATTCCTGGCCTCAGCTTCTTCAGTTGTAAAGTGATGCAGCTTTATAGATGAGTGGTTCAGATATTCGAGATGTCATGGACCAGGGGAAAATAAGTATTACAGGGGTGTCAACTTTTATTTTGCCAACTGAGATTTTTAAATGAAGACTGTCACCTAACATCACCACCTTTTCATAATCTTTTTAAAAAGTGAGAAGGCCATTAGCTCAGATTCAAAGATGGTACTTTAAAAAGCCCACTATGTTATTTTTCTCATTTCTCCATGGACTGTAAAAACTTGGTCCTTAATCAGAGTCCCACATTAAAAATTCTATTATTTCAAGTTTATCTTTTAAAAATTAAGTAGTATATTGTTAATCAAATTTCATTTTGGATACGTATTAAAACGAACTACTCAGTTGGCCTAAAAGCAGGATCAAGGGTTGGAATTAAAACCTTTCAAGCTATTTCCTGGCTAAATGGAGATTCTAAAGTAGTAGATGTAATTCATAGTACTGGAAAGCAATACTGAAAAATTCCTTGAAACCTAGGGATACGCTAAATATGCTTAGAAAAGGGAGGAAGCAGGTGATTTCTAGCCCTAGGAAACAGGATAGAATGAAATCTGAGTGAGGTTCTGGTCTGCATTTAGTGACCAAAAGCAAAAGCTTCATTCCCATGACTGAGAACTGCCCCTGAACAAAAGAAGGGGGGAAAACCCAAAAAACAAAAAAACTGAATGGAGGAGGCTCGGTATGTTTTAGTTTGCACTGACTGAAGCATGATTTCATTTTGATATTTTTTCCCCAGTGGTGCAAGGCAGCGTATCACCACCCCTTAACAAAACAAAACAAAACCTACCCAGGGAGCATTGGTCTAGCAGCTAGCAAGTTCTTGTTCTGGAACATTCGCAGAGGAAGTGGCCAGCATGACACCTCTACTTTACCCTGTACTACAGTACTACTGTTTCAATTCACTTGAAGAGAAAATATTCTATAAAGAAAGGAGAAAGAAAGAGAAAAGGAAAGGAATACAGAGACAAACATACAGTTGGTATGTTCAGACCACATCCCTATGGTCTTTATAATCAAAGAATTTTATAGCTTTAAGAGAACTACTGAGGAAACTAGGGGCCTATGGGTTAAATAACTTGTCCAAATACCTGCAGCAAGTTAATGACAGAGCTAAGATTCCCCAGGCCTTCTGTACCCCAGTCTAGTTTTTGACCTCCAAACCAATGGTTTTCAACCATGGTTATACCTGAGAATTATCTGGAGCTTTTAGAAGTCTCTATACCCAGGCTATAACCCAAACTAACTAAATTAGAATCTTGTGGCACGGTCACCTAGGTATCAGTATTTTTTTAGTTTCTAATGTGAAGCCATGGTTAAGAGCCACTGCCCTAAACCATGGTGCCCTAAAGGTGGACAAAGCACAGTCAAGGAGGATTCTGTGAACAGGTTTGTTAGGACCACTTAGCAGAACCTCTTGGTGACTACTACAAATTCCAGGCCATTGAAATTCTAGGCCAAGGTCATATTTGCTACCCATGACTACTATTACCACCACCATTGGATAACACAGAACAGAACTATGGTGGCTTCATTTTACCCAAACTGAAAGGTTTCGTGTTTTTTTGTTTGTTTGGTATTTTTTAACAGTCAAGACTTTTTTCTTGCCTGGAATGTTACAAATGATGTATTCAAGTCCAACCGTAATTTAGAGCTGAAGGGGCAGTGATTGTATAACCAAGGAATTACCTCTGAAGCTGCTGCTTGGGCCACTTGATGCCCCAATAGCTCTATCCTGTTCCTCAAGGAAAGGACCTATTCCACCCCTAAACCAATCCTCACCTGATCTCCAGTCTTCTTGCAGGTCTCAATTTTTCTCTGGACAGCACATTACCCAATATCTACTGCATCAGGATGTTAACTCATAAAAACTTACTACAAAAGCTTTTCAAATGTTTATTTGCCTTATGTGGGTGGAACGCTGCAAGAGTGCAAAGAAACTTATGCATTTAGCCCTGTTTCCCTGCTGTTCACATTAGTTTAGTAAAAGAAGATTAAGTAACATTAAAGGGAATGGAAGAAATAAGTATAAATATATCCAGGGTAGTGAGATCCTCTGATTCACTAAAGGATGAACTGAAATCGTTGGCCCAATTCACATTTATGTGAGAGCCTAGAGAAATTACTTTCCCTTTAACTTCCCTACACTTGTGAAAAAGGGGAGTGGACAACATTTATGTTACAAGACAGCAATCTTTTATTGAAACATTTTTTGTCTAAAACTATGCATGGAGAGATTAATCTCTTGTTCATAAATTAGGATAAGTCTAACATCACTATTCCAAACCAGTATTATTTACAAAAAAGAACCTTTGCTTTATCGCCAGGTTCACAGGACTAAATTTTAAACCAACTTCAGTCTAGCTTTTAAAATCTTCCTGCCATCAAATGCCCAGCAAACCTTATTAGGGTATGGGGCAGCCTTTTGACGGCAACATTCATCATTTACCAGGAGTGCAGAACCACAACTGAGCAACAACAACAAAAGATTAAATCATTCCAAACAATTCCTATTTGCTCTCCAGAAGAACGCTTTGTCTAATTCTCCCCTTCTATACAGGCAGGTGGGAGAGGAACCCCACAGAGAATCATAATGTTAATTAAACTCTTCAAAAAGTGAACAAGATCATTTAGTGTATATATGGATGAATTGCAGTCGATGACACTAGCAGATAATAAACTTAAACCCAGATTAACACACACCCCAACAGCTGGCCAGCTCAAATAGTTACTTCTCATTTAATCTGGATCTGTGCAATTTTTTATTCTCTAGTTAAATACATTGCCAAAACCTTTCAAAGCATATAGGGGGCAGGCTTCTAGAAATTCAAACAAATATTAAATAATAAAAAATGCTGGCTTATTATACAGTTTCTGACAGACTCCAATACGCTGGGTGACAGAAAGTAATTCTATCTCAGTTGCTAGTAAAAAGGTAAATCTTGTATGTACATAGAAAGACAATATTACAAGACTATAGTGTTACCTACCAAAACAAGAATATCTAGAATGTAATTTTCAGTAAACACTTGGGACGAAGGGCAATCAGAGTATAAGAGAAAGCAAAATCCACATAAATTAATTCTTAATTTGAGAAATCAATAAAATGTATACATAAGTTGATAAATACTGTCTCCACAGGTCACTAATTCCAAGGACTAGTTAGTAGTTAGTTTCTAACTAAATTATTACAGGACATTCTGGTGTATTCTGTCTTCTTGTGATCAGTTTGTTCTGGCAAGACTCCAGCAAGCACTTGCCCTTGAAAACAGCTCAGCAGGAGAAGGCTCGGAGGCAATCACTTCATTTATTAACTAGCCACAAAATAAGTCCCAAGATTACAATAATCACTGACAGGACAAGCACCAGGATACAGATCTTCTTGCGAGATTTTTTCTGAGGAGAGAAATATGTAAAGAAGACACTCATGAAACAAGTAAAAAATGTTTCAATCTAAGACCCCAAGAGTGCTTCATCAATCTGCCTCCTGGTAATTCAAAATTAACTCTATCCATGTATGACTATGCGGACACCTTCTCAAAAATCTCAAATTACCAGTGCTAGGCAGCAGCGCAAGTTCTAATTCCAGGCTCCCAAATACAATTTTGCAAAGGAACTGTTTATACGTATGTTGCTAGGCATTATTTGCAATAAAATAAGTTATCCATACATGTGTATTTTAATAAAGGTTTTATACCTAGTATAAAATTTTGTTCACTGTAAAATTATGTTCACTGTAAAAACTACACACGAGCAGAAGAGAAAATAATCACCCACAGATAATAAAACAGTTGACATTTTGATTGTATTTCCTTCTGATCTTTTATCCATGCATGTTGTTATCTGACATAATTGGGACCATACTGTATGATGTTTGATGTTTTTATCACTTAATACATTAGCATAAAAATTCTGATATTATAAACTCTTCATAAACATCTTTTAATTCCCACATAACATTGAGTGGATGTATATAATTTACTTAATTGTTCCTTTACCGTTGGATATTAAAGTCATCACTCAGTTTTAAAGGGAAACACTATTATTAAATATGAATTTCTTTAAGAACAGTCCCAGGTGAAATACAGCTATCTTAGGAACATGGTAACTGACTGAATGCTATTTATTTCTAAAAAGCCATGCAACACCAAATTGAGGAGAAATGAGAGAGACCTCATTCACAATATTTGTAAACTGAGGTAAAGACCCAGATAAAAGTCATAAAACTATAGTTTCAACTCATATGTAGAAAAATATCACTTTACAGAAAGTGGAACAATTAACCCCTATTTATTCATACGAAATAACTCCAAAATGATAAGCCCCTATTAATTCATAAATAGCTGTCGGAGTTGATTCTTTGTCCATCCTCTGTGGCAACAGTCAACGTATCTGCAAAGTTCTACTTTGTACCTATTACTATCCTAATTGAAACAAACTTCAGCTGTTTAGGTTATAAACGTAGGCTTATACCAGATTAGGTATCATGCTAGCTTACATGGTTAGCTTTGCAGCTAAGAGGCTTCTATGTCAGTTTATTCAAAGTTTGATGCCTTTTTGTAGATCTCTCTGCAAAGAAAAATACTAAAAGTGGAGCTGGGACTGCAATTATGACTACCTGTCTCCAGCTTAAGTCTAAGCAAAAGGCTGCAGCTGCTCTCAAAAAGTCTACAGCACACAGTGACTTTCTTTAGTACCTGCTTTTACCTGATAGTAAGCAGCTCGCTGTAACTGATCAGTGGCTCTTTCTACATGCACCTCTGAGCTTTCCACATTGGCTTCTATGCTGTCTGCAAAAAAGAAGGGCAGTGGATGTTTTACCACACTCAGATGTCTCAAGACTGCAAACTGAAGACAATTATGATGCTGTGGGTCCTGGTTCATCACCATCACTCCAACTATCCAGGCATGAAATCAAAAGTTACTAACTCCATAAGAGAATAGCCCTATTCTTTGGAAATAAATACTGGGGTGGAGGGTTATGAAGTATATAACTCACCCACAAATGGTTCAGAAAAAAATCAGGTATATACATAGAGTGAGAAAGAGGGCAAATAAAAAGCAAGTGGGGCAGAACGTTAACAAGAGGTAAATCTGGGTAAAGTTTATAAAGGAGTTCCTTATTTTTTATTTATTTAATTTATTTATTTTTGGCTGTGTTGGGTCTTTGTTGCTGCGCACAGGCTTTTCCTAATTGTGGCGAGTGAGGGCTACTCTTCGTTGCACAAGCTTCTCACTGCAGTGGCTTCTCTTGTTGCGGAGCAGGGGCTCTAGGCACATGGGCTCAGTAGTTGTGGCTCACGGGCTCTAGAGCGCAGGTTCAGTAGTTGTGGCACACGGGCTTAGTTTCTCCACAGCACATGGGATCTTCCCAGACAAGGGCTCGAACCCATGTCCCCTGCATTGGCAGGCGGATTCTTAACCACTGAGCCACCAGTGAAGCCCAAGGAGTTCCTTATTATTTTCATTTTTGCAACTTTTTATAAACTTGAAACTATTTCCAAATAAAAAGCTTTAAAAAAAAGGGTTTCTAAGCCCATAGTTGTGCAAGTTTCTGGAGATAAAAACTGGGAAGCTGACAGCTAATATTTCCCTAAACAGCCAAAGACTTACCAAGAGGCTATGGCAAGTGAATGGAGCTGACTATTCATGGAAGCCTCATTTTAACTTACACATTTGACAACATAAGAAAATTGCTAAGAAAATGAATTTAATGATTTTTAAATGGTATTCCAAAATTCCTAAGACACATCTTACTGACTTCTTTGCACACAAATACTGCCAACTCACCTTCATGTTAAAGGTATCAATAATACATACCAATGAGATCACCTTGGTCATGGATCATCATTGCCAAATCTTTAAATATCTGATTGACATCCAAAATATCAGCCTAAGGAACACAAAAAAACAATTAACATTAAGCAACATGTTAGAAGATTCATTTCCTCCACTTACCTAAAGTTTTGTCTAGTAACAACACGTGTGTTTTTAAAGCTTATAAATCATGTTTTCTCCATAAACAGAAAATGAAAAATAGTTAATTATTAACATCTACTAAATGACTACTATGTGCCAAGTACTATACCAGGTAGGTAATTAAAAGCACAGTCTCTCGGAGCCTGACTGTCAGCTACAGAGGACTGTTAGTCCTCCAGTTTTGTTGTCCAACCTTAAGAACTTCTCTGGACCTCCCCTCTAAAATGTAGACAATGACAGTACCCATCTCATAGGGTTTTCAGAAGTACTAAATAAAAAGTTCTTAGAACTGTGAAATAACCACTTCATAAGGGTCAGCTATTATTAACTATTACTTAATTGGTCCTCATGACAACCCAATGAGACATGTATTATCCCCATTCTACAGAAGAGAAAATCACGGCTCAAAGGGGTTTAATGACTTGTCCCAAGGTCTCACAGCTGGCAAGTGGCAGAACTGAGAATTAAAAGTTCATGATCTTTTGTTACTATGCCTCCTTGATACTTGAATTAATCATTCAGTAACTCTATGAATTAAGTATCTTTGAGGATAATGAGGCTCAGAGAGGTTATGTAACTTGTCTAGTCATACAACTCGTCAGTGAGGAAACTAAGCATTGCAGCCAGGATTATATCCCTAAAGCCCACGCTCTTTCAAAGTGTACTGCCTCTCAGAATGCTATAATAAAAAATGATGCCTTCAAAGCAATGACTTCCTAATCATAACCTGCAAGAATAGTTCTTGCCAGAACCTCAATTACTTGCTAAGAGTCTACTATAGTTGGGAGAGTCTGCTAATTGCTGTGAATATAAAAGGGCTTAATAATAGCTAACAGGGCGGGGGGGGGGCGGGGGGAGGGATCAGTATACAATAAGATAAATAAGAAGAAAGGGTGTTACATGGTAAATGACTAATAAATGGTATAGGAAGTCTAGCAGAGGAGGAAGACTATGGCAGAAGAGGTAGGACTTGAGTTGTGCCTTACAGCAAAAGAGAAGCTATATACACAGAAAGGTAACTGGGTTAAAGAACAAACAGCCCAGTTTGGCTATAACATAAGGTGTGATATTGTGATTCATAATAAGAAATATATATTTGGTCTCTGTCCCATTCCCAGCACAGAGCTTCTAAAAACTTTAGAATTTTCTAAGTGATAAATGAGATAAAGATGTCTTTTTCTATTCATAACAAGCCCTTTTCAACCACTCCTAAGTTTATGTTAATGGCTTGACTTTTGGAAAACCAGTAAGGATTGGGGCTGGTTGCCAGGGTAACCAACTTGATGATTAGATGGTTGGAACTCTCAGCCCCAATCCTGACCTCTGGGGAGGGGAGGAGGGCTCAAGGTTAAATCAACCACCAAGGGCCAATTATTTAATCAATCATGCCCATGTAACCACAGGGTTCAGAGTTTCTTGGTTGGTGAACACATGGAGATTTGGGGAGAGTGGTGTGCCTGGAGAGGGCATGGAAGCTCTGTACCCCTTCCCACATACTTTGCCCCATACATCTCTTCCATATGGCTGTTCCTGAGCTGTAGCCTTTTATAATATACCGGTAATCTAGTGAGTAAACTGTTTTCTTGAGTTCTGTGAGCAGCTCTAGCAAATTAATCAAACCCAAGGACGGGGTCGTGAGAACCTCCGGTTTCCAGCCTGTCAGTCAGAAGCACAGGTGATGACCTGCATTTGGGAGTGGCATCTGAAGTCACAGGGAGGGGGGTCAGTCTTGTGGGATCTGAGGCTAACTCCAGGGAGATAGTGTCAGAGTTGAGTTGAATTGCAGGACATCCCGATGGTGTGGCAGAGCTGCTTGATGTGGGAATAAGCCCACACATCTAGGGGCCAGGAGTGTCAGCAGTGTAGTGTGACAGCAGAAGAGGCACACAGGAGTGTGATGCCTCACCATTAGCATGGGGTTTGTATGTTAGATGCAGGAAATGACTGGACATGAAAATCCAGCCCCGGCTAAGGAATTTGGCCTTAATTCTGTTGAATGAAGTGCCCATTACACTCCTGACATCTACTACATTACATTCTTCTCCTTAGCTCCATATATCTCACTCTACTCCCTGCTATAACAGGATTTCTCATGTTAAGAACCAAGTCAATGATTAGTAGCAATAGGTGAAACAGAGAAAAGACATGACATTTTTGAAGGTGAAACAGAGAAAAGACATGACATTTTTTTTTTTTTTTTGCAATACGTGGGCCTCTCACTGTTGTGGCCTCTCCCGTTGCGGAGCACAGGCTCCGGATGCGCAGGCTCAGCGGCCATGGCTCACGGGCCCAGCCGCTCCGCGGCATGTGGGATCTTCCCGGACCGGGGCACGAACCCGTGTCCCCTGCATCGGCAGGCGGACTCTCAACCACTGCGCCACCAGGGAAGCCCAAGACATGACATTTTTGAAGGTAATAATCAAACCTGAGGATGAGCTGTCCCATCAAAAACACTGACACTGATGGGCTCTAGGGCAGTGGGGCTCAACCTCGACTGCACATTGTAATCACCTGCGAAGTTTGTAAGGAAAAATGTGTCCACGGCCAGGGCCTCTTGTGGATGTTTGCCCATTTTTAATCTATGAAAAATAGGCAAATCATATAGTCCAAACATAGTAATTGGTAGTAGAGGAGGAGAGCTGGGGAATTTAAAAAAAAATCTCCAAGTGATTCTAAAGTGCAGTCATGGTTCAGAACGACTGCCACAGATGAAGGTCAAGGAGGAGCTCAAAGTTTCTCCTCTCTCAACCCTCCCCTCCCCACTGCCTCCGCGGATGGCAGTTTTCTATCCCCATGGAGGAGAAAAGTACTCAGGTTTAAGGATATCTTACTGGTCACTGTACAAGATTAAAGTTGGGAACTAAGGTAAGAGAGGCCTCAAGACCGCTCTCTCAACCCCTACCTCAAAAACTCTTCCTATTTCTCTGACTCACTGACGTGATATCCAAAACTTGGGAGTGGACTTTGGGATACACAAAAATGGAGCAAACCTTTTTGGCCTATCTTTATTCTGGGCTATTCAGACTAAGCAAAGGGCTCTCCATAGAGCCCTACCTAACCTAGAGGTTGGCATTGAGGTTTGGGGACAAAGTCTTTTTTTTTTTTTTTTTTTTTTTTTGCGGTATGCGGGCCTCTCACTGTTGTGGCCTCTCCCGTTGCGGAGCGCAGGCTCAGCGGCCATGGCTCACGGGCCCATCCGCTCCGCGGCATGTGGGATCTTCCCGGACCGGGGCAGGAACCGGTGTCCCCTGCATTGGCAGGCGGACTCTCAACCACTGCGCCACCAGGGAAGCCCTGGGGACAAAGTCTTAATGAGCAATAAAATATTTGTTGGCCTTGCTCTGTTCTCTATGCATAGTCTCATGGAGTCCATATAAGATACAGTAACTGAGGAGAGGATTCGGGTATTCTCAGGTGCCATGGCCTATACCAACATAAGGGTAGTTCAAATTCACCGTGATTACACTGAGACATAATATGTCTCATTAGCCATACAACAACTCATTTCATCCTTTTTCATAATCACTGCGAGAAAAACCAGGTGAATTAAGAGACTGCATCTACATTGAGTCAAACAAAAAACATGACTTGGCTCTCACCTCCAGCTGCCGAATTGCCGTTTCCCTCTCTTTAATAAGTTCCAAATCCTGTTCAGTGATGGCCACCTCATCCTCCTGGCTCTGCATCTGGTTCCACTCCTCATGGCTGCAGGGAGACAAGCACACTAGTTGACTCCTCCTCTCTAAGGTGTGCATAAGACATACCTTCATCACCTCTGCTGCCAGCAGAGCCTGCCCAAAGACAGTACCAGGGCTCCAACTCCTCTGGTATCAATACAAGTGTCAGAGGCCACATTCTTCACATCCAGAGGCAAAGAGTTGGTAATACCAAGAAAACAAAGTCTCAGCTTTCCTGGGCAAAACTAAGAGGAAGCAGAATTATAAGGGATGGGACCCCTTGCTGTTTCCCTTCAGGGGTACACTCTACAATCTTGCTAGGGCTTGCTAGACAGAAGTGGGCAGAGATTTGAAATCAACAAAGGCCCATTCTCTCCCAGGGCACTCTCAAAGTGCAAGCTGTATTGGTATCTCGGGTACTAGACAGGTGGAGGAGAGCAGGTTAAGTGACCTGTCAGTGCTTCACCAATTAGTCCGATAGAATCACATCCCCTGGTTTTCGAGAATCTCTTTGAGGTTATGCTTTAGGTTAAATGTCTCTTAACAGAAAGCCAAAGTAAAAAGCTAGTGAAATGTTATAACCCTTCTTTTCAGGTACCATATTTAAAAGAAATGCATACGACATCTTATACTAGAAATGTAACACTTTGAAAATTCAGTATTAAGCATTTTCCAACAGTACACATAAATCATAAATCATCTCCACAATATTTAAAGAATTTCCTCCATGTCCTGGAGATACAAAACTGAATAAGACAGCACCCCAGGCCTTTGAGGTGCTCACAGTATAGTGGGGGGGAGATAGATACATACCTATAAGAAAACATTTTATGTTCTCAACTAATACCATCAGTACATTTTTATGGAATTAGTTAATTCAGTTTGGAGAAGTTAAGAAAGGAGATGTCCTTCAGATACAAATTATTTGCTTTTTCTTTTAATACTCCTAGAAGGATGGGTTGCCTCCATTTTAGGGATGAGTAAACACTGACCCAAGAACTTTGAAGAATTTAAATCTGAATTTGAGGTAAAATTATTTAGACCTCCAAATCCGTAGATTTGGGGGCTCATACTTATTCTTATTGAGCCACACCCTCTCCTCAACACATAGACATCAGAGATTTCTTGAAAGTTTTTTATTCACTTTGAAATTATTCCTTCCATAATTCAAAGATCTTGGAAAAGCCCACAGTTTTGACTTTTTTATTTGATGGATTATAAATTACCTACTCCAGGACTCCCTTTCTTTTTCCTCCTTTTTTCTCATTGATTTTTAAAATTAAAATTAAGTATAAAGTATAAAATCCCATCTCAACTCTCTACATTAGAATAATTCCTTTACCTGTCAAATGAGACGAGCTGCTCCTCTCTTTGCCTCTCCTCCACCTAGAAAGCAGATGGCATTATTGCTGCTGTTATCCAGAAACATGTCACAGACAGACACACACACACACACACACACACACACACACACACACACACACACACACACAATGGCTTCCTTTAGCTACAGTATAAAGAAGTAACATCCCTTGGCTCCAACAGAGTCTGTAAGATGACACAGGGCTCTGGCAATCTGACTGGACCAGGAAATGGGTGTGAAGTAGTTGAAAGCAAATCTGCATTCCAATTTGGATTCAGAACAGAAACCATACTAAGTAGGACGGAGAAAACATGGATAGGAGAAAGGAATAAAAATTAATAATAATGATAACCTATCTTAAAATTTGGAGGCAGGTGGATTAAGGGAAGGAGTTGAAAACTTGCTAGGAAACAAATTTTCAGAACATGTGAAGATTTTTTTAAATGGACATTTAAAGCATATTAGGTACTAAAGTGGCAAACTGACTTTAAAAATCAGTCTAATTATGTATTACTTTTGTAATTTAACAACAAACTAAGAAAAAATGTTAAAAGAGCAATCTTTTCCTATTTTTAAAAAGCCGTCCCTTTTTATGATAACAATAATTAAAAAGATAAGCAAAATAAAGAAAATTTCAAAATTCCACCCACCGAGAGGAACACTGTGGGTTTTTTTAAAAAACATTTTTACTCTTTCCCCATATCAAGAAACAAAACAAGGGCTTCCCTGATGGCACAGTGGTTAAGAATTTGCCTGCCAAGGCAGGGGACACATGTTTGAGCCCTGGTCCAGGAAGATCCCACATGCCGCGGAGCAACTAAGCCCATGCACCACAACTACTGAGCCTGAGCTCTAGAGCCCACAAGCCACAACTGCTGAGCCTGTGTGCCACAACTACTGAAGCCCGCATGCCTAGAGCCCGTGCTCCGCAACAAGAGAAGCCACCGCAATGAGAGGCCTGTGCACAGCAATGAAGAGTAGCCCCCACTCGCCACAATTAGAGAAAGCCCACGCGCAGCAACAGACCCAATGCAGCCAAAAATAAATAAATTTAATAAATTAAAAAAAAAAGAAACAGAACACTGCTAGTGTCCTAAAGCCTACCTATGTGCCCTCCTCCAGTTACAATCACCTCCCTCTCCTTTAGAGCAACCATCATCCTGACTTTGTGATCATCATTTTCTTGTATTTTTTATATGTTTTTTAAAATTAATGTATTTATTTATTTTTGGTTGCTTTGGGTCTTCGTTGCTGTGCAACGAGCTTTCTCTAGCTGCGGCGAGCGGGAGCTATTCTTCATTGCAGTGCGCAGGCTTCTCATTGCAGTGACTTCTCTTGTTGCAAAGCATGGGCGCTAGGTGCATGGGCTTCAGTAGTTGCGGTTCACGGGCTCTAGAGAGCAGGCTCAGTAGTTGTGGCGCATGGGCTTAGTTGCTCTGCAGCATGTGGGATCTTCCCGGACCAGGACTCGAACCCGTGTTCCCTTCATTGGCAGGTGGATTCTTAACCACTGCACCACCAGGGAAGCCCTATCTCTTCTACTGTTAATCGACATTTGGATGTTTCCAATTTTTGAATACTACAAATAATGCTGCTATGAACATTCCTGTACATATACCCTGGTACAGACTTACAGTGTTCTCTAGCATAGAACTGCTGGGTCATAAGGTGTGCATGTGTTCTGAAGTTGCAGCCAGAATGTTTTCCAGTGGTTGTTCCAACTCATACTACCACTGGCCAGATAGGGAAGTTCCTGTGCATCATATCCATGGCAACAACCCTCCCTGTTCACAGAATTTTAAATTTCTGCCTTTTTTTTTTTTCTGCCCTTATTTTGGACATGAAATAGTATCTCAGGGTGGTTTTAATCTGTAATTCCATGACTACTAAAAATGGTCCATTTGACCATTATTCAAAGCAATACTAAGATGTTATTTGCTTTTATCACTGTGTTGACAAAAACAAAGGTGGACAAAACTACCACTTGCACTTTAACACAAATCAAGGCAGTGGCACCAAACCATACTAGGAGTTTTCTATTCTTTATCACCACACATAGGGGGATAAAAGCCAGTTCGTCCTTAATGAAGCCATTAAATTTATTAATTAACTAAATCTCAGTACATGTCTCTTTTTTCTTTAGTACATGTCTTTTTAATATTCTGTATGATGAAATGGGAAGTATACATAAAGCCCTCCTGCTACAAACAGCAATACGATGTTTGTCTCCAGGAAGAGCACTTGTGTAATTGAGTTGCTGGGTGAACTAGCTACTATTTTTAGGGAATAGCATTTTTACTTATTCAATATAGTTTATACTTATATATAAAACTTTTAAAATATATAAACTTTTAATACAATTTGTGTATATACATATATATACGCATATATACACATATATATGTATACACAAACATATATTATATATGATATATATAAAAGAATAACTAACAATCTATGGTTACTCAGATGGGTATTCAAAAGACAAGGTCTTCAAGATAAACAATGTGAGCCTGTCACTTCAAGGAAAATAATGCACAGTGTTTGTTGCCAGTGATAAAAATCTAGCTTTCAAATAGAAAAAAAAAGAATTCTAGAAAACTTGTATCTACTGCTTGTGAACTTGAGAGATTCTCAATATTTAAAGACTTTTCTGGTCAAGCTGAAGATAATACATGAGTTTTTGATATTGTAAAATGAAATATATCAACATTTAGAAGACCTGCATAAGTCAGGGAACCAATATTTTCCAAATGATAAATACATGATGTTATAAAAATCATGCACGGATAAAAGATCCAATAAAAGCATAAGACAGACCAAGATTTTAATGCATCAGAGTATGAACAAGTCATTGACAATGGTTTTCGATTCCACAATGCAACTAAGTTTTGATGTAGTATCAAGGAAAAATATCAACAATGATCTGAAGAGGTTAATTAAAATACTCCTTCCTTTTCCAGTTACTTACCTCTGTGAGGCTGGATTTTCTTCAGATACCTCAACCAAAACAACATATCATAACAGACTGAATACAGAAGCAGGTATGAATATCTAGCTTCCTTCTGTCAAGCCAGATATTAAAAAGATTTGCAAAAATCAAAACAATGCCACTCTTCTCATTAAAACTTTTTTTATTGTTTTGGAAAAGTAGTATTAATTAAAATCTCATTTACATTTTTATGTTAGTATGTAATGGGTTTATTATTATTTGTAAATGAAATAATAAACATTTTAAAAACTCAGTTTTAATTTCTAATACAATATATATCAATAGATATCATTCATACAAGCAAAAGCTCTTTGGGGTCCTTAATAATTTTTAAGAGTATAATGGGGCCCTGAAATCAAAAAGTTTAAGAAACTATTGTTCTGTTGGGTTGTGTCTTGTTCATATTGATTCCTGAGAATTCTTTATATATTCTCAATACCAGTCTTTTGTCAGTTGTACAAATAGCAGTATCTTCTCCCTGTTTGTGATTTGTCTTTTCACATATTTACCACTTTCTTTATTCTTACTCCTTTCTGCTTTTCAGGCTTACTATCTGGGATCACCTTCCTTCTGCCTGAAGTTCATTCTTTAGAATGTTCTTAAGTAAGGTGTGCTGATAGCAAACTCTCTTTTGACTGAAAACGTCTTTAATTAGCCCTCATTCTGGTTATCTATTTTCACTGGGTTTAGAATCCTAGGGAGGCAGTTATCGTCCTTCATAACATTAAAGACAACACTCTACTGGCTTCAAGTGTTGCTGTTGAGAAGTCTAACTATTGCACCTTTGAAGATATTCTATTGTTTCCCTGGCTTTTTTTTTTTTTTTTTTTTTTTTGCGGTACGTGGGCCTCTTACTGCTGTGGCCTCTCCCGTTGCGGAGCACAAGCTCCGGATGCGCAGGCTCAGCAGCCATGGCTCACAGGCCCAGCAGCTCTGCGGCATGTGGGATCTTCCCGGACCGGGGCACGAACCCGTGTCCCCTGCATCGGCAGGCGGACTCTCAACCACTGTGCCACCAGGGAAGCCCTCCCGGGCTATTTTTATGATTTTCTCTTTGTCTTTGGTGTTCTGAAGTTTCTCTTTGATATACCTAGAATTAGAGTTTTTAAATTTATCCTTCTTGGGATTTGTTGGGGTTCTTGAAACTGTAGATTAGTGACTTTCATCAGTTCTGAAATATTACCAGCCATTCTCTCTTCAAATATGACTTCTGATCTATGTCTGCTCTACCCTCATTCTGTAACTCTAATTAAAACTATTATAGGGACTTCCCTGGTGGCACAGTGGTTAAGAATCCGTCTGCCAGTGCAGGGGACACGGGTTCGAGCCCTGGTCCAGTAAGATCCCACATGCCACGGAGCAACTAAGCCCGTTCGCCACAACTACTGAGCCTGCGCTCTAGAGCCTGCGAGCCACAACTACTGAGTCCGTGTGCCATAACTACTGAAGCCCATGTGCCTAGAGCCCGCAACAAGAGAAGCCACCACAATGAGAAGCCCGCACACCACAATGAGTAGCCCCCACTCGCCACAACTAGAGAAAGCCCACGTGCAACAAAGACCCAACGCAGCCAAATATAAATAAACAAATTTATTTAAAAAAAAAACTATTTTAGATCCTTTTACTTCAGTCTCCATTTCTCATAACCTTTCTTCCCTATTTAACTTCTTAACCCTCTTGCTACATGCTGGATAATATTTTCTAACCTAGTTTCTAGTTAAACCACATACCCGTTAAGTTTTTAATTTCCACATTATATTTTTCAATTCTAGAAAATCTTTTGACTCTTTACAAAGCTTTTTGTAGTTTCCTTCTTCCTGCAGATGTGTTCAAGATCTTCTATTTCTTTAAACCCAATAAGTATAGTTGTCTTATAATTCTAATACATTAAGTCTTTATAGGTCTATTTCACCTCACTTTTGTTTCTACTAGTTTTTGTCCAGGGTTATTTGTTTATTTGTGTACCCTGGGCTGCTCATTACGCTTCAAAAATTATTTGAGGGTATTCTTTTAGGGCTAGGATAAAGGCCTTTAAACAGAAAGGATTTGTATTTGCTTCTGTCTGGCACGTAGGTACTCAACCAGACCAGGACTACTTGAAGCTTTAGGCTTTTGGACCATTCAGGTAGAATTTGGGCAGTAAATCTGCCTGAAGGTTACTTTGTGGTACAACTTACTGTCTGGATTTCCCCTCCCTCCTGCCATCCTCAGTGCTAATGCGATCTTTTTTGCAGTCTGCTAGGGGAAAGGAGGGCTTACTTTTCATTTTTTAGGGCCCAGTTTAATTTGAGGAGCACCTTCTTTTAGATTATCCACCATGCATGGATTCTTGGCTTTGACTTTTGTCCCCCTTCATGCCATGAGGACATCGAAACTGAATCTAAGTTGGCCCTCAGTAAATGTACTCAGTGGAAAAGCAGTTTCAGTGCTCTGCTTATGTCTATGGGTTCACACCTTCTCTTAGACTTTGACCTTAATATTTTCAGGGCTCTTAATATTTTTAAGAAATTGGGTTGTTAAAATCTAGAATTTGTTAATTCTTTTCAAAGAGAAGGCTAGTCCAAATAACCTAGCCTGCGATATTCTAGGAAACATGTTTTCTTTTTTTAAGTTTTTAACATAAGATCAACATGACAAGAAAAAAGGAAAAAGAAAATTACACACAATTCTACCTGTCACTTTTGTAAATCTTTGGGCACATTCTTTTCTAGTCTAGTGTACAAAGTGACCATATGTCCACTTTTTTTTTTAAACAAAGGGTAAACCAATCTGACATTTTCACAGCAGCTAATGTCTATGTTTATTATTTGGAGGGATAGTAAGCAAAGAAAATGGTCAAAATTTTTTTAAAAACTTAGGAAAGAACATCCTGAAATTTGCAAAGGTCTTCTTTTGGAAATAAACTTACAGAAAGACGAGATCCAGCTCTTGCTCTGGCAATACTCTCCTTTTCCTTTTCAGATACCCTTCTCTGCACAGCCTGGAAATTGTTTAAGGCTGCAGAGAAGTCATTCATGAGACGTTCCTTCTGAAGTTTCTGCTGGCGCTAAGGAAATTAAATAAGAACTTTAAATTTCACATTAACCCAGAATCATTTGGTTTTAATTCCCATTAAAAGCAAAATTATACCTCCTACAGAGTTCCAACTAGGAAAATTACTATGAAATAGGCTCTTCCTTAAATTAATAAATTTGTCCTTTTCTAACTCAAATCCCTGGTTAATACTATAGGCCAAGTCAGAGTTTTCCTTCTTTCATTCTGACAAACCTGGGAATTGGGTATCATTTACCTGGTAAGGGAATCTCAGAGGGAGCCACAATTCAAAATGTTAGCTCCCAGGAGAATCTAAAAGCAGAATACCCAACAGAGATTGTTTTCTTGCTAAAATGTTAATACTGTATTCATCTATACTGAGTTCACAGCTAACCTGAAAACCATCATTTTCCTTCACACTGTAGTGAGGTTCAAAATCTTTGAGAACCTGAAAACTACTTTGTAGAGTTACAAGCTACCTTTACTAAGCTTACTGATGCTACGTCTCAAAAAACACATACTGAGAGCACTTGCTGGGTGCTGAGAACACAGAAGTAAAAAGTCACCCCTGACCTCAAACAGCTTATCATCTATTTGGAGATAAAGAATTTAGATATACAAATAATTGCTATATTCAATTAGTACTATACAGAGTACTGTACACATTATACAGAGGCAAGTATGATCAGTAAGAATCTAAGTGATCAAAAGGCCTCCAGAGGAGGTGGGCACCGAAGGAAGAGTAAGGCATGAAGAGCAGAGAGAAGGGGTAAAGCGAATCCAGGCAAGGCAACAGTGTGAGCAAAGGCATGGTGGCAGAAATTTGCAGAGGATCTAGAAAAAGATAGTTTGGCTTGAACCAAAGGCTTTTTCACGAGCATAGCTAAAAGATAAAATTGGAAAAGGAGGAAAGGGGGTGGCCACGGCAGGTTTTAAATGCCAAGATAATGAGTTTGGGATTCAACCTCTACAGAACAAAGAGCAACGAAAATTTCTGTGTGGAGAACACGATGGGTACAAAATGATAACTTAGAAAAATTAGTCCGTGATGGTGATGGAATGGGAAAAAGAAACAAGTCAAAAAGATGACTGCAGGGCTTCCCTGGTGGCGCAGTGGTTGAGAATCTGCCTGCTAATGCAGGGGACACGGGTTCGAGCCCTGGTCTGGGAGGATCCCACATGCCGTGGAGCAACTAGGCCTATGAGCCACAAGTACTGAGCCTGCGCGTCTGGAGCCTGTGCTCCACAACAAGAGAGGCCGCGATAGTTAGAGGCCCGCGCACCGCAATGAAGAGTGGCCCCCGCTTGCCACAACTAGAGAAAGCCTTCGCACAGAAACGAAGACCTAACACAGCAAAAATAAATTAATTAATAAATCCCTACCCCCAACATCCAAAAAATAAAAGAAGTTTTAAAAAAAAAAAAAAAAAAAAAGATGACTGCAATAATCTAGATTTAAGGTTAGGAAGACGTGGTATCAGTAATGGGGACACAAAGAAATGAATCTAAGGAATATTATGTGACTGGCTGTGGGGAAAGGGGTATAAAGTCAAGGGATGACTCAAATTTCACACCTGGGAGAGTGATGGTAATACTGAAAAGCAAATTTAGATAAGGGACTTTTTATCCCTTTTCTTGGATTTTAATTTTTACATAAACATTATAACAATAGGGGGGAAAAACCCATCACTCCCCAATCTCACTATACAAAAGTACTATCATTAACATTTTCCATGTTACCATACTCTTCACAATTATGGTCTTTGTTATATAATACTCCATCAAGTTGATCTAGTAAATTTTAGGTAAACATTCCTTCTAGACTGTTCCACTTTTAACCATTATAAATAAAGCTAAAGTGAGCCCCATTGTAACAGCTAATATTTATACAGTGCTTATCATGTACCAGTACTGTTATAAGTACCTTATATAATAACTCATTTAATCCATACATCAACCTATAAATTAGGTACTCTTATAGTACCTATTTTACAGATCAGACAAATGAGGCACAGAGAGGTTAAGCAATTTGCCTATGATCACAGAGTAAATGGCAGGGGTAGAATTTAAATCCAGGAAATTTGGCTCCGGAGTACATAGTTGGTTTCTTTTTCTTAGAACGCAGACACATTTGCAGGAGTGGGAACATTAGGTCAAAAGGCACAAACTTTTTTATGACAATAAGCATTGTTAATCAGCTTAGTTAAGGGGTTTGGGTGAAACAGGAGGAATTCAGTATAAGACAACACATTAAATTTTAGATGAAGGCAGCATATTCAAGAGGAGATGTTAGAGCAGGAATTGGCAATGTGGGCCAAATACTTAGAGGTTTAGGGGCTAGGGCTTGAAAAAGATCTGGGGATCACGTTCATAAAGGTGACAGGAAGCTCATAAAAGTACAGTAGAAAAGACTCCTGAGGGAGAAAGCATAGAGTAATAAAATTACAGGATCAATGGCAGAGCCTTGGGGCACACCCACTTCTAGGAAGATATAAAGTCAGAGAAGGAGGCTGAGACTCAACCTGGGGTAAGAGAAAATAGGCCAGAAAGGGATCACCAGAGTTGGGAGACATGAAAACTACTTTGTAGGCTTTACTACAGAGATCATGGAAAGAAGAAAGTTTCAGTGAAGACAGGATGGGCAAGAGGATCAAATGAAACAAAGAGAAGTGAATAAACTCAAAAAAGGCCACTGGATTTAGCAACTAGAAGATTACTGATGATAGCACGTAAGTATGAGAAAAATGCTGAGAGTAGGATGTGTGGTTTGATAGTCCAGTAACAAAAAGATGGGTGACAGGGCTAAGATTAATTAGGTAAAGAAACAGTTGAAAGGGAAAAGAATATTCAGCACAATAGGAGGAAGGGAATCAAGGATTTGTATTTCACCAGAGAGAATATGTCTGTAGATTTATTTCATGTTCTTAATGATCCAAGAATGTGGATAGTCAAAGGGTGATTACATTAAGGTTACTACTTTGTAGCAGGATGACAAAAGCACCTAGTTTGGGTTCTTTTCTTTTGTGCAAGGGGATGCCAAAACTCCAAAGGCTGAACCGTATACTTCATTAAACGACTTGCCAGGAATGGGTTAAACTGATGATTTTCAAACTTTTTTGATGGAGACACAGAATAAGAATGTGACATCTTGACCTAGCACCATATATATACATATGTATGAAAGTTTCATTAACAGTATTTACCCTTATTACATGGTTACACACCCTGATATTTCTACTTTGTTTCATTTTTATAAATGATGATCACAACACACTAAAATTGTTTTATGTTCCAATAGTCACAGTGCACAGACAACCCGGGATAGGGAGGTGGTAGGCTTCATCTTTAGAGCCATCAGAGATAGGATACCACATTTAAAAAAATTCAATAATAAAAAGAAATGTAAGTTAAATGCTCCCATGAATGGTACAGAAACTAAAAGCAAAATAGAATCATAATAGGCTAAGATAGATGGAGAAGGTTTTTGCCCTGGAAGAGAGAGGATTTGAGGCAGACCATGAATAATAGATTAAAAAGTCAAGCCACAAAGGAGGGGGTACATCTGACTTCAGGAACGTCTGAAGAAAAGGCACGCATATCAAGGGAACAATGAATTCCAGTAAAAATTGTGTGTTTTTAAAGGATTTAAATGGCCACTGAAGAAAATGACTTAAATAGAGGAATCTATTTCCCTGAGCATTTCCTCAACCTGAGACCTATAAATGATTCATGATGCGACATGAAAGTGACTACAAAATATAAAAGACGTCTGCTTGAAATTTATAGATACAGGATACAAGAAAACTAGGATCAAGCCTGAAAGCATAAAGCTTCAGGTCAAACCCCAACAAGATGCAAACATGGATATTCTTCTCCAGTTAAACCCATTTTACTAATATATTATTACTAATAACAGCAGCCACTACCCATATTGAGTACCTACTAAATGCTAGGCACTTTGCAAGATCCGGTGCATACGTTCTTTCTGTTGTCACAAAAGACACTTATCCATTTTATGAATAAGGAAACTGAGGTTCAGAGAAGGTCTATCTAGAACCAAAGGCCAAGTTATTTTTGTTTCACACACTGCCTCTCCACAAAAACAAAGTCCTTTCTTATTAAAAAACAAGCCAAAACCCCACAAAATACCAACCTGCTCTGAAGTAGATAAAGGAAGGGGCAAGGACCCTAATTCCTTCAGTAATTCATTTGTTTCCTTGGCAAGCTGATTTGTAGAGTGCTGTAACTGTTGCCTAAGAGAGAAAAGATATGTTTTAGGATATTCTCACTTCTTGAGAGCTGTTGGTATCAGTTCGTTCTCATAGTGTCTCACAAAGCAGGGAATGAAAGGGCACTTGAAGAAATGGGTTCCCAGATGCCCAGGTTCACAACAAAATTCCGGAAATACTACCCAGTCATACTCACCTCAAGTCGTCTTCATGTTACTGAGTAGAAAGAACCTGCCTCAATGAAACCTGCTGACTGGGTATTTTAACTCCTCGGGGAGGAAGGAAAAGCATTCTCAGCAGTTCTGATAGAAGAAGAGCAACTGCCCCCACACCTCAATCTAAGAGTTTTAACAAACTGAACGCTCTCTCAAAACTCTCGTATTGATTTGCCCAGGAGTTCTGCATGGGTACTGTCTGTCACAGTCCACTGACTAGTGACAGAATCCAGGCACTGGAGGTTGGACGAAATGTGCATTAGAAGCACAGCTTCCACCCTAGGGAACAACCTCCAAAGATCTACTCCCACGCTCTTGCTTGAAGCTCCTGCTTTTTCAGCTTTATCCTTGGCTCCCTACCTGTCCCTTAGGCCTGACTTTCTGGCTCTTCCCTCCAAAACAAAGAAGCCCTATACTGTGTAAAAAAATGTAACGAGCAGAGGGGGAAGGAAATTAAAGAGGGAAGAATGTGTGCTATATTAAGTGGGATTGAAAGGTAGCAGAAATACAAAAAAGGCTCCTTTAGTCATGGTTTCCTCTACTATCTGGCCATTTCTACAAAGGGTTTAAGGGAGGACAGGGAAACCACACCATTAATTACTAATGTTTTTTTCACTGCAAAGGGGCCTCCAAGATAAAAAAATAAAAATAAATAAATAAATAAAACAAGGGAGCCAAAACCAAGAGGGAGACAAAACAAACAAACAAACAAAACAACCCCAAGAGGGAAGTCAATCAGAAGCCTGAGCATTGCATAGAGTACTAACATACCCAGAGCTATCTCACATCTCCCTGGAAAAAGCTCAAAGTAGTAAGTCATTCTCTCACTTCACAATGTCTAGGACAGGAAACAAAGAATATTGTTCAGTGCGTGTTAAAGATGAAAACTAGAACTTCTAAAAGCAGAGATGGAGTCAAGAAGGACATAATAAAAAGAATCTATTCCACTATTCTCTCCCTCAGACTCTCCTCGGGTCATTCTGAATACATTTTTCTAATATGATAGACAGTTGGAAATCCAACCCGATTAGACGAGCGCTGTAGATCATCAGGAGGCCTCTGCCAACAAGGAAGCTCATTTAGGCAGAATGTAGTTTAAGAGTGGTAGGGATTCCCTCTCTGCCTCCCTAAATTGTTCTGCTAAACTGTCCAAGGGAGAAAAGAAGCAGCGTTCAAGGACTCTGCGAGGTAACGGAGATCACAACCCATTAATATATTTTGTTGCTCCCCTTCTAGATCCAGCTATGACCTCATATCCCACTGCCTCTCATTCTGATTTCACAGGCCTGAAACCTCAGCTGCCAGGCAGCAAGGGTATTAAGTGGGTCCCCAAAAGGTCCTCACAAATCCCAACCTTGTTAGGAAGCTACTCACAGATTTTCCTGTAGCTTGCTTGAATCTTGCTTAGTTCCTAGTTGGCTCATCAAATTCTTTATCTGAGCAGCTGCGGAGAGAAGAAAAAAAGATTTATTGAGGGGCTCCCCTGGTGGCGCAGTGGTTGAGAATCTGCCTGCCAATGCAGGGGACACGGGTTCGAGCCCTGGTCTGGGAAGATCCCACATGCCACGGAACAACTGGGCCCGTGAGCCACAACTACTGAGCCTGCGCGTCTGGAGCCTGTGCTCCGCAACAAGAGAGGCCGCGACAGTGAGAGGCCCGCGCACCGCGATGAAGAGTGTACTCCGCTCGCCGCAACTAGAGAATGCCCTCGCACGGAAACGAAGACCCAACGCAGCCAAAAATAAATAAATAAATAAAAATTTAAAGTGACATGTCATTTAAAAAAAAAAAAAAGATTTATTGAAAAGGAAAACACAGGGCTTCCCTGGTGGTGCAGTGGTTAAGAACCCACCTGCCAATGCAGCAGACACAGGTTCGAGCCCTGGTCCAGGAAGATCCCACATGCCGCGGAGTAACAAAGCCTGTGCACCACAACTACTGAGCCTGCGCTCTAGAGCCCGTGAACCACAACTACTGAAGCCCACGTGCCACAACTACTGAAGCCCACGCGTCTAGAGCCCGTGTTCCACAACAAGAGAAGCCACTGCAATGAGAAGCCTGTGCACCGCAACGAAGAGTAGCCCCCGCTCAGCAATGAAGACCCAACACAGCCAAAAATAAATAAATAAAATAAATAAATTTTTTTAAAAAAGAAAAATACATTCATCACGAGCATGCTAATTCTCAGATCACTGGTCTCTCTCCACATCCTGAATAAGTACATACAACTAATAGAAAGCATGCTATGATCAAGACCTTGGCATATATATTCCCGTCGAAAGCTACTTATAAGGTCCGCCTTTCTCCTCTAGAGTAACTGTGCCACTAAGTAGAGGGTGGTGATTTTGTTCGTCACTCCCAAAGAACTCCCACATTTTGCCAGATTTCCCATGGCACCGGTTAAAATGTTCATCGCTTTTGGAATGGCCTTGATACCAAATATCAATTCACAACAATAAAAATTTAAATTCACTCATACACAATATTTTATACGGCAAACATTTTTGGAAAGACAATGTACACTTATTATTAAGTTACCACTAACTGAGCACCTCTATGTGCCAAGTACTATATTAGGAGCCTTGTATACATAATCTTATTAATTTTCATAGCAACAGTGTGAAGTAGATGTATCTCCACTGTGCAGATGAGGAAGTACATTTAAAGAAGTTAAATATCTTATATAAGGGCACACAAAAAGTAGCAGGGCAAAAAAATCAATCCCAGGTACATCAGACTGCAATGCCTATATTTTAACTACGCTGTCTGTAGACAAACAGTGTATCGTTTTGTTCAGATTACTCTACCTAGGTATCGTGCTAAGATTTGGAATGGTCATGTTTGAATCCTAGATGTTTAAGCCCCTAGTCCTGGACTAGGAAAGCAGAGGAATGGATTATCTCTCAATAAGGAGAAACACCAGCCTGCCTGGGAATCTGAACACCCTTGTCCCTCACTGACTTCTGCAACAGGAACAAAGCCCCTGATTTCCCATGTCCTGCTTTCTATTTTCTTTTTCTGGTTGGCAGGGAGGACGAGGGAGATTCATTCATTCATTCATTTGCAGAGCTTGGAATTTTATTGTACGACTTTTTTGTTTGTTTACACGCTTGCATTTTAAGAGCATTCCCTGTCTTCTATTGCAAGTAGCTGGAATACAGAACACAATAATAGAGTACTTTTTGCCCAGGGGAAACACAATTAATTATCTTCAAGTTTCACTAGAACTTCAAGAGATACTATAACACAATAGGTAATATATGGCTCCTCTAGCCAAAAGACAGTGTCCTTTGTGAGGGCCTTTCCTACCCTCTCAGGATTAATGCCCAAGTTTCACCTGTGAAACACCAGACTGCTAAATGACTGGCTTAGTGGAAGAAGATGAGGAAACCACTGTATACTGTATCATTTGTATATATCTCATAGGAACAATATATAAACAAAGCTTCAATGTCCAATGAAAACGAAACTGCACTTATTAGAATTTTAAATTTTAAAAATTAATTGTTCCTGGGACTTCCCTGGTGGCACAGGGGTTAAGGCTCCGTGTTCCCAATGCAGGGGGCCCAGGTTCGATCCCTGGTCAGGGAACTAGATCCCACATGCATGCCGCAACTAAGAGTTCACACGCCAGAACTGAGGAGCCCACGTGCCACAACTAAGGAGCCCACCTGCCGCAACTAAGGAGCCCACGTGCCACAATTAAGGAGCCCGTGAACTGCAACTAAGGAGCCCACCTGCCGCAACTAAGACCCAGCACAACCAAAATAAATATTTTTTAAAATTAATAAATAAAAATTAATTGTTTCTTATGATAAGATGCTTCTTAAATAACAAAATTTGGGGGTCAGAGTCATAACCTTGGCCCTTATTCGGTCACCAAGGGTAGTAAAAAGGCAAGCCGAAGTTTATTAAGTACCAGTTACCTTACAAAAACACAGATGTGTTAATAGCCTCTAAGTCTGTTAAGAAACAATAATTAAGCAAAATCTTCCAGGTGATTGCTGAGTGACTCTTCTCCTAAGTAGAAACTGAACAACTTAGTCCTTAGCAGCATGTACAAGTTATTTCTCCTGTAAAAAATTAATAAACAGAAACTTCAGTTAAACAGAGTTGGGAGACCAGAAGGGGGAGCTCGCACACCCTGCCACAACAGCCAAGCCCAACTGCTATGAAGAAGACTCCTCTCAGCCAATGAAAAGCCATGGACTCTTTGTTTGCTATACCCCTCCCAACTTCCTTTTCCCCTTCCCTTGCCAGGAGGGGGATTCCACTTGGCTAGCCATGATTGCAGACCCCAAACTGCAACTCTCTGCTGATCGTGAATAAAACCCTGTTTGCTGGAGAAATATCTGGCAGTCTCTGTTTTAGGTCAACACTCCCTAGCCCAAATCCCTGTGTCATCATGGGTGTAACAAAGCAAAATTTTGCAAAGTCAAGAATATATTGGTTTTTAACACTTCAAATTATGATTTTATCTTATTTTGAGGCCATTTTTTAAGTAAAACTATAACTCCACTTTCACAATAGAAATATAGAATTCACTTGATTAAAAAGTTGCCTTTTGACAAACTTTCCTAAAATATATCTATTCTATTAAATGAGGGTTTTTAGCTTATTGGTTCCATTGGAAAATGTAAGCACTATAAAATACTGCATTCTGCTAAAAAAAAACACTATGTAAGATATAAATAATCATTTTTCATCACTAAGATGTATAATGTCCTTCTTACCTAAGTCAAATGGGAATCAGAGTCAAAGCTATCTACTGGGTGGCCAAACAAATAATTTAAGAAAGAGGACAGACGTTAGCATTTACTGAGCATTCACCATGTGCCAGACACTGGGCTACATACTTGATGTGGTATAATAAAAAATATATTTGGTCTTTGTCCCCAGTTCTTGGCATAAAGCTCCTAAAATCCTTGGAATTTCCTGAGTGATAGTAGTGTCTTTTGTTATTCATAAAGGGTTCCTTTGGAGCATACTGAGTTTACCTATTGAAGTGACTTAGGGTAGGGCTCCTGATAGGCTTAGGTTGGGTGGGGTTAGTCACCAGAAAGATCAAGTGATTATCAGGTTGGAACTTTCAGTTCCACCCATCAACCTCTGGAAATGTGGGGGGGGGGGGACGCCCCCGGCGCGGAGATGCAGGGAGGGTGTCAGCGCTCAGAGAGAGCATGGAAGTTCTGAGCTCTTCCCACATACCTTGCCCTATGCATCTCTTCTATCTGGCTGCTCCTGAATTATATCCTTTTATAATAAACCAGCAATCTAGTAAGTAAATGTTTTCCTGAGTTATGTGAGCTGGGCTAGCAAACTAGCTGAACCTGAGGAGGGGCTCCTGGGAACCTCCAATATGGCTCAGATAAGAACTTGGACTTACAACTGGCATCTGAAGGGGGTGGGGTGGAGGGAATCTTGTGGGACTAAGCCCTTGATTTGTGGAATCTGATGCTAACTCCAGGTAGTGTCAGAATTGAGTTAAATTGGAGGACACCCAATTGAAGTCCAGAGAATCTGATAACTGCTTGGTGTGTGGTAAATCCACACATCTGGTGTCAGAAGTATTGACAGTAGAGGAAACACAGAAGTGTTTTTCCTTCACACTTGATAAGTATTATCTTATTAAATAAGCATTATTACAGATGGGCACACTGAGGCTCACACTGAGTGTTACAAAACTCATTCATTCATTCATTTAGAATACCTACTCTACACTGTTATATGCTCTAGAAGATACTGCTCTCGAGAAGCTTACATTTTAAGGAAAAGAGATAATAAGCATATGTCAGGTGGTGATAAGTGCTATAAAGAAAAATAAATTCAGATAAAGGCTGGTAGGGAGGGGGTACTAGTTTACACGGGGCGGTCAGAGAAGAGTTCTCTGATAAGGTGACACAGAGCAGAGACCCAAATGAAGTGAAAGATCAAGCCATGCGAAATTTCTGGGGGAGCTCTCTAGCAGAGAGCATTAAGCACAAAATCCCCTAGGCAAGAGCACTTGTTGTGATGGAGGCACAGGAGGCCTAGAGGGAGCAAAAGAGAGGTAAGAGAGAGAGGGGAGCCAGATTACATAGGGCCTTGTAAACTAGAGCAAGGACTTCGAATTTTAAAGAAATGTGAGGCCACTGATGGTTTTGAGCAGAGTGTCATAAAAACCAGAATTCAAACCCAGGAGGGCTAATTCCAATAACTATGCGGGCCTCTCACTGTTGTGGCCTCTCCCGTCGCGCGGAGCACAGGCTCCGGACGCAGAGGCTCAGCGGCCATGGCTCACGGGCCCAGCTGCTCCGCGGCATGTGGGATCTTCCCGGACCGGGGCACGAATCCGTGTCCCCTGCATCGGCAGGTGGACTCTCAACCACTGTGCCACCAGGGAAGCCCCCCACAATGACTATATTTTTTATGCCACACTAGGTTCTCTCAAAAGGCTGACGCTTGAAGGAAATACACAGAACTAGTGACTTAGGGCAGGCCTCCGTTTCCCAGTGTTCCACTTCGCCCCACCCTGCTTATCTGATAGCTTCCTAACTTAATAGCTCTCTGCTCTAGATAGGCTGATGCCCTTGCTCTAACCTGCTCCCTTCCCGGACTCCCTCCCACCTTTGGTAAGGTTCCTGTGTACTCACCAGAGTTCAGCAGAGTGCCAGCACCCAGCGGGTAATAAGTAACTGCTGATTAATTGAGTTAGCCTCTGTTTTATGTCATGCCACTTTCAAGGCAGAAGATATGAATAAACATGAGCTAGGAATAATGAGACCTAAACTCTAAGCCGGATTCGACCACTAACTACATGTATGGCACCAGACAAGTCATTTCATGTTGCTGGGTCTCTTTCACCAATTGTATATGATATTCAGGTTTAACTAACATATATTGAGTACTTACTATTTGTCACAGTACTTACTATTTGTGTGGGGCTTTGTATTCATTAAATTATTACAACTATGTAAGGACTAAATGATCTCTAAGTACTCCCACCACTGCTCAATGCTAAAATTCAGCAATAATGAAGAAGCTCTAGTCCCAGAATGATGCTGTGTAACCAAGCAGTGTTTTTAAGCCAGAGTTTGGCTTAGAGAGACTCTGCCTGTGTACAAATGGGACTGGATTGACTATATGCCTCTGATGGCACTGACCACATTCTACTCATTTTTGTATTTGCATAACCACACACACATACATACCCCTCCAGAAAATAGTTGGTTACAGGGTGACACATAAAGGGAAATGTTACTGGTATGGCAGTTCAAGGAAACATTTCATCTTACTGACTGTCTTTATACAGAGCATTCTCCTTAGAAACTCTACAGGTATGTCAAAGTTTCAAGTTGTTAATCGTCTATCAAACCATATTAAATGCCCTGGAGAGCAAAGGGGACTTTACAGACTTTGGGGGGAAAAAAATCAATTGAAATTCAGCTGCTCTTTGTATATTCTCAGCTGAGAACTTTTATTTATCTAGACTTTTCTGACTTCTTTTGTTTGCTGACATTACCTGAATTGGGATGGGGGGGTGGGGCAGAGGAGGACTTTATAGGGTCACTTACTAGTTAAGCACCAGAATGAATCCAAGCCTCCATCAATTCTATCTAAATTCCTGCATATTGATATTTTCCTAAAAGTTTCCAGCAAGACTCAGGTATCAGATGCCCCAAAACTCAAATGATAAAGACAGTGGTGTCTACATCTACTGGAAGTATCATTGTTTTGTATACCGCCCTCCATAACCACCAACATCAGAGGTTTATTTGAAAATAGTGACTTAATGACCCATCTGTTTTACAACTAAGAAATGTATCCCTTCAACCTAAAGCACAAAAAGAAATAGAATAGTGTGAATGTTTACATACATGCTTATTTTCACTTGAATGTACTTAAAATGTCAAAAAGTGCAGTGACACTCCTTGGAACAATTTTTACCAAAATGGGCTACATCTAAAAGGGTTTTCTGGTCAGCTTGGTTAATGAGAAAACTCCTTTTCTAAGCATTCTAGTAAATAAAAGTTTTACTTTGGATTGATTTGTCACAATATTTTGGATGAAAATAATTGGGTATCTATTCTCTATGAAATGCTACATAATCCTGGAAACCAGATGACTAGGCCTCAGTTCCGTGTAAGCAATTTTGTTATTTTTAAAACTAGGCCTCAATTTCTCCTATCACTGACCTCTCACTTTTAAAAGCATGTCCTGGCTAAAATTTTTAAAAGACTACGAAGCAAATCAATTTATTGCCCATTACAGCTAACATCTACACTAGGAACTACTCTAGACTGAACACTCTTCATGTGCTTTTAGCTGATATAGGCAGAATGTGAATCTCCAAATGAACCTTAATCCAAATCAACGTCTAGTCATATCAAAAGCAACTACCATACAGGTAAAAATTTCTTCATCTGAGAGACTCGAACGCTCTAATTCAGTATATTAAACAAGCAAATATAAATTCAAAGAAAGAGCATTATTTACATTAAATGAGAAAATGATAGCCTATGTGGTCATTATTACAATGAAGTCATCTCAGTGTCTTTGAAAATTAGGTTTGCACTGCTTTTGCAAAGCTACAATGAAAATGACCTGACTTTTTTTTTTTTTTTTTTTTTTTTTTTGCGGTACGCGGGCCTCTCACTGTTGTGGCCTCTCCCATTGCGGGGCACAGGCTCCGGACGTGCAGGCCCAGCAGCCATGGCTCACGGGCCCAGCCGCTCCGCAGCATGTGGGATCTTCCCGGACCGGGGCACGAACCCGTGTCCCCTGAATTGGAAGGCGGACTCTCAACCACTGCGCCACCAGGGAAGCCCTGACCTGACTTTTTAAAAGTAGCCACTATAGGACTTCACTGGTGGCGCAGGGGTTAAGAATCCGCCTGCCACGGGGTGGTGGTGTGATGAATTGTGAGATTGGGATTGACATATATACACTAATATGTATAAAATGGATAACTAATAAGAACCTGCTGTATAAATAAATAAATAAAATAAAATTCAAGAAAAAAAAAAAAGTAGTATCTCTCTGTCAACTTCCTAAGACGGGAGAGATTTCTAGCAACAACAACAACAAAAAAGAATCCGCCTGCCAAAACAGGTGACATGGGTTCGAACCCTGGGCCAGGAAGATCCCACGTGCCACAGAGCAACTAAGTCCGTGTGCCACAACTACTGAGCCTGCGCTCTAGAGCCCATGAGCCACAACTACTGAGCCCATGCGCCACAACTACTGAGCTCGTGTGCCGCACTACTGAAGCCACGCGCCTACAGCCCGTGCTTCGCAACAACAGAAGCCACAGCAACGAGAAGCCCGCGCACCGCAACAAAGAGTAGCCCCTGCTCACCGCAACTAGGGAAAGCCCGCGCACAGCAACGAAGACCCAATGCAGCTAAAAAATTAAAACAACTAAAAAAAAAAAGTAGCCACTATACTACAATAGTAAAGCTCTAAACTAAACTGAACATGAATACTAAACATCAAAGGTATAATCTTCTATTTACCATACCCATGACAGGACACGAACTCGTTAAGAGCACAGACTCTCAGTTAAGACTGCTGTGTGCTATTCCTGGTTCCACCACTTCCTAGCAAAAGTTTCTATTCCTCTGTGCCTCAGTTTCCTCACCTAAAAAATGGGAAAAACAAGAGAACCCTCATATGGTTGTTGTGAGGATAACCTAAGATAATATGAAGCTAAATTTAGAACATGTCTGGCACTTAAAAGAACTCAATTAAGGATAGCTATTATTATCAAACTCGAGACCAAGAAAAATGTACTTAGCAATGATAAAATCAATTAAGTACATATCGAATGCTAACTACATATCCACTGCTGTGCCAGGCACTGAAGCTAAAGACAGCTGTACAATGCGTGATCACTATCCCCACAACAAAACTAATAGTAGTAATCTCTCAGTTGGAATAACAAGGTCAAAAAGCATGAATTAAAGACTACAGAATAAAGTAAGTGCTAAGCTTGCAAGTTCAAAGGAAAAAACCAAAATGATAGCTAACATTTCTTAAACGATGTTGCAGGCACTGCTTTAAGCACTTTATATAAACTACCTCACTTAATTCCCACAATCCTGTGAAGTAGAGTCTATCATTAACTCCATCTTATAGATGAGGAAACTGTGAAATAGAGAGGTACAGCAATATGTTTACATAGCTAGCAAGAAGCAGATCTAGGGCTCAAACCCAGGCAGTCTGACTCCTGAGCCTGCTCACTTAACTACTAAACTGTAGTGGAGCAGGGGGCTCAACCAATGATATCACCATTTACTGAATGTCTACTATGTACCGGGCACTAGACTAGGCACTTTCAAACATCCCACTTTAACAACACCATTCATTTTACATATGGGGTAACAGACAGAAAGGGGAACTAGCCTGCCCAAGGTGAACAGTACAACACAGAGGAGCAAGGACTCAGTGACAGATCTACTGAGCTTAAGGCCCAGGCTCTTCCTGACTTCACTCTTTCAAAAGCAAAGGAAGGCTTAGTTACAAGCGGCAGGATTTAAGCACAACTCAAAGGATTTTTATAATTTAGGTAGCTAGTGAGATAGGGAAAGATTAAAGAAAGGAGGAACAGAAAGAGCAAAAACTTGCAGCAAAACCCCGTGTTTAGGGATGTTAAGAAAAACAGCCTGCCTGTAACAAAGAGAAGTAGAAAATATGGCTAATTTGGGTTAAGATGACAGAGACAGTGAAAGCAAGGTGGAATGTTAAGATCTGATACAGCAGACAACAGAGAGCCGCCATAGGCTCTTGAGGAGGTGAGTGGTATAATGAAAACAGGACTTTAGACATACTGCTGATAGCCTTATCAGGATGAACTAGAATGGGAACAGAGACGCTGAGAGTATGCTGCTGGATGACAGAGGCTGAGATCATGAAGGCTTATGAGGAGGACAATGAAATAAAGAGCAAAGGACCAATATGAAAATAACTCTGAAAGAACAACCCAGAGGACTGCACACGATAATCAGTTTTAAAAGTTCAACTGCTTTTAATTTTTTTAGTAAACAGAACCATATCAATAAATTAGCAACGCTGGGCTTCCCTGGTGGTGCAGTGGTTAAGAATCCGCCTGCCAATGCTGGGAACATGGGTTCAAGCCCTGGTCCAGGAAGATCCCACATGCTGCAGAGCAACTAAGCCCATGCGCCACAACTACTGAGCCTGCGCTCTAGAGCCCGTGAGCCACAACTACTGAGCCCGCGTGCCACAACTACTGAAGCCCGCGCGCCAGAGCCTGTGCTCCGCAACAAGAGAAGCCACCACGATAAGAAGCCTGCACACAGCAACGAAGAGTAGCCCCCGCTCGCCGCATGCAGCAACAAAGACCCAACACAGCCAAAAATAAATAAATAAATAAATTTTTTAAAAAAAATTAGCAACGTTAAAGAACAGAAATGATGTTCTTTAATCTCTTCAGAGATAACTTGGCGCCTGTTAAGGTTATTTCCTTATATCTGCCTCAGCAATACTTGCCCAGACCCTTTGTTTCACAACAGGCAGAGTCAAGCAGTTTTCCTCTGTAGCCCACACATACTGATAACAACCCCTTGTACCAGGCAGTCAACCTTAGCTGTACCTGTAACAACCCACGCAGTGGCCTGCCGCATTTCAGGCTGATATGCTCAGCAATTCCAAACCCACATATGTGAAAAAACCCACAGTTGAGAAAAAAGAATAGCTATTCTCTCAAATTTTCAATAGATACAGGTCCTTGCAGGACTATATGGATGTGGGCATATGTCTGGGAGGTCACATTCAGACTGTATACTTAGGTATGCTGGCCACGTCTGGGGGATGGGCACCAGCCTGATAAGTGGGTAGAAGCAATGTCACCCTACCAATTTCAAATTCCCAGTGCCTCAGTAAATAATCCCAAGGGGAGAATTCCAACTCACACTGACTAGGGTCATAAGATGTGGTAGGAACCACACAGCACAAGGTAAATGAGTCAGGAAGAGTTCCAAGATGGTAGAGAAACCTCATTCATTCAAATCTACTAAATACAATTTACTAAGCATCAAGACCCTAAATGATATGATCCCTGGCTACCTCCCTGGCCTCTTTTCCTACTATGCTCCCCTTCTCTAACTGCAGTCCAGCCACACTAGTCTCCTTGCTATTCTTGAAATCACTGAGGTCTTCGCTCTTGCTATTCCCTCTGCCTAGGATGCCTTCCCCCAGCTACTCACGAGGTTTTCTCCCTCACTTCATTCAGGTGTCTACTCAAACATCACCCCCTCAGAGAGGCCTTCCTTGACCAACTGATGTAAAAATATAAAATAGCACACCCACCCTCTTGCTCTCCTCACTCTCTGTTCCCTTATTTTTTTCTTCATAGCACTTATTATTTCTCAATATTGTTTATATATGTGCATGTATGCATACGTGTGTATACGTACACATACACAAACACATACACACAATCAGGGCAGGGTTTTGTCTGTCCTGCTCATCACTCCATCCCCAGTGCATAGCAGGTGCTCATAGAATATTTGTTGAACAGTGAATGAATGAACCTAACATATACTTGGGTCTGAGATAAGTACTAGAAATATAAAGATGAATAAGTCATGTCCCATTTCTTCAAAGGAACTAACAATCTAGCAGGAGAGGCAGACACACCACAAGAAGAGAAAGTTCCACAGCCTCAGGTATTCCCCACAGCTTCCTATGAAGAGTAAAAAAAAAAAAAGAAAGAAAAAGAAAAGTCACTTGTAACTTGAAGTGTTAACTGTTATAAAACTGTAATATGAATTAAAAATTATAAAAAGGCTGAATGCTGGTCATAAGAGACAGGTCTGGTTTCAAATTTAGGTATTGCCATTTGTAAGCTGGGTAATTATTTAACCTTTCTCAGCCTGTTTCCTAACCCATAAAAAGAAATAATATTGGTAATTACTTCACAGGGTTGTTACAAAATTAAGATAATGCATGTAAAGCACTTATATTGCCTGGCATACAGTATATACTCAAATGTTAGCTATTAATGTTATTAATGGAATGAATCCAACTATCCCTTGAGCCTGATGCCCAATCAACAGCTAAACCTTATCAATTCTATCACCAGACACCTCTCCTATCCTTTCCTTCTTTTCATTTTCAGATCCTAACTGGTGTCTCTGATTCCAGTCTCTCTCCCTTCCAACTCAATTTCCACATTTCTAAAGAATTATATCCAAACCCCCTTAGTGTAGCACTTAAAGCACTTCATGTTTGGACCCCAACTTACCTTTCCAATCCTATTTTCCACTACTTCCTGGACTCCACCAGTCTAGCCAAATTAAATCACTCTACTTTTCTATACACACCACATGCTTTCCCACTACCATGCCTTGTTCATTTTATTCCCTCCTGGAATGCTCTTCCCTTCTTTACTCTCGAAAGTTCAAATACTTTCCACCATCTTTCCAGACCTAGCTCAAATGCCAATAATGCCTTCCCTGGCCTCTCCCAAGTGAAAAAGGTGTCTTTCTCTCCTAAATATCTATAATTTTATTATATCTCTTCTATAGTAGCGATCGCTTTCAGTCATTATGTACGCCACAGGCTCCCTGTTGAAGGAATCCATGTCAGTTCCTATACATACTACATGCCTCATACTCAAATACATGCAGAATGAAAATTTCACAAATAGACATTAAAATTATATTTGGCCTCAATAAGAAACTTTCAGCATTGAACCAGAATATTCTGATCTAACCTGCATTACAGCTCCCTCACAAAAGGAAACTGGAACACAAAGTACTATACTTTCTAACCAGTGGTCACATTAATTTTTGTTTCAAATTTCTGGATTTAACAGACCACATATTCTTCTTTCCACTTCCAAAGTGCCCAGATTCAAACGCTTTCCATCAGAAACTTCCCTCTCTCATTATATATTTAAATTTAAAAGCTAAGTGATAGATTGTTCTTTAAAATATAGAACATAATTCAGGACCAACTAGTTGTACCTATTAACAGGGTACAGCCAAGCTCACAAAAACACAATAATAAACAACAAGGATCATGATACCATTCTTTCCAAGTAGTTGCTGCTGCTGACCTCCTGTTTATAAGGCTCTGAGCTAATTTTCAGGCACAAGGAATAACGTGTATTTGACTCATTCAACTATAGTATCATTCAGACCCTAATGGTGGGGAGGGAGTTTTAAGACAAGCAATGACATTCTGAAATCCACCACCACCTCTACCATGTCTTACTTGCTATGTGATTGTGGCCATGTCCCTGAGCTTCTCTGTGTATCATGCTTGTTCAAAAGAGTAACTAGGTGGGGAAGGAAAACAAAAGCCTCATTGGCTTGAAATCCAAAAATATATGCAAATCTTTTGCTACAAAAGACAAAAGAATGTAAACCTAAATGTTTTTGGTGAATTCTCTTTATTAAAGTAGAAGTCATCTCACCCCTCGAATACAAGTCATTGTATCTGATTTCCAAATTCCTTACAGGAAGAATTGTATTAAAGTCACCAAAACACATGCACTCTCCACTTCCCTTAATTGAAAGGTTCTGACTTCCAAGAAGCCAGAAGCTCAGCAGAATGTAAAGTCTAAACCAGTAAACAGCTCCCGATCCAAGCTGGCCAAAGAGGAAAGAGAGGTGGGTGGAGGGAGGCAGATGACAGGAAAAACTAGGCTGACCACTGGAGCCAGTCGACTCATTCACTGCTCTGGAGGGGACACACACACACCCTCCCACCCTGCGGCTGTCAGGACTGCTGTCTTGGCCCCAACACGGTAAGAGCAGAACTCCTGAGAAGAAACTCGAGCTGCGGCTGGGGCTCCGGACCCTCGGGGTGCCTAGGCCTGGCAGACTCGGGGATAGCAGCCCGCCGTATCCAGAGCAGAGCACCCAAGACGGCCTCAGGTGTGGCCCTGGCCGTAGCCCTAGCCGGGCTCCGCGTCTCGGCAGCCTCACCCGGGCCTGTCCCCGGGACGGCCCCCGCCCCCCAGCCCGGTACCCCGGCTCACTGGCTTGGCTGATCCGCTGGATGTTGCCGCTGCACGTCTGGATGATGCTGTTGAAGTCCCGGAGCGGGGGCCCCGAGGCCCCCGGGTTCCGGTACATATCTAAGGGACCGTAGGACATGACGAGGAGCCGAGACCGACTCGCCCTGCACCGCGCTCCTACCGGAAGCAGCCGCCAGACCCGACCAGCAGGCTGACAGGGAAACCGGGAAGAGAAAGGGCGGGGAAGGGGATAAAGCTGCGTGAGCGCTAGCCCCGCCCCCTCGCAGCGCGCACACGTCCGCCCTGGCTCCCCCACATTGCGCAGGCGCCTCTGGAACCGGTGTAGGCACGGTAGCTTAGAGACGTGACGCCCTGGAGCTTGGGGATGCGGGGCGGGGTGATGACATCATACCATTGGGGCTCGGATTGGAGAATCTGAGGTGGCGGTGTTGTTTATCGCCAGGGCACGGTGACAGAAGGCAAGAATTTTTCGATTAGCATAAAATTGTACCAGATGATCTCAGCCCTAACATCCTATTCTGTTCTATTCTGAGCATTCAGGCCCAAATATGGAGAATTCGACAGCCTTGAAACCCAGATCCGTAACCAAACTGCTGAAATTCCTCACTCTGCTTCCATCCTCTAGGGCTTTGTTAGGATTTGTGGAGCACTTTTTTTTATTATTATTTTTTTTACATCTTTATTGGAGTGCACTTTTATGGTTTACAAATTACTTTCATTTTTCCCTCCACCCCTCTTCTAGTCTAAACAATAAAATGATAATAATAAGATTTCTTGAGCACGTATTATTTGTGATCCCCTCACTGCAATTCAGTTGTTCATAAGCTCTTTCACAGCAAGGGACGATGTTCTAACTATATTTTTACCTTCAGACTAGATAACGGACAATCGATTTTTTTAATGTTGAAGTAAAGTAACTCGACAGAGCAAGCATTATTATTTTCCCTTTTACAGTTGAGAAAGTTAAGACCATAGAGGTTAATTTGTTTTTCTGAGATTTGACTGCAAAACCCAAACACTAAGCTAATTGTATTGTCATCTTGCTATGTCCCTAAAACACATTCTTATATTACCAAATTCATTCTCCATCTAAATCCCTCCCAAATAATTTCTTCATCTATATCCCAAACCAGGATTTCTTGGAGAACTAGACTGTCAAATTTTTAAAATCATTCTCTTAAGTAATTTGGAGTGTATGACCTCAATGTTCCCATGGAAGACTGCATTTTGTGAGCATATGTTAGATGGAGAGACAAGAGTAGGATTTTGCTGTTGGAGGAGATCAAGATAGAGAGAAGTGAAGGGGAACTGGCAGTGTTTGTTTCCTGTATTCTCCACCCCACTTCACTCCAGTCTGCTTTGCAATCTCTGGGGAATGACCAAGAGAGGAAGCTGCTTGCCTGTGTAGGAGGGGACCCTAAATGGGTGAATGAGCCTGCATTCAGCCTTAGAGCTTTTGTAAGCAATGCTGTCTCTATTTTTCGTTGGAGCATTTATAAGAGCAATTTTTTCTCTTTAGAGAAGGACAGACATTTGGGTCCTCTCATCCTGGTTATTAAAACCATACGATTTCTTAGAATCCATAGTTTTATGTCCTATCTTATAGTAAATCGTGTACATTGTACTTTTTACCTATAAAATAGTCTTGAGAATGTTTTCATTTACATTTGATTCTATTTAAAGTGAAGTTCAGTAAAGGTATTTTTCTCCTAGGATTGAAAACATAGTGGTGGTTGTTATTGTTGGTTTCTTTCTCCAGCTAAAATAAAATGTGGTTTTCCATCTGTGCCATGGCTATCTTGTGCTATCTCTCATAGCAATACATTTGTGCCTTGCAAATACTAGATGTCAAATGAACATATATTGAATTTATACATGAATAATAAAAAATAGCTATCATTTCTTAATGTCCATCCAGGTAATGTGAACACATTTTACAAAGTTATTGGTAATACCCAAGATAAAGCCCATCTGATAAAGTGGCTTTATCTTTATATGGTCTGACAAGGTTAGGTTTATTAACTTACTGCTGCAAGGGGGACGACACAACAGAGGAATCATGGGGTATCTCACCAAGCACGGGAGAGATAGAATTATTCCAGGATTTGGAAAGATGGAGTATAGGTAAAATTTAAAAGAAGCAGTGTTTTTGATAGCCTCAAAGCACACCAGGCTATGTGTAAAGGGATTATCATCAGGCCTGAGCTAACAAGAAGACTCAGAATCCTGTTTCCTTGGAAACTACAGCGTGAAGATAAATGTGGAATGCTGTATCTGGAAACCCCTTATCTGAAGCTCTGCACCTGGGTTGGAAATTGAGGCTGCTTCTCTGTGTCAAAGTAACTCAGATCCTCCAGGCGAGAGTGGAATATTCCATTCTTACTGATATTTCAAATAGCAAATTTTCTGAAAAAGCAGTGCTTTTAGAAAATGAGGTTTCTCAGCATTATGTCTTTTTGCTAATTGACAAAAACAGTTTTCATGGTTCGGACCCATCAAGGTGAGATTAGCTCCTTGGTAACAGATAAGGAAACTGGTGTTCTCTAGAGGTTCTGGGCACTTGCCCAATGTCATCCAGCTATTAAATTGCAGAGCCATGATTCATACATATTCTATGACCCAGCAATTCTACTCCTACCTGTATACTCAACAGATGTGCATCCATATGTGTTCCAAAAACCAAGTATCGGAAAGTTCATGACAGCATTTTTTACGACTAAGCAGCATTTCTCTGTATTAATTTTTATTTCATCATAATTAACACACAATAGAATACACAGGTATTAAGTGTTCATTTCAATGAATTTTGACATTTGTATATACCCACGTAACAACCATCCAAACAGAAATAAAACACTTTCACTGTTACCCAAGGAAGTTTCCCCAGGCTGTATTCCTTTCTTTTTTTTCTTTTAAGAGATGTTTTTCTTTTGTAAGTCACATTTTGTAATGTCTTATTTATTTAAATTTATTTTATTTATTTATTTTTGGCTCCGCTGGGTCTTCGTTGCTGCACGCAGGCTTCTCTAGTTGCAGCGAGCAGGGGCTACTCTTCGTCGCGGGGCACAGGCTTCTCATTGCAGTGGCTTCTCTTGTGTAGCGTGGGCTCTAGGCGTGCAGGCTTCAGTAGTTGTGGCACACGGGCTTAGTTGCTCCGTGGCATATGGGATCTTCCCGGACTAGAGCTCGACCCCGTGTCCTCTGCATTGGCAGCTGGATTCTTAACCACTGCGCCACCAGGGAAGTCCAGGCTGTGTTCCTTTCTAATCAATTCTCCTCTTTCTAATCAATTCCCCAGAAATCACTGTCTGATTTTTATCATTACAGATTAGTTTTGCCTATTCTCAGGCTCCATCAAGAAGGGAGCATACGTTATGTATTCTTTAGTGTTGGCTTATTTCAATTAACATAATGTTTTTGAGATTTATCCATGATATTGCACATGTCAGTGGTTTGGTCTTTATTGCTGAGTAGTATTTTATCTTACTACAATTTGATTATCCATTCTCTTATTTATGGGCATTTGGATAGTTGCCAGTTCGAAGCTATTATGAAGATGGCCAGAGCAGCATTTATTTTTACAAGTTCCAAACTGGAAACAGCTCAAATGTACATCGACAGTAGGATGGATAAATTGTAGTATCATAGAGCATGAAAATTCATGGCCTACTGCTATGTGAGCAATGTGGGTGACCTTGTCCAACATAACGTGTAGCAAAAGAAGTAGACAAAGATGAGTACACTTTGTATTATCCCATATTTATTAGGTTCAAAACCAGCAAAATGAATCTATATTATTAAAATTCAGAATAGCATGTAGTTGCTGTGCAGCTATACAGGATCTCAGTTCCCCGACCAGGGACTGAACCCAGGCCACGGCAATGAAAACCTGGAACCCTAAGCATTAGGCCACCATGGAACTCTCACTTTTGAGGAGGAGAGGGAGTGACTAGGAATGGGCACATGAGATGGGCTAGGGTGCTGGTAGCAGTCTTTCTTGATCCGGATGGTGATTATATAACTGTGTTTACTTTGTGAAAATTCATCAAGTCATACATTTGTGATGTGTGTCCTCTTCTGTATATATGCTACACTTCAGTAAATACATCTCATATTTTAAAAATAAAGTATCATTATCACCAATATAACAAGCTTTCTGGGAAATGTGGGGAAGAGTCAGTGGAGAAATTCAAAGAAGTTTGCAAAGAAGACTGTGTTAAAATTAGCACTCGTCATATATTGCCAGTGGGAATGCAAACCTGTACAACCACTTGGAAAAGTTTGTCAGTTTCTTAGAAAATTAAACATAAATTTATCATGCAATCCAGCAATCCCACTGCCAGGTATTTACCCAAGAGAAATGAAAGCACATGTTCATATAAAGATGTGTATGCAAATGTGTTAGCTTTATTCATAGTAACCAAAAATTAGAAATAACTCAAATATCCGTCAGCTGCTGAATAGATAAACAAATTGTGGTACCTCTATCAATGGAAAACTTATCAGCTATAAGAAGGAACAAACTACTGCAACATAGAATAAATTTACTGAGACGTGAAACAACGTGGATGAATCTCAAATGCATATGCTAAATGAAAGAAGTCAGACATGAAAGTCTACATACTGTTTGATTCCATTTATATGACATTCTGGAAAAGGCCAGACTATAAGGATAGAGATCAGATTAATGGTTGCCAGGGGCTGGAGCTGGGGGAGGGAACTGACTGCCAAGGGGCACAAGGGAAGTTTTTGTGCTGATGGAAATGTTCCATGTCTTGACTGTGGTGACTACACAACTGCATACATCCATCAAAATCTTTTTGATGTATACACTGAGAAGGATAAATTTTACCAGATGCAAGTTATATCTTATTAAACGTAAAGAAAAATGGCACTCTAAGGATCAGTGTAATGAAGTGGCACGCATGAGGTGGGTAATGTGGAGTTGAAAAAAAGATATAAAAGTTGTGGGTTGCGTGAATCTGGGGATAAAGTGATCTGGAGATAAAGTAACTTTGGAAACAAAAAACAAATGAACAGGGCTTCCCTGGTGGCGCAGTCGTTGGGAGTCCGCCTGCCAATGCAGGGGACACGGGTTCAAGCCCTGGTCTGAGAGGATCCCACATGCCGTGGAGCTAGGCCCGAGTGCCACAACTACTGAGCCTGCGCACCTAGAGCCCGTGCTCCGCAACAAGAGAAGCTGCCGCAATGAGAAGACTGCACACTGCAACGAAGAGTAGCCCCCGCTTGCCACAACTGGAGAAGGCCCGTGCGCTGCAACGAAGACCCAATGCAGCCAAAAAAGTTAAAATAAATAAAATAAAATTTTAAAAAGTGAGCATATATGTTCACTCTATTTTGTCACTGTTTTCTCTCTCAAGAAACAATGTAGATTCTGTGATAATAATAGCTTAAAAAATCGAGTGCATACTATGTGCCAAGCACTGTTTTAGAGACTTCTACATACATTATTTAATCCTCACAACAACCCTAAGTAGAGATAGAACTCACACACAGGCAGTCTGACTTTAGAGCTAACCACAGCCTTACACAGTCTCACTTTTCAAGTAGAGTTGATAATCTGCTTCAGTGACAGCCTGACAAGCACTGGCAGGCAAAGTGGTTATTTGACTCCAGTCATAACTAAGAAATATGAACTCCTTTCCCCCAAATGCCAACTGTCATTCCTGCCTTCAAAATCCAGAGATTCACATAGTTGTTAATCAATCTTATTGGTCAAAGGTCAACGTGGTAGCCAGTCTCCAAGATGGACCCCAGTGGTTCTGCCTCCTGATATGAATGCACATGGGTAGTCCCATCCCACATTGAATAGTGTCAGTAATTTTTTAAAAAATTTATTTACTTATTTTTGGTTGCGTTGGGTCTTTGTTGCTGTGTGCAGGCTTTCTCTAGTTGCAGCGAGCGGGTGTTACTCTTTGTTGCAGTGCGCGGGCTTCTCATTGTGGTGGCTTCTCTTGCTGCGGAGCACAGGCTCTAGGCGCACGGGCTTCGGTAGCTGTGGCATGTAGGCTCAGTAGTTGTGGCGCATGGGCTTAGTTGCCCCATGGCTTGTGGGATCTTCCCGGACCAGGACTCGAACCCGTGTGCCCTTCATTGGCAGGCGGATTCTTAACCACCGTGCCACCAGGGAAGTCCAGTGTCAGTAATTTGTCTTCTGTAACCAATAGGGTATTGCAGAAATGATGCAGTGTGACATCCAAAGATAGGCCACGAAAGTCATTGCAGCTTCTGCCTTGTGCCTTGTTCTCTTAAATTCGGTTTGTTTCCAAAATCCATGCTCTATGTGGCAGATTTTATATATATATATATTTTAATAAGTTTATTTATTTATATTTGGCTGCGTTGGGTCTTCGTTGTTGGGTCTTCGTTGCTGCGCGCAGGCTTTCTCTAGTTGCGGCGAGCAGGGGCTTCTCTTCGCTGTGGTGCGTGGCCTTCTCATTGTGGTGGCTTCTCTTGTTCCAGAGCTCAGGCTCTAGGCACACGGGCTTCAGTAGTTGTGGAACATGGGCTCAGTAGTTGTGGCACACGGGCTTAGTTGCTCCGCGGCATGTGGGATCTTCCTGGACCAGGGCTCGAACCCGTGTCCCCTGCATTGGCAGGCGCATTCTTAACCACTGTGCGCCACCAGGGAAGTCTGGCAGATTATATTTTTTAAAATAGCCTCCACGGTAGCTTCCATCCCACACGCTCTTCTACTTTGTCACCTTCTCATCAAGAGAAGGGATCTACGTCCCCTCCCCTTGAGTCTGGATGGACTCCTGACTGCTTTGACCAATAAAATGCTGCAGAAGTGAGGTAATGTGACCTCTGAGGACAGGTCCGATGATGAAACACAGCTTCAGAATTGTTCACTTGTGCTTGGAGTCTTGATCCACCATGGAAGAAGTCTGATTACCTTGAGCCTATCATGCTGGAGAAGGCAAGGTATATATGGAGGGGCCCTACATAGGAGCTTCATTCAGCATTACTAGACTTTGTCATCTCAGTCCAGGCACTAGATACACAAGTAAGCAGAGCCTTCAGAGAGATGATTTCAGTTCCAATAAGTTTCCTTCAGCTTTTGAATCTTCCCAGCTGAGGACCCAGACATTAAAGAACAAAGACCAGTCGTCCCCACAGTGCCCTGTCCAAATTCTTGATCAACAGAGTTTGTGGGCATATTAAAATGGTTGTTTTCAAACACTAAATTTTGGGGAGTTCCCTGGCGGTCCAGTGGTTAGGACTCAGTGCTTTCACTGCCTCGGTCAGGGAGCTAAGATCCCACGAGCCCCCGGCACAGCCAAAAAACAAAACAAAAGCAAAACACCTAAATTTGGGGGTAATTTGTTATGCAGGAATAATAACCACAACACTCTGTAGGTCCTGACAGTTTGGACCTTCCCGGAAACGGCCCCTCCCCCCAAATCCTCGAACTGACCGTTAGGTGAAGATAGCTATACTGCAGGTAACATACGGTCTTAAACTGAAAAGGATGCAACCAAAATCCTGCTAAGTTGCTTTTAAGGTTAGTTAGAGTGGTTGAAGAACTTCCTGAAGAACTAGATGATATCTTTCTCTGTTTACACTATATTCTTTCCCTACAGCCGTTTATACGGCTGTGTAAATGGGTAAATTGAGGTCATTCACACAATAAATGTGGTCATAAACATAACCTACTGTCGTAGTCTGTTTGGGCTGCTATAACAACATATCACAGACTGGGTAGCTTATAAACAACAGAAATTTATTTTTCACATTTCTGGCAGCTGGGAGGTTCAAGATCAAGGGGTCAGCATTCTAATGAGGGCCCTCTTCCAGATTCATAGCTGGCATATGGTAGAAGGGGCAAGGGATTTATTTGGAGCATCCTTTATGAGGGCACTAATCCCATTCATGAGGGCAGAACCTAAGCTCCTCCTAAAGTCCTCACCTCCTAATACTACCATCACTAGGCGTTAGGATCTCAACATATGAATCTGGCGGAGAGGAGAGGGGCAATAAACATTCAGACCATAGCACCTATAAAACTATCTTTATTTAGAGAAAATAAGTTGTCATTGCACCTATAGAACAGAATGACCAGGATGTGACAGTGATAATGTCTGAAAGGCACCTGTTATTTAGAAACCTACTAGCACCAATGTTTCAAACCAATACATTCCTCTCCTTGAGATGACATCTCAAAAACCTTTCACTCATACCTTATAAGGATTCATCCCGTATTAATTTTGAGTAATAATGGTAAATATAAAATCAAGGAACAATGGTGTTGTCCAATATTCCATTAAATGGGAGCCTCATGAGGAGAGTAACTTTGTCAATTGTCTTCACTGCTGTATCCTCATTGCCTACCAGTGCTTATAACAAAGCAAGCACTTAAACTGAATAAATAAACTCAAAGAAGAAAGAGAATGATTTTATTCTCTGATGGACATAAAACTCCCTATTAGCACTGTTAGGTTTTTAATTGTTTAAATTCTACAAGCAAGACAAACTGACTCTTTTCTAGGTTGAAGGGGATTATGGGATATGTCTATTGGTGAACCAGCAAGAAATGAAAAAAAAAAAAAACCAATTATACTTAAGTCAATATGAATTTTTATTAACACACATTTTTCAAAGTCTGTACAAACCAAAACATTCCTGTGTTTTAAAAGGTCCATTATTACAAACATACAAATAAACAAAAGGTGTTACCAAAAGTTAGCTACTCAATTTCACGGTAAAACAGTGTCATGATTTTTAAAAACCAAAATTTCAAGATTGAAGTTTCTTCCTTCCCTTTTTGGAACTTGTGGAAAGTTAGAAAATGTGTGGATTTGCTTTATATTAAATGCCAAGACCTTAAAAAAAGATTTAGTATAAAACTAAATGTGTTTTTACATTGTCACTTCATGTAACAGAATTTCTCAAGCCTTTAAAATAAAAAAAAAATGACTGTAACTTTTTTCACAATCTTTTCCCCATAGTCAATGTAAATGCAGCTGAAAATATTATCTGACAGTTTATCTTTACCTAAAAGTTTCTCATTCAAAAAGTTACAAAACTGTTTAGCACTGCCATTTCCCTTGCTTAGAAGGGAAAATTACATCCTCTACTAGAGTGATGGATAAGTAACATGGTCCATTGTTCCTCTTACCAGAAGGAAGCCACTCATTGCCACATCTCTGTCCAATTATGTGCATGGCTCCACTTGTGAGAATGCTCACAGATTAGAAGCATTTGCTCCTAGGAAATGCCTAGCAAGTTAAACTTACTGCTACACTTTTGGTAGACTGAGGTACAAATGTCATCTGCCCTTATGATTACCTCTAACTCTAGTACCACCCCCTGCATTAATGATTCCAAGGTAGCTGGTTTTACTGTTTCATGGCACACTACACATCTCTAGTTCCTTTCACAAACATCATCTAGAGGACCTGAGAGTACGGCTAGAAATGCAAATCTATCCTCTCACCTGGAAAAGAGAATCCATGTGCCTATTGGGTCAAGAAGGGAAAACAGGACACAGTTCAGGCTGTGGCCAAGCTGCTTTTGAGAAGCACCTGTTTTCAACACATTTCCATTAAAGGCAGGGAGTGTACAGGCTGGGGTGGGTGAGGAGGAGTGGGGAAAAGGTACAGTGATATCATTCTCCCAGGACTTACAGTCCATACTTGAGCAGCTCATACTAACCTCCAAAATGCTCTGTAGTCTGAATATTATCCCATTTTGAATCATGTAAAAAAAAAAGTTACCTGAAAATGGCCCAGTATGACAACCGATATAAGTAAAGGGCATTTTTTAAAAAAGAGGTGGCAGTGTGAGAATTTAAAATCAGTCATGTAAAACAATCAAGAAAGGGGTTGGGGAGAGAAGTGTCCAGTACAACCTGGACAACCCTTCTTTCTGCCTTTACTTAGAAAGACAGACTGCCCAAATCTTTGCTACCTTAAGTATCTTCTTACATGGTCTTCCAAGAAATCCTCCAAAAGGCACTTAACTCCATACTTATATATTGAATTGTTTCACCCTAGCAATCAGTTTTTAAGACTCCAAGGTAACAAGAAAGAAAAGATCTGATTCTTTTACTAAACGCTAGAGAGTAGGACTTTTTTTTAAGAGGCATTACTTTTACAAGAAGAACAAGCTAGGCTACCATTACTCCTTTATCAAGAAAAAGTTTCTTTTTTTAAAAAATAAATAAAACTCTGGCTATACATAGTACAAAGTACATAATACACCTGGAAAAAAACCCAAGAGTATACCCTGAAGCAAAAGGTTTACTGGAGAGAAAAATTCTCTTCCACTGTACCAAGTCTTAAGGTGGCAGTTTTCAAAGTTCAGAGGGTGGCAGTGATATGTAATTAATGCCAACTATTTGCTCATGGGTATGGCAGGATGCCATGCTGGACCAAACAAAAAAAACCAAACCATTCTGCACATAACACTGAGCAGTGACCACCACACACACATAAAAAAGTAACAAAAGAGAGACAGACAGAGAGACAGTAGTACTGAGAGGAGGGTTGGGGGTAGAGAGGGGAGTGAGGGAGAGTGAGAGAGAGTGGGAGAGAGAGAGAGAGAGAGAGAGAGCCTGAAACCCCAAACATTCAAGCATGCAGTCATAATATAGCACAAACCAGGTGTTTCCACTCAGCCCCACTGCAATTGCACAAAGAAGGATAACTATAGTAAAAGAGAGATTTCTTAAGAAAGCTTGCAATTCCCAGAGAACAGCTACATTGCCACCCTAACCCAGGAATCCATTGCTATTGCCAGGAGCGTCCTTGTGGTCTCTCACGGAGAGGTTATAGCTCCTGACTTCTCTGACTTCTTGCTCTTGGACAAGGCAGCTGCCTGCTTCAGGAGCTCTCGGTTTTTGGCCTTTAAAAAAAAATCACAAGATGTTTTAGCAGGATAGGCTATGTTTTTCATGCAGATGCTAAGGGAGACAATGCAGAGGTCAGGAAGAGGTGAACAAATTCTAGAGGCAGAAAACAACAGAAAGCTCTCGGGTTTGGTTCAGAGGGAAGAAAGTATTTGCTGGAGATTAATCAGTGTACTTCAATCTCCTGGGATCCACTATTACAAAAGGATGCTTTATGCAACACAAACAAACCGTGGAGCGCCTTAATGTGCTGGATAAACAGAATTTACAATTCAGACATCTGGAATCACATCTGGTTGATCCAAAAATCAAAGAGCACATTTATTAATTCCACTGTTTTTGAGAGAAAAAGATCAGAACACATCTAAGAGAAAATATTAAAAGACATCTATAAGGCGGATTAATATGATTTGTCAATTCTCTGAGAAAAAAGAAATCTAAGAGATGATCACTTAAAATACCATCAGCTAAATAAACCAGAGTTACCATATTAAATAGGAAGAGTCACCTGCAATTGTTCTGTAACTTCTTTGTGGGTTTTCTCCATCTGGTTCATTTTGGCCCTCATCTGAGATTCTTGGTATTGAAAATCAGCCTTCAGCTCTGTGATCTGAGGGAAAAAAAAGGCAGAGTGACCAGAAGAAATCTCTGTGCAATGAGAAATGTTTTGGTACCAGAGTGCTAAATGGTCCCCCAAATTAATGAAATCCAGGGCTCTCCTAAAGATTCATACCTAAATCAAAGCCAGGGAACTGTGTATCCTATTTTTTCTAATGATTTCCTGAAAATTACACAAAATCCTGAAATAGCATGTTTGATACTTAACCACTTACTAGAAGGTTTTAGATATTTCATGTATTTAATATATGCAATCATCTTTCAAATACCTCCAAATAAATCAGTGATTATAACAAATATGACTGACAGTTTGAGAGAAGCCATGAGAATAACAGCTGCTGCCATTTACTGAATTTTTACCTTGTTCCAGGCAAACTGTTTGATTATATTATTTCATTCAATCCTATGACAACCCTGTGGGACAGTAATGTTATTCTTCCCATTTTATAGATGGGAACATCAAAGCCTTAGAAAAGGTTAAGTAAAGTGGCCAAGATCATACATGTTAGCAAGTAGCAGAGCTAGAATTCAAACTCCAGGCCTTCTATTTACTATGCTATTCAAGGAACACAGAGAAGAGGTATCTAAATCAGAGAAGTGATGTGTGAGCTGAGTTTTGAGGCACAAGCAGCAACTGGCACATGAGGTAAGGAAAAGGGCATCCGAGCAAAGGGAACAGTATGGGCACAGGCAGAGTGAGAGATAACTGAGAGCGTGTTCAAATGACTGATGAGAGTGTCAGGAGATGAGGCTACTGATAGGCAGGCATGATGTGGAAGAGCCTGTGTTCCAACCCAAGAGTGTGACCTTGATCCTGAAAGTTATGGGAAATAATCTACTACTTGTGTTTGCTCTTTCTAAAACCCTAACTTTGTGGGAATTCCCTGGCGGTCCAGTGGTTAGGACTCAGCGCTTTCGCTGCCCTGGTCCAGGTTCAATCCCTGGTGAGGGAACTAAGATCCCGCAATTGCAAAGCACTAGAAACAAGTGTTCATTTTGTCTCTATTTTGCAAAAATCCTTTTATGTGTCATTCTGATCTAGTTCATGAAGAAAACATACTTGGGTCTGCTTTCATCTGACAGTCATGTAGTAAATTGGAAAGAATACTGGTCTCTTCCCATGAATCTCCACCTTACTGGCAGAGTAGAAACACAGCACAGTAGGGTCAGGAAGATTTGGGTTCATTCCTTTGTTCTGTCATTTATCAGCTGTGTGATTCGGACATTTAATTTGGTCGTTTAATCCTCTTGGGTCCACTTCCTCATCTGTAAGATGAGGTAGAAATCAGATGCAAAGAATGCACATAAAGATTTTAACATTATAAATGTCTTTGTTAGCCATTCAGAATGAATCATAGCATTCCGAACACAGTGCAAAACAACATAACAGCCTCCGGAAGAAAACAGAGCTAGAGGAAGGGACTGGAGCCCTAAGGGGAAAAATACTGAAGGTACTGTTTATCTATGAAATGATGACAATAATAATTCCTACCGCAACGTGTTGTTATGGGGATAAATGAGTTAATATATATAAGCACTTAGAATGGGCTCAGGCACACAGTAAGCCTCCAAAAAAGTTAGCTATTATTTTTATTGTTATTAAAATATTAAGGCAAAAATGAGATATTCTCTAACAATCTGAAAATAAGAAACAATAGATATGAATCAGAACAAGGACATAAAAAATTCCCCGAAAGAGGCGGAGATGGCTCTTCGACCAGAATAAGGCTTTACTGAAGATATTAATGAGCTCAAAGAGTAGGTCACTCAGGAAGGGCGTTATCAGCAATAGTAAACAAAGTGATGCAGTTACAGAGGAAGGCCTACCTGAACACTGTCCAGGGAGGAGAGAGACCTGGTCCACATATTTTGAGTATTACTGTCCCCTGGACACAGCCATACCAATAATAGAGATGGAGGCATCAGGTTCTCCTAGCCTGAGAGCACTAAAAATTCCAATTATGTAACTACTTCCTCTTGTCCCAACTCCGTGCTCATTCAGCACCCTCTGATTACAAGCTTCCTAGACAGCTTATGCCGAAAAGAGTAGTACTCTGTTATATTAAGAGGCAGACATTATAGTTGTGAATTAAGAGGCAGACATTATATTTTTACACATCATCTCTGTAAGCTTGGTCAACATCGGTCCTCCCTTAGAAGTGGAAGCTTCTTCCAAATTTAAGAAAGAAAAATCAACTTTTGGGACTTCCCTGGTGGCACAGTGGTTAAGAATCCGCCTGCCAATGCAGGGGACACAGGTTCGAGCCCTGGTCCGGGAAGATCCCACATGCCACGGAGCAACTAAGCCCATGCGCCACAAATACTGAGAGCCTGCGTTCTAGAGCCTGCGAGCCACAACTACTGAGTCCATATGCCACAACTACTGAAGCCCAGGTGCAAGAGAGAAACCGCACAACAAGAGGGAAGCCACCGCAATGAGAAGCCCATGTACTGCAACAAAGAGTAGCCCCCACTCACTGCAACTAGAGAAAGCCCGTGCACAGCAACGAAGACCCAACGCAGCCAAATATAAATAAATAAATTTATAAAAAACAAAAACAAAAAAACAGCATCATGCCCTGCACCACATATCTTACCCGCCTGTCTCATTCTGACCTGGGAAGCACTAACTAAACAGTACCTTCTTCTCTTTCTCTAAAATCATTTGATCCTTTTGATGCAGCATCTTCTTTAGAGTGGCTACTTCTTCCTTCAGTTGGGCAATGATGACAAAGTGGTCAGTGCCTGGTGAGTCCAGAGCCAGGTCTGGGGAAAAGCTGAGTGGAAAAATGGAGGGGGAGAAAATCAGTTGGATTGATAAAACCTTTTTCTACCTGAGTACACATCGTAGGCCACTTGACTGCAAGTGCAAGAGCAGGAGCAACGACTTGAATTCCCAGCATCAAGCAAAACACACACCTGACTTGAGAGTATCTGCTAAACTGCACAGGTAAGGTAGCCACCAGATAACTATACCAACCAAAGCCACAACCCACAGCATTCCTGCAGCATCTCTGCTCACATCCACGACTAAAATAAATGCCTTCTCACAAGAGCCAAGGATATTCTGTTCCAGGTTCACTGAAGATCTCCAGTTATTTATGGGTGAGAGTCATAATTTTTTTGTGATTAGATAATTTCCCTATAATCTGGATAAAATATCAATTGTAAGTTCATGCGTTTTTCTTTAAAGCTACCCATAGAGTTTTTGACTCTTTGTTTTCTGCTCCAAAGCCCACGATGTGGTGCAGCTGCTGTGTTCTGCCCCAGGAGCAGTCAGTCTTTTTAAAAAGTGATAGAAAGAAGATGAAATTAATAGGAAAGAAGCCAACTTCCCCCACTACAACTGGCCTGTTCATTGTCACTTCCAATATCAAGAATTCTGCAATATTTAGTTAGGAAAAGAACAAAGAGGTGGCAAACTGCAAAGCCACATCACAACCTGGGGTTTTCAACAGATTCCTCCCAGTAATAGTCTCTGAGCACTACACTTTGTCAAAGTGCCAGGTGAACTCCATCCTTTTAGTAGAGCAACCAGGACAAGTTCAGGGAATCTGTAAAGCTCTGAAATTGTATGTACAATTCTATGTATACATACAATGGATGGTTTCTAGGGTGAGGATCCATAGCTTTCTAAGGCTGGTCAGAGGTGTCTTAGACCCAAACAAGTTAAGGAATCACAGCCAAGAGAGTCAAATCCTGCCCTTCTCTACAGACTTCCCAAAGGAAGCTCTTTACTTTTCCCAGGGCAACCTTTAAAGTAAAACACAAACCTGTTTCTCCTAACAGATACTGCAATACTGATTCCCAACTCCCTACATCAATACAGCAACTACTCTAGATACCCCTTGCTGCTGGTTCTTTCCTACATCTTAAACAACATCTAATAACTAATAATTCTCTACACAGGTAGAAACTCCAAATAACAAGGTGAACCACTGGATAAACTTCCTCATAGTTACCAAGTCAAACATTTCTATGGCTAGAATGGGAAGACACACTCCATTGATAAGAATATTCCCCCTCAGTCTACACGAAGCATATAAGAAGAATGTCAGAGGAAGAATGGATCACTGCTTTTCTAACTGATAAACATGCAGAATTACTGGGTAACAAAAAGTAAATGTAAAATAATAAAACAAGACATGGAGGAGAAAATATTGAAAGGACCCATCATTGTCTCCACCGGTTTTCATGCTCACCAAGGGACTGTCTTCCCTCAACCCAACAGAATCTAGGTAAACCCATAAGCAGAGCAACAAATGAAATGGAGTAATGGGCTAGTATAAATAACTTCTTCTTGTCCTCACAGCTCCTAATACTCTGCTCTACCTGCTTCTTCTTTTTTTTTAACTGAAGTATAGTTGACGTACAATATTATGTTAGTTTCATACATAATGATTTGACATTTGTATATATCACGATCACCGTAAGTCTAGTAAACATCTGTCCCCACATAACATTATTATATTATTGACCATATTCTTTATGCTGTATATTAATCCCCGTGACTTACTGATTATATAACTGGAGGTCTATACCTCTTAATCTCCTTCAACCTATTTCGCCCATCCCCCACCCCACCCTCCTGACAACTACCTGTTTGTTCTCTGTACCTACGAGCATGTTTTCATTTTGCTTTGTTTGTTTTTTAGATTCACATATACGTGAGATCATGCAGTATTGGTCTTTCTCCAACTTATTTCATTTAGCATAATACCCTCTAGATCCATCCATGTTGTTGCAAACAGCAAGATTTCATTTTTTATGGATGAGTAATATTCCTGTGTGTGTGTGTGTGTGTGTGTGTGTGTGTGTGTGTGTGTGTGTATACACACATCATAGCTTCTTTATCCATTTGTCTATCAATGGTCACTCAGGCTGCTTTCATTATCTTGGCTATTGTAACTAATGCTACAATGAACATTGGGGTCTATATATCTTTTTGTTGTTTTTGTTTCTGTTTTTGTTTTGCGGTACGCGGGCCTCTCACTGTTGTGGCCTCTCCCATTGCGAAGCACAGGCTCCGGACGCACAGGCTCAGTGGCCATGGCTCACGGGCCCAGCTGCTCCGCGGCATGTGGGATCTTCCCGGACCGGGGCACACGAACCTGTGTCCCCTGCATCAGCAGGCGGACTCTCAACCACTGCACCACCAGGGAAGCCCTATCTTTTTGAATTAGTATTTTTCTTTTCTTTGGATAAATACTTAGAAGTGAAATTGCTGGATCATATGGCAGTACTATTTTTAATTCTTTGAGGAACCTCCATACTAGTGGCTGCACCAACTTACAATCCCACCAACAGTGCACAAGGGTTCTATTTTCTCCACATCCTCATCAACACTTGTTGTTTGTTGTCTTTTTGATAGCTATTCTGACAGGTGTGAGGTGGTATCTCATTGTGGTTTTGATTTGCATTTCCCTGATGATTAGTGATGTTGAACATTTTTTCATGTGACTGTAGGCCATCTGTATGTCTTCTTTGGAAAAACGTCTATTCAGGCCCTCTGCCCATTTTATTTTTTTTGATAAACTTTATTTATTTATGGCTGCATTGGGTCTTCGTTGCTGCGTGCGGGCTTTCTCTAGTTGTGTCAAGCGGGGGCTACTCTTAGTTGCGGTGCGTGGGTTTCTCATTGTGGTGGCTTTTCTTGTTGTGGAGCACAGGCTCTGTGGCGGGTGGGCCTCAGTAGCTGTGGCTCGCAGGCTCTAGAGTGCAGGTTCAGTAGTCGTGCACGGGCTTAGTTGCTCCGCGGCATGTGGGATCTTCCTAGACCAGGGCTTGAAACCACGTCCCCTGCATTGCCAGGCTGATTCTTAACCAGTGCGCCACCAGGGAAGTCCCCTCTGTCCATTTTTAAATAGAACTGTTTGCTTTTTTGATGTTGAGATATATGATTTTTTTGTACATTTTGGATATTAACCCCTTATCAGATATATCGTTTGCAAATATCTTCTCCCATTCAGTGGGTTGCCTTTTCATCTTATGGATAGTTTCCTTCATTGTGCAAAAGCTTTTTAGTCTGAGGTAGTCCTATTTGTTTACTTTTGCTTTTGTTTCCCTTGCCTGAGGATACATATCCAAAAAACATTGCTAAGACCAATGTCAAAGAGCATACTGTCAATGTTTTCTTCTAGGAGTTTAATGCTTTCAGGTCTTACATTTAAGTCTTTAATCTATTTTGCGTTATTTTTGCAGGTAGTGTGAGAAAGTAGTCCAGTTTGATTCTTTTGCATGTAGCTGTCTAATTTTCCCAACACCATTTAGTGAAAAGGCTGTCTTTTCCCCACTGTATATTCTTGCCTCTTGTTGTAGATTAATTGCTCATATAAGTGTGCGTTTATTTCTGGGCTCTCTATTCTGTTCCATCAGTCCACGTGTCTGTTTTTGTGCCAATCCCATACTGTTTTGATTACTGCAGATTTGTAGTACAGTTTGAAATCAGAAAGCGTGACACCTCCAACTTTGTTCTTCATTCTCAAGATTGCTTTGGCTCTACCTGCTTCTTGAGGGAGGATTCTTCCTATACCAATAAATCGTTGACAAAACTAGTTGTGCCTTTCTTGTGTTAGGTCCTGACCTCTGTAACTCTGTAACTCCTGATTAATAAGAACTGCTGGGTATCAAAATGAAAAAAGATGGCTAGGTTACCAAGGCAGAAAATCAAATCCAGTCTCTTTCTAAATATCTCCAAAGACAGGGAACTCACTATTTCTCCAGGAAGCTTCTTGTCTTTTCCAAAAGCTTAAGAAAACATCTTTCCTCAGGTTCAGCCAAAACCTGCCTCCCTATCAGTCCCATCCATTAGTCCTGGGTCTGTCCTTAAAGGCCACACAGAGTAAGCCTAATCTTTCAGGCATATTTCAGAGGGAGAATAAAATAAAACTATAAGGAAAGGAAAAGAATGTCCTTTAGAAACAATAAACCACAAGGTGTGCCTGGAGGTCACCCACTGCTTTTACTGCCCATAGAACAATAAACAAATATGATCAAAAAGTGCATTTCTCAGGGAAGGAAAGCTAGAAATGAACTCCGATTTTCTTCAAATTGAAGAGTTTTTGTTACAATTTTGACAAACTATAAAATATTGAGATGGAGGCTGTGAATTTTATAGGATACTAAAAAATAAAAAGACTAAGGCATTTTATAAGTATAAAACCATGAGAAAAATGGTTTTATTTTTTTAAAAAAACCCTAAAGTAATGGGTTCTCTATGATATGGAAGGCTAATGAATAAAGAAAAAGAAGAGGGCTTCCCTGGTGGCGCAGTGGTTGAGAGTCCGATGCAGGGAACACGGGTTCGTGCCCCGGTCCGGGAAGATCCCACATGCCACAGAGCGGCTAGGCCCGTGAGCCATGGCCGCTGAGCCTGCGCGTCCGGAGCCTGTGCTCCGCAACGGGAGAGGCCACGACAGTGAGAGGCCCGCGTACCGCAAAAAAAAAGAAAAAGACGAGAAAAAATAATCAAATATTCCTCGATATTTAAAAAATAAAAAAGAGGACTTCCCTGATGGTCCAGTGGTTACAACTCCACACTTCCACTGCAGGGGGCGCGGGTTTGATCCCTGGTTGGGGAACTAAGATCCCAAATGCCGTGCAGCACGGCCAAAAAAAAAAAAAAGAGAGGAGAATATGGTAGTATAGAAAGGTCAATGGAAAACTGTTAGAGAGCAACCTGCAGAAGACATGAAGGGATAAAAATGAAAGAATAAAAGCACAAATTTAAAAATATATGTAAAGCAACTATACTGTAATAAAATAAAAAGTATATGGATATTTTAAGAGTGGGACAAGCAAAGTGGATTGTGATTAATTAAAAACTGGGAGGCAAAAAAAAAAAACAAAAAAACTGGGAGGCAGTCACAATATAGTTAGGAAACAAAACTGGTAACATTTACTACAGAACTGAATTCAAAATGGATACTCAGGAAAAAATTTTTGGTTTGCATGACATTAAAAAGAGGACTGTTAAAAAAAAGTCTTGTCAGAATGTTTTCTAAGTGAAGGAAAAGCAAGGGAAAAAAACACAAAAAGTAAAAAGAAAAGGAAAAATGTAATTTACCTTGTATATGAACTTTTAAAAGACAGAAATGTAAACAAGTGGAATAGATTGTTAAGATTGCTAATACAGGAACATTCAAATGGAACTTGTATATGAAAATAATTTTTTTGGCAGCAGAAAAGTTTTTTCCAAATTTTCAAGTTATTAGGATAAGTTATTTTTTTAATTACCATGTACATTTAAAGGAAAAATTATTTTTAAAGATCTTTCCCAGAGGACATTATGAAAGACTACAGACCTAAGTTAAGGATCGGCATCCTACTCGAGGAAAACAATCATTGCTGGTAACCGGATGCAATAAAACACTGAGCAGAAAGTTTAAGTCTTTGGCTTGGTGTATCCATAGCAATAGTCAGAAAGAATAGTGGCAATATCTCAAGAACAAAATGAGCTAATAGAAGGCAAACTTTAAGGACTGTTGGTTAAACTAAAAGTTAAACTAAATGAGATTTTCTGGGTCATTCAAACATAGCCTGCGTCACAAACAGCACAAAACAGAAATGATGAATCTAAAGGCTGTGGGTCTTGGCTTAGGCCTTTATAAAGCCGGGCATTCAGAATGGTTCACTCTTTGAAAAAGTAGTTTTTACAGGATCATGAATCCTGGCAGAGGTGATGGGACAATCAGTGCCACATCTATTTTCTTCAGAATGGTCAAACTAGCTGCTCAGAGAATAAACAATAAAGCTGACCAGAAAGATGGTCTTTATGGTTCCTTCCCCTGTGTAATCAGAATATCTAAATTAAGCATTTCTAGAAGGATCAATTCAAGAAGTTTAAAGTCACTAATACTAGCATTAAGAAGACAGCTTGCAGAGTCTCAAGTCAAGTTAATGAAAAAGCCAACTTCATAGACGCTGTGTATCCAGCTAAATAAACAAAATTCAGCGCTGGTAAGCCTATATGCTGGTCTGCTCCCATACCCACCACTGCCTGGGAGGGAGAACCGAGAATGGAAGTTTTCAGAATGGAGATGATTCCAAGGATTTTAGGGAAGAGTGTGCCAGGTGGTCTCACTTCAGGATGCCCAGGCCTGGAGGAACAGGAAAACAGGTGGCCCCAAGACTCTGCTGAGAAGCCGCCCACTGCACCAACATGGATGGGGCACCCTGGATATGAGGAGAAAGTAGCTCGTAAGCGAAGCATCACTGAGAAGGAGAGGGGAAAGTGAGGAATAAAAATGCATTTAGAAAGGCTTAAAATGAAACAAAAATATTTAAACACATCTCCTTCTCTCCTGAGCCAGCATTTGCATTGGGCTATCTCTTGTTAATGCTAAGGAAGCATGGATTATCCCTCACAGACTG